>NW_006912911.1:2686-341315 GCF_000585565.1 Capronia epimyces CBS 606.96
GTAGGGTATTAGAAGCTTCAATGTCTGCTTGTATACGTTCGAGTTCTCGTTGGCGTTGTCGGTGTCGGCGGACACGAGCAGCGGTGTCTGCCCGAATTCGATCGAGTTCGAGGTTACCAGAAGAGCCTGATACCGGTCGACCGCGTTTAGGTACCGTCCTTACACCTGAATCTACCATAGTTTAATATCGAATAGCTGCGATAGAGCTATTGTATATAAATTTTAAACTGCGAACGATAAGTATTGTAACAGCACGTGATTATATCCCTAGATTGTAACAGCACGTGATAAAAAGAGGAAAGTCTTGGCAAAGTCTTTGAAATCCGTAAACTTTAGAGACCTCTAACTTTCTATACTAGCGTCCTATAGTTATAAACTTAGTATATTTCGAATCGTCGAGAGAAGACGATTCGAATGGTACTAATTTTATAATATTATTCTAATAATATTGTTCTAACCCTAAGGTGGTTTCAGGTACTAGAATTACTGACCCACGCGCCTACCTCTATCTATTAAACTATAACCCTTATTAGTAGGTAATATAAACTTACCTTTATAAAGGACTGCTCTTTCGGCCACCATGTTTGTTCTGGCGTTTTTTGGTGCCAGATAACTTGGCTCCCTTTGTCGCTAACCGTGGAGGTGCCGCTGGTTGTAGACTATCCTTGGCCGTTACCTGGCACAACCGATCGATCTCGGCCGGTTCAATGTATAAATACCGGCCCTTGTACAAGGAGGTTGAGCGCGAGGTCCACTTCTTGGCCACCTGGAGGGCATAGCTGCTGGAGACTTCGAACCACTCGGAGTGCTGGTGCTTACAGCCCTTACATGGAGGTCCCAACAGCCGATGTTCTTTAAGCTCTGCCTGGATGAGGGTTTCGATGCGATGGGGGTGGTGCGCCTGTAGCTCGTCCTCGGTCGGATCGTCTGGAGTGGGAGTGTGTGGTTCAAGAACATATTTGCACTGCCTGCGCCACTGGTTCAGTCGCTCCTTAATGTCTGCGGATCGGCCGATCTTGACGTATCCAAAGTTTCCGGGATGCCAGAACACGTAGATGGACCCTGTCCTGGTCAAGTCCTTCTCGGTCAACGGCTTCATGAGCGTCTGGCGAATCAGCTCCGACGCAGAGAGCGTATTCTTCTTGCCGGCCCAGGTGTACCGCTCAAAGTGGTAGTTCAGGTGATATGATAATTTGGGAGCTCCGAGGTCTTGTTTCACCACCACCGCCACCGAATCTGAGCCGGTGTTGTGGTTGTTGGTGGTGGCATCCTCACGATCGGGACCAGGGCGTTTAGCAACTGATGTAGCAGTGGCACCTCGGTCGACATGCCCAGATAACGTAGTTCTCTCTCTATCCAGAGCCGTAAAAATGGCAACCGAAGAAGCAAGAGTCTGCTGCACCGAAGGACCGTCTTCCTCTCTCAGTCTGGCTTTTCCATTCGGATTCCTGGTCGCGAGTTTCATCAGTGCTTCGAGCCAGACTTGCACCACGCCGGCAGCCATAGTTGCCGCGGCCTGAACTGTATGCCTATCTGCATCCTCCGTTTCATCGACCCGCCACGAGTACGAGCATAGCTCATCCCAACGACTCTGGCTAGGCTTCCTATGTTGGTGTTTGCACGTCGCTTGGTCCATCAGAGCGAGAAGGCGGTTTGCCACGTCAGAAGGATCAAATGGACGGTTGAGTGGCCTATGCCCCTTGAGCAGACCAAAGGCCTTTTCTTGTGTCAGCTTTCCGGCATTCTGATTCTTGCACCTCGAACTTTGATCCGCACTGGTAGCAATACAACGAAGAGGGTCGCTCTGCAGTCTTTCAACAGTTTCTAAGGGCAGAATACTGGAGAGCGTTGTGTTCAAACTCCATACCAGGGCGACTGGCACTGTCCGCTTGACGGAGCTCGGAGCAGGCACAGCTGTAGAGGTGGGTGTTTCCGTATTGGCCGTCGTCCTGTCTCCCGTGGCAGACGTCGCCTGGTGCCGAAAGATGGTGTTTTCTGTCTTGACGCCGGCTGCACCGTACGGGGCAGTGAATATCCGTACTCGCTTGCTAATTGAAGCTTCGTTACTACCTGCGACTTCCGGGTCACTTGCTCCGGTTGAGGTGGTCGTTGCCGAATGTTCATCAGTCTCGACCTTGACTTCGGAAGCCAAACATTCACGCGCCCGGTCCTGCGAAGGAAGCGCTTCTCTCGCAGACGTGGCGGTCGAGTTGAAGCCAAAGTTTGCCGTGGGGAACTGATATCCGCCCTGGTTTATCCCATGTTGTGTGTCCGAAAATTTCCCTCTCCGCTCTTCTCGGTTGCTCAGTGCCCAAAACAACCCACCGCCTCCTGCGGTGCGGTACGTCTGGTCTCCGCGATGAGAGTCGTTCAACTCTAGCGGATCATTGTCGTGTATGGCAAGCTGCCCGACGCTGATACTGGTACTGGTACTGCCACCCGTTTTGCGAACATCTAGGGGTGAGACAGGCAGAGGCAGGGCGCCGTCATCTTTCCCCAGCTCATATTCTGGTGTCGGCGCGTCCTCTATAGCCGGCGGTGTCTTGTCCCAGCCTAGTCCGGGAGTCGTAGGAGGTGAGAGACTAGTGTGATCGTCATGTCGTACACTTAGATGGGATGCTCGTGGAGTCTCGAACGTTTGAGCAGCTTGGAGCGCAACGAGCCAACCTTTAGGTGTCCCAGTACGACTATGTCGAGGGGAAGCCATGGCCAGACATGAGAGAGAGAGAGGGGTGGCCATTATCGTGTCAGGATGGGTCTCTTTTCTTTTTCATGCTCTTGTCTGCGAGTCAGGCAGGGGAGGCTGGTCACGACGCCAGCTGTAGAAAGAGACAGGGGGGTCTTTGACTGTTTGGCACTATCTTCAGCCACCTACCACTCAGAGGGCAATAGCCATAACTCCATATCCGCCACGATAAGTTCGCGCGTTGGCAGGATTGATAGAATGCCGGGGGAACTTGGCCAAATGTCTTGAATAGTAGAAACTTCAAGGTTGACTCAATGTCATTGCCTGGCCCTAGTGTGTATGGGCAGCATAGCCGTGAGTGTATGGACTTGGGCAGAAAGGACGAAGTCCACCGAGAGGTGGGGTACACGTAGATACTAGAGCTTCCTGTACGGATTGAAGATGGTGTTTTAGCGTTCAGTTCGGTTACACGACAGCCTAACAGCTCGGGGGGCGCTTACAGGCAAAGAGATGGCTGTAGGCTTAGGTGATACTAACGATCGTTAGGGCCACAGATGCCATGGCACTATCAAGCCGGTCCAGCTAGTCAGGCAGGGCTTCGGGGCTCTAGGGGAAGTAGGCCGGCGCGTAGCAGTCGGTGGCTGGGGTAAAGTTACATTGCACCCGAGTCGCTTTTTCTTCCTACTCACTTACTCAGTCACTCACTCATTCAGATGCTCGGGCCTCAAACTGCCCGTACGATAGCTGACAGAAGCGCCAGCAATGCCACTTCAAGCTCAACGCGTAGGAGCGGAATTCATGCTATTAATTATCCTGAAACAAGTATGTATAAGGGGAGCTCCTACAGTATGTACGGAGCGCACCGTACATACTGTAAGCCCACGTCATGATCATCCCCACTCGTATCATACCCCTTGTCCGCATACTCCGTAGTCAATCTTAGAACGCGTCAATCACGATGGTCAGATCCTGCGCCAACACAGCAACCGAGACTGCCGACTTCACGAGCGAGCTACAACAGGAGAACCACGAAAAATATCATATCTTCTTCAACCATGCCGGATTCCATGTACGATATTCGGAAGGGCAACTAAAGCTGTCAGCATCCGCCCCTAAGCGCACTCTGCGGATCTCGTGGGTGAACGGGCTAGATGCTATTTGAATAGGCTGTTCAACCCATCTGGCGCCAGTTCAATTGGTACTATGACGGGAGGTGAAGAAGAGAACGGTGGTGGCAATGGGTTTGCCTCCTATGGACCAGATTCAAGTTTGGTGAGAGGACCTGCTATTGTTCGCAACACCATCTTCTATCTTTGATGGAGGTATCACTTCAGTGTGGCTCTCGGTCGGCTGACAAAGAGGATCCTGCTCGAAAACAAAAAAGCCAGGGAATCCCTGAAGAGCTCGTGGTTATGATTACATAGGAAATTTCAACGTTATAGTAACACACACACTATTATCCGTCCTGAGTGACGAATTGTGCTCTGCTATACATTTTCAGAGTCTAAGTCTCCTTTGGTCTTATATATGCGCTCGAACTCCTTTGCGATCGGAACCATCGTTTTCTCTTGCTAGGCTTAGTTCTGACACCCAATATCGGTCAACCTACAAAGGATGACACGTTAGCCAGCTCATCATGTATTATATCACTTCTCGACAAATCGAGGTACTCACATCCCTCTCCACCTTATAGCCCAGCAGCTTGTCGGCCAATCCGATATCTCTCCATGCCAATGCCTCACCTTCCTCCTTCTCACGCATTTTGCGATCTCGCTCCACCTGTTCCTCCCCGTCGTGAAGGTGGTAGAGGTACTGCTGCTTGTTTCCCCGTTTGACGATCATTTCTGTGCGCGGTTTTCGACACTGTTCGTAGATGGCGAGAAGTTGACGTTTGACTTTGGGGTTTCGGGGGTTAGCCGCGCGAGAGAAGAGTTCGCCGAGAACAGCGGCGTCTTCGAAACACATTCCGGCGCTGTACAAGAGAATATTAGCGAACAATTGTACTCTCAAAGCTAGATACTCAATGTTCTGAGGAGGATGGATAGGACGAGAATATAGATACGTACCCTGACGCAAGGTATGGGAGGGTCGCGTGGACAGCGTCTCCCATCATGGTCCAGGCCCCTGATGGATGACTCCAGCAGTCCATGCCTAGTCGAATGCAGAGACGCCATTTATAAACTGATTCGCAGAGGTTGAGAAGCTTGGGTATTCTGAGGGAACATCAAATTAGTCAGGCAACGCCCAGGTCAAGGAGGAGACATAGGTGGTTTAACCTCGGATCCCAATCTTTATATAGCGCCCGCATCTCTTCGACATTGCCTTCCAGTGTTTTGGCACCAGCTGGCATGTCGTCGGGCACAAGAAGGACCATGTTGAACAGCTCGCCACCTCTGAGAACATAGTTGACTAGAAACCAGACATCGTCAGTATTGAAAATTGGCGCAAAAAATCTAGACACTTACCAGCATGGGCGTCAGGTCCTAGCCAGTAATTGACTTGTGGCTTCTGCACAAACTCAGCCAGCTCGGGATCCTTGAGCATTTCCTTTGTCGACAGCAGTAACCTGTATGCCAGATCACCTGTCAATGCCGGTGGGTCGGCCTTGCCCAGCAGCATCTCCCTCAGTTGGGTGTTGATGCCATCGGCGCCCACCACCAGATCCGTCACAAATTCCTCGCCGGTATCCAACGATACTGTGGCAGTTTCACCATGTTGGTTCACTTTCACATCGATGACTCTGGCATTGACTTTAACCACCGCACCCAGCTCGACGGCACGCTCAAGCAAGGCCTTGTGTAAATTTGCTCGGTGGAAATCCCAGTAAAATGTCCCTGGATACTTGGAGGCTGATTCTGTCGTATTCATCGAAGAGATCAAATTTCCTTTCCAGCCCAGCATATTCACGTGCGATGGAGCTGTTGCGTACTGCAACAGCATCTCTCGCATTCCCCATGATTGCAGTATTCGACTGCTGTTAGGGAGGACTTGAATTCCAGCACCAACCTTGTGATTATGAATCAGTTAGGCTCTCACTCATGCTCAAGACTTGGACATTCTTAAGTAGTCTTCAGACAAAAGGTGTCGTATGAGCTGAACAAAAGACCGGACATACCTCAGCAATTGCGGATGCTGCTTCAAACACCTGGACATCATGACCGGCAAGAAGGAGTGAAACAGCAGCTCCCAGTCCTCCCAGCCCAGCTCCAACAACTATAATCTGTTCATAAACAGTGTCAGAGGGTTGATCCTTGTATTTGTTGCGACAATCGTCTTCGAGCATATGATTGAATGAATGAGAACAGAACACCACATACATTCAATCTCGTCGAAGCATCTCTGTGGATCTTCTGCTTCACTGGAATAGAGTCCATGCTGGAAGGCAAGCGCAAATCCAGTTCTCTAAACCCCTGTCGAGCTATAGTTGTCTTGAACACAGCAACATACGATTGCCGAAACTGCTTGTTTTCAGGGAGTCACTTCTAGTTGCTGCAAGAATTCGTTGCTCGTCTCGCATTTGACATATCAAGTCCTCAACTTCACTTTCTTCTTCTTCAGAACGACCTGTTTCTATTTCTCGAACAAAATGATCAACTGGAATAACCACGGTAACGTTCGAATCGTCCAACTACGTTAGGCACATTGGACGGAGAACTGCGTCAGCAAAAGACCTGCACCTTTGAAAGTCTCCGTATGAGTTCGACCCCCAAACTCAAACAGCATCTGTGTCTATGGCAATCAACGGAGAATGACTCTCGGGATGCCGGCAGACGGTTCGGGGAGAAATACTTGTTAGTGACTGTACCGTGCTTACATGACAGGATGGGCTTATCGCAACCCTTGCGAACCGATGTATGATCATGGAACCCCCACCTACGAAAGATTATTGTGCCGTGTCCTCCACTTGTTTGTGGTCCGCCAATCCGGATAGTGGGGGGGCGACGAGGACAAAGAATGGGGAGTAGGATCTGGTGGGATCACACCACGAAGCTGGTAGATTGTTTGAATTGTGTAAGCTTTCGCATGGCCGGCAGCTCACTGCTGGGAATAGCAATGATTTTTGCTTCTGACCGCTCTGTCTTGTTTATAGGGTTTTCAAGATTTCGCCTGCAGGAGCAGGCATCAAGGCACCTTCGGGAGGAGCATTCTTGCTTTTGAAGTCATCACACATCTGTTCCATCGTCACCCATTCGACACCGTCATGTTTATTGATGTATTCGATAATCCTGTAGACCTAGGAGTTAGATTTGAGACGTGATGGATCGTATCTAGGTGTGAGGAGTCTTGCCTTTCATGCATCAAAATGACATGTGGCCGTCCAGACACATCAGGGTGAATGGTCATTGGGAAGATGAACTCGTCATATTCGCGGTAAAAGTAATCGAAGTGATCCTGATTACATTAGCTAGCAGCACGCCTCATGCTCAATACACAAGTCGTGCGACTTTACCTTCCAGATGTCTTCAATGTCGCGAGGGTTTACCCAGCCGTGGCTGTTGGGAGAATTCTTGATGAACATCATTGGTGGCAAGTCATCAATATACCAACTACCAGGAATCTCGACCAACCCAGTCACTTTGCCTTTGATCAAAGGCTTCATCCAATCTTTGGCTTCCTTCTTATAGTCGATTTTCGTCCAGGTATCACCCGTCCGAAGCCAGTACATCTGACAGTCTTCGTGGCTCATCGAGTGATCGTACTCAATTCCATAGCTTAGAAGTAGTTCAGTGCCTTCTCGACTGACTTCCCACCAAGGCGCAACACTCCCCCGGGGAGGTTTACCACAAAAGTCAGTGATCATCTTGAACGTTTTGGATAGGACGTCCTTTTGTTGTTCGAAAGTCATGTCAGCCGGGTTTTCGTGAGAATACCCGTGTAGACCGATTTCGTGGCCAGCGTCGCGAACAGCGGCACATTCTTCGGGAAACGTTTCCAGCGAGTGTCCTGGAATGAACCAGGTGGCTTTGATGTTGTATTTCTCAAACAGCTTCAAAAGACGCGTCGTACCAATGCTTCCCGCAAAGAGACCTACATCGATTAGATATCTCGGCGATAGAGACCATTCAAGGGGCTCAGATACCTCTACTGATATCACTCGTCGAGTCTTCGCCTCCATAGGAGCCCAGCCACCCAGCGACAGCATCGATGTCGACACCATAAGTACAAAGGACACGCTTCTTGCCCATGTTCAATGCTGTGGAGGCAAGACTGGAATAGGGGTGCTGCAAGTACAATATAGGCTTATATCAACACGTAATGATATAGAAGGGAAGGATGCGGCCTGTGGAGACCAATGTATGTTAATGTATGTTTAGCTTGGTATTTGATCGAAGACGATCGCCTCGTTTTCCGACATTCAGAAAGCAAAACAGGTGACAGGATCCCAATCTATCGGTGATACACTGACCGTGATTGGTAAGAATGTTGAGCTTTGCGGATTTTGGCGATAACGAACCTACCCACTCTTCCCCCATGCCATTTGGGCCTAAGCCGGTAGTCGTCGCGGCGTAAGTGGCCACCGTTTGAGGGTCACTGTATCAGTGCCATCGGAAGCTTGTTCAATGTTATTGACATTGCACGACAATCTAGTTTTATCAAGTCAAACCTCTCGCTCGTGGTCCAGTCGCCTTCGCAACCAAACCGTTGCTTCCAACTCTTTACCACCGGACTGAAATATTGGATTCGTGAATAGCATGAGTCGAGTGAGTTTTTTTCTCTAACATGGTCGTTGTTTATACGAATCGTCCGAAAACTGAACTTCATTCTAGTTCTCCTTGAAAGGGCGGACTGCTCTTGTTACTGGGGGTGCTCGAGGCTGCGGTCTGACCTTTGCGGAGGGGCTCGCAGAAGCAGGAGCGGATGTTGCTGTATTTGATGTCATTCCTCCAGTCAAGGCGTTCTACGATATCGAAAAGGCGTATGGAGTGAAAACAAAGCACTACATGTGAGCTTACTGTATCCCATGGCCAAAGAGAACCCTTGAATAGAGATTCTAATATCATCTTCCTGCCTAAAGCGTGGATGTGAGCAGCAAGGAGAGCCTTCAGCAAGCATTTGATTCCTTCAGAGCTGACTTCGAGGGAAAACTTGACATCTGTGTTCCTTGTGCTGGAATCAATCGAAATATTGGTTTTCTCGACACAACGTTTGAAGAACATCAAACGCTCTTGAGTGTCAATGTCATGGGGGTCTATCATACGGCCCAACTTGCTGCCAAACAGATGATCGCCAACGGGACCAGATGCGGCAGCATTATTCTGGTGGCTAGTATTGCAAGCTATATGGCCATTCGAAGCCAGATGAGCAGTGCCTACTGTGGCACAAAGGGCGCCGTACGAGCCATGTGCCCAGCAATTGCTGCGGAATTGATTAAATATGTGAGTCAAGGCGAAGAAGCTCCTGGCGTCCGTAATTCATCACAAGCTAATCCAAAATCAAAAGGGTATTCGTGTCAATAGCATATCTCCTGGCTATGTAAGGACAGAGATGACAGCTCCAGTAAGCTTCGACCATACTAAATTGCATAACAAGCGAAATCCTCATTCCTGTACAGTTTCCGCATCTCCTCGAAAGTTGGAAAGACGAGATAATGAACGGTAAAGTCGCCGAACCGGAAGATATCAGAGGTGGCTGTGTCTTCTTGGCCAGTGACGCCAGCTCATACATGACTGGACAAGACCTATGTATCGATGGAGGTGTCACAAAATGGTGAGCATCCAGCTATATAGGATAATCTGTCCCATTCTAAGTTCGCTTTGACAAAGTAAACCTATGATCCTGTCTCATCTGCTCCTCAACGTTTCCAGTACTTTCGCCGCACCCAGCACTTTTTCTTCTTGAAACCTTCTACCAACAATCTGCACACTGACAGGAAATCCATCCATGCGTTCCGGGTCGTAAAGCTTCCAATTCCATGCATCTGCTTCGTTTAGGGGCTCGTATGGATCTGCAGGAAGTCGATCTCGGGATGCAGATACCGTGGTTAATGGGATGGAAATCGCTGGGTAGTCCAGCACATTCCAGATTTTAGTATACCCAACCCATCTATTTGGTCAGATTGAAGAAGAAACTCGATGCGGTTGCCAGGGGCTGTAGGGGTCTCACCGGCATGTTCTGTGCGGGACTGCAGGGTGAGGCATTGTAGCGGTCAAGAGGATGTCGACTGTGCGGCCTGACGGGCCTTTAATTGCACTCCACTTGCGGTGGTAAGCCTGCTGGGCGGCGATCTTTTGTTTATTGATCTGCCAGTACTCGTAAACGGAGATAGGTTTGCCACGATTGATCAAGGCTTCGACGTGTGGTACGAAGGGTTCTCCACCAGCTTGTACTTCCCGACGAATATCTTCCCCTCCATCGGCAGTATAGAATTGGTCCTATTTCAAGGTTAGAATTGCCTGTTGGGATGAAGAGGTCTATCCTGACCATAATCGCTATACAGTCTTTGTGAAGACTCGGCTCCCATTGGATGATTTCGTGTCCAGCCTTCTCGAAGATTGCCGCCGCTTCTCTCAATGCTCGCTCTATAGGTGGATGGACTTTGACCATTCCGTCGTCAACCATAATGCCTATCGTCAACGGTCTGGACTGAATCTCCTCAAACATATCATTCTGCCATGGGATGGGAATGCATCCAGGATCGAGAAGCCATGGCTGTGCTTCAATGACTGACTTCATTGTTATTATGAGAGAATCCAAACTTCTTGCCATGGGCCCAATTGCAGAGGGTACGTGTGCTTGGCCTTCCGTAGAGACTGGGACTCCCATGTAGGGCAGTCTAGAACTCTGTGGAAATCAGAAAGGATCACAAAGGTTGAGGGTATGCTTTCACCGTCGGCTTCAGACCATACAGGCCGTTCATATGGCTTGGTATTCTTATTGAGCCACCAATGTCTGTTCCCCAACCAATTAATGACCCATGCATTGATATCAATGCTCCTTCACCGCCGGTAGATCCTCCAGGAGTGAAATTTGGATTGTCTGGGAATGTAGTGAGTCCCCACAAGGGATTTTCGGTCTCACACCACTTGAGGGAAAAAGGATCAGCCACAGAATTTGGTAGAACTTGAAGTGGTGCCAGCATTTACCATTATACTTTGGGGAAGATTGGTCTTTGCAAAGATTACAGCACCCAGCTTGAGCAAGATTTGTACGATAGCTGCGTCCTCCCCAGCCGGATGGAACGATCGCGCAACATAACCGAGAGTGGTGTCGAAACCTTTGACGTTGAACTGGTCTTTGAGGGTAACTGGAACACCGTGAAGCGGTCCTATTACCGTGCCGTGAGTTTTATAGTACTTATCCAGACTTCGAGATCTCGCGATTGCATCTTCCAAGAAGACCTCAGTCAAGCAGTTTGTCTTGGAAAATCAGCTCGTGGCCATCACATTCAGGGCGATCCTCAACGACCTACTGCTTTGTGGACGACAATAGCACTGATTAATCACCTCAGCAATCGAAGCTAGATATAGATCCCTCGTAGAGCATACCGGTTGATGTATGCCCTGATGACATCTTCGGCAGAAATGGTGCCTTCCTGGAGCTTGCTGACCAGCGTCTCTACGTCGCTGATCTCAATGATTGAGGCTGCCGTCAGTTCTGATCCGGCTTGTGCGTCATGACTGGTTGGATCTGACTCTAGGAATTGTGCAATAGCCGCGGCCTGTTCTGTACGTTTCCGCGCCACGATCTCCTTCCACTCCTCTTGCGGCATCTTGGGATTTCAGCCGCCTGTCAAAGCTTGCCCTTCACAAATCACAATCAGCCTTGAAATTGTCGCCCGTTATGACTGTGGTGCAACCAACATCTCCCCATTATTGCTCCAAGGCTGTTCCGTGATGATGTTTCGGCAGGTTTCTCGGTATCGCAACATGCCCGGACGCATAATCTGCCTGTCACGCTTCCTCCCCACTCTTACGGCTTCCCCTCCACTCTTGTCGTTCCCCTCTCCTCTTATCGCTTCCCCTCCACTCTAATCGTTCTTACTCCATTATTATCGCTCACTCCACTCTTATTACTATTCTCCGTCGACGGACAGCAACCTTGGTCAGGGTTCCCACAATCTGTCTGCCATCATCAGTGCACCTTTCCGGAAGCCGAAGGAAGTGCGCGGGAGGCTTCCCTTGGTGCCATGACACTTCAACAAACACAACTTGTGCTAACTGATGGTTGGGTGCAGAAGGATCTTGGCTAGAGGAGTCACCCCCAGCCCCTAAAGGGGGTTCATGGCTATCACAGCAGCACTGCCCACTTTGGACTAGGCAACCTTAAGTCAGCCTCAATTGAGCCCAGAAGTCAGACAATATTACGATGAAGCGTTTGCGTTCCTCGTCAACTCCAAAAATGTCTCCGGGTGCAGATGACGAAGGGTTTGAAAACACTCCCATGACGAATGGAGGAAGAGGCGATGGAGTTGAAAACGTGGTGATTGCTGGTGCAGGTCCCGCAGGGTTAATGCTGGCGTAAGTGAACTACTTTGCCCTGATTTCAATGGAAATCAGTGCTTTTCTAAAGTTGTTGTCGAAGGCTTGGGTGGCAGATAGAAACAAGACTAACATAAATTGGCTACCAGATCGAACCTGGCTCGGTTTGGAATAAAAGCGACCATAGTGGATGACAGGAAGGATATGACAAGTACAGGGCGAGCAGATGGCTTACAACCAAAAACCATCGAGACTTTTCGACAGCTGCGGATCGCCGACTCTTTGCTGCAGAAGGGGGTGAAGATTTACGACATATGTTTCTGGGTATAGTCCTCTTCATATTCTTTCTCTCCATTGTTTAGAGCGTGGCTTCTGTGCTTAGGAGAGTACGAAAAGACGTGTCGAGTGTCCTGCTGACGGCTCAAACTACAGAGCTCTACCGCCACAGAGAAGCTGCACAGAACAGGAAGGGAGACACACTACCCTCAGCTTGACTCCAGGGATCCATTCATCTTGCTAGTCCACCAAGGCATGGTGGAAGAGATTTTCATCAATGAAATGAAGGAAAGAGGGGTCGAAGTTTCCAGGAGCAGTCCTTTTATCACATATGGGACCAAACCTGAAGCAGATGGACCCATTGAGGTTGTCTGTGGCGACGGGTGCGGTACAACAAAATCAATCAAGACCAGGTATCTTGTCGGATGTGATGGAGCTCATTCCAAAGTGAGAAAAGCCATTCCCGGTGCAGAGATGCAGGGCGAGGCTAGTAGAGCCCCTTGGGGCGTCCTTGATGGTCAGTTATTAATCCTGCACGATGCCTTTGACCTTGGCGACAAGTCTAAAACGGCGCTGAATACGATTTAGGTGTCATTGACACTGACTTTCCCGACCTATGGAGCAAGGTGGTAATTCACTCTGAGGCGGCTGGCACTGTCCTCTGCATCCCACGAGAACGCAACATGACGAGATTGTACATCGAACTTGATCACGGAATCCAAGCTGCAATGCCCTCCGATGCAGCCACTCAGGAGTTCGTGATGAAAAAGGCACAGGAGATCCTGGCCCCGTACACTTTGACCTGGAAGCGGATTGGTGAGTTAACCATCCCAGCGAGCTTCTACTGGTATGCTAATTTGGCATTAGAATGGTTCAGCGTATACAAAGTTGGCCAGCGTGTCGCCAACCACTTTTCCGATGAGAGTGAACGAGTTTTCATCGCGGGAGACGTATGGTTTCAATATCCTGTGATTGTGGATGATGCTTACCTGTCAAGGCTGCTCATACACACTCCCCAAAAGCCGCCCAGGGCATGAATACTAGCATGCATGATGCCTTCAATCTTGCCTGGAAACTTAATCTGGCGGTTCGAAATCTCGCAGCGCCTTCCTTACTCTCCACGTATCAACAAGAGCGCGGAAAGATTGCCCAGGATCTCATCAATTTTGATTTTGAACATGCCAACGCATTTGCTGCTGGAGACCCAGAAGCTCTGGCCGAGAACTTCTCCAAAAATATGGCTTTCATTTCCGGTGTGGGAGTGAAGTATCACCCGAATGTCCTCAACGTCCCGGAGAAGCTCCCTCAGGGAAGACTTCGAGCAGGCGAGCTTCTGCCTCCATCAAAGGTGTCACGATATATTGATGCAAACCCGGTGGACGTTGAGCTTGATATTCCCATGCTTGGACAATTCCGAATCTATCTCTTTGTCCCGGACGTCCATACAGCATCCCGTTTCCTGAATGATCTGTGCACTCACGTCGTCTCAGCCAATTCGGTCCTCGGCCGGGCCTCTGCTGCTGCGGCCATCTCATATGCCAAAATGAAGATATCCCCAACCGAATCTGACTTGTTTGTCCAGCCACAACGATACACTCCATTCTCGAGCCTATTTACATTCGCGCTCGTCACGACCATGCCGAAGGATGAGGTGGAGATTGGTCACCTTCCTCCATTACTCCAAGACAGCAGATGGACATTTTATATGGATGATGTGGTTGAGCAGGGTCAAACTTGTACACAAAAATGGCTGGGAGAACTTCACGATCAGCAAGTTGCAATTGTCAATGTGAGACCAGACGGTTACGTGGGAAACGTGAGCAGATGGAATTTCAATGACGACGATGCTAGCACGGCGGCTTCCACTTGGCTTGATTCATACTATGGAGGATTTCTTCAAGGTTGAAGATCTATCGGAGCCATTTATATAGCAGCTTGCGTCTTTTGGGGGAATCGGCTTGATTTTGACATGGCAATCTCAACTCGAACTGGGTGCCAGAAACCCCAGTGGTAACAACCTTGGCTTCCTTTCGATGGACCTTTGAACACCAAGTACGAGAACTTTAGAAGAAGAAAAATTTATGATGACCTTGTCACTAGCTATGTGTTACCACGACTCCCAACTACGTAATCTTCTAGAAAGCTGAAGCCGTCGGAAACACAAAGTTGAGTTATTTACTCGACTGTGATTTCCTGTGCAGTGCTAACTGGAGCTTGCTTTATCATACCATTCTTTCGGTAAAATTCGTCTGCCGCGCCGTAGGTCTTGTTGTAGTTGCCTCCCACTGCCTCCTGAACTGTTATGGGAGGGTATTTGGGATCCTCACTTTCCTTGCGACAATTCGGAAGGCATTCGATCACGTAGTCCGGGTTGCCACTGAGGAAGAAGGGGACCGAGTAGCGCTCTTTTCCCGACTTGTTGATGACTCGGTGGAGATTAGAGACATACGTGTCATTTGACCTAGACATCAAAAATTTTGTGGTCAGCACTATGAACGATATCTCGTGAACATCTTTGACTTTACCATCGCATGAACATGTTGCCGAGATTCACAACATAGGCGCCTTTCACAGGTTCAACCTGGACACATGTTAGAGCCGCCGTAGGGTTGGATCTGTTACTGAGTTGAAAACATACGTCAAACCACTCGTTCGTGGTCTTGTCGTAGACCTGAAGGCCGTCCACATCACCTTGCATGAGCAAGGTGATGGCGCCAAAATCGGTATGAGCTCCAATTCCCCGCGAGATTGTCTCGTCTGAGTCCTTGGGCTGAGGAGGATAATGTAGGCATCTGACTGTGGCGACTGCATCCTTTGTAAACTCGTTGAAGAAAGAGGCATCAAGCCCCAAGGTTTGAGCGATAACTGACAAAACGTCTCTAGCCAATTCTAGCACTGTCCAGTAGTATTGCATTGAAATTGACTTGAACGCTTCCACGTCATCCAAATCCTCAGGCCAGAGGTTGGGACCGCTGTTGAGCTTCTTGTGAATGAAATAGGGATGGTCTTTGGGAATGTCCTCCCCAAGATATAGTCCTTCTTTAAGATCTGGGGCTGTCCCATCTTCGAAAATTTGGGACCCTACTCTCTCATACCCGCGGTACCAGGAATTTGTTTCTGAAGCAAAAGATTAGGTTGATCTGTGAGCAATGATATACCATTACAGTACACTTACCCCTGGAGATCTTTTCTTTTGACTCTAGAGGAAGATCAAAGAATTTCTTCACCTGGGTGAAAACGGCTTGTTGTAGCTCGGCCGGGACCCGATGGCCAACGATCTGGAAGAAGCCATTGTGTAGGCAACACTGGCGCACCTCCTCAACTAGTTTCGCAAGCGCTTGTTTGTCATTACCATAAAATGCTGTTGTATCAGTCAGCCATACGTCTTGTTCACGGGAATCCAGGTCAGACTAACGCGAGAAATCTAGAACTGGGGGAGCAGCGCCAGCCATGTGTATTATTGTGTGTTGCGCAGATTAACCTGTTGCACGCACTTTGAGCAAGATGGACACTTCACTTCAGATGTATGTTATCCCAAAAATATTGAAATGGCCTCAGTCTTGCCAGGCACTTGATGAGGCAGGTGTGTGATCGATGTTGATGTGCTGTTATCGCGCACCCCGGTATCGCCCCTGTATCAAGGGTGGATAGGGTGGCAATCCCACGACCTGAGGTTATGCAGTCGAGGTGAACCTTGCTCCGCAGGGCACAAGAGTGGGGGAGATGTGCTTCAATCCTTCTTTGTAACAGACGGCGATGTGCGCAGAGGCCCACCTCCCTCACTCCCTATGTTCACTTTCCCCCATGTTTCTGCTTCTGCGTGTCAAACTACACCAATACGTAACAATGCCATCCAGAAAAGCTCACGACCACTCATGCCAGAGTTGGGCTAGCCCATTCGCCCACTGTCGGGCTTCCCTTGATGCGAGGTCGCAGATTCAACCTCCATATCACCTCAGACAGCTTATTTTTCCCAGATCGAAACCTTGATCCTCTCACACCATCGCAGCCATGCCTTCAAGAACTTCTCCTGCCGGCTTCAGGCCATTGGAAGACACTTTACTGTTCAAAAGCGTCAAACTCGGAGGATTGCAACTTGAACATCGAGTCGCCCTAGCACCGTTAACTCGTATGCGCGCAACCCTTCAAGAGTCGAACGGTGTCTATGTCCCAGGTGATCTACACGAGGAGTACTATTCACAAAGGGCCAGTAAGGGAGGCTTACTCCTGACTGAAGCCTGCCCAATCAGCCGTCTGGTACTGCTATGCGATCCCACCCGCCAGTACAATGAAGATCAATGCCTGCTGACTACATTGTCTACAGGCGTGCGGTTATCCAGGGGTTCCAGGCATTTTCACTTCCGGCCAGATCGCTGGATGGAAACGAGTGACAGATGCTGTTCACGTCAGAGGAGGATTCATCTACTGCCAACTCTGGCATGTTGGACGCGCGACGGTTCCATCACTGCTCGATGGCCACGATGCTCTCTCTTCAAGCAACATCCCGCTCGAGGGAAAGGCTTTGGATGGATCGGAATACGCGAGTACTCCACCCAGGGCAATGACGACCGCCGAGATCGAGGAAGTAGTTGGCGAATTTGCGGCCGCTGCTAAGAGAGCGATGGAAGCAGGCTTTGACGGAGTCGAAATCCATGGGTAAGAGATAGAGGGTATCCGAAATCGCTATACCAAACGGGCTAACCCTTTCAAGTGCCAATGGTTACCTCCTCGACCAATTTCTACATGACAACGTGAATGTCAGAACGGATGCTTACGGAGGCAACATCGAAAACAGATGCAGATTCCCGCTCGAGGTCATCAAGGCTGTCGTTGCTGCGATCGGTGCAGATAAAGTGGGAATTCGACTGTCTCCTTACAATTACTTCCAAGACACCCGAGACTCTGACCCTAATGCACACTGGGAGTATCTCTGTGACCAGTTGGTTCAGCTCCCCAAGGAGATCCGGCTGTCATACGTGCACATGGTTGAGCCTCGATTCGATGAGGTTCTAGACGAGCAGGCTAAGATTGCTGCCCTCGCGGAGAGTAAATCAGCCAAGTTTTCTCTGACACCGTTCCGAGATATCCTCAAGACAGGGGATATTCGATTTCTTGCGGCGGGCAACTTCAACCGCGACAACGCAGTATCAAAGCTGGAGTCTGGCGGCGCCGACCTAATCATCTTCGGTCGCTGGTTCATCTCCAATCCTGATCTCCCAGCCAGACTCGCCGAGGGCCTTCCGCTGAACCCATACGATCGTAATACCTTCTACGGTGCCGATCCGCCAAGCAAAGGATATGTCGACTATCCGGTCTATAAGCATGAGCCACCGTCGGGGCAAGTGGTGGCATGATGTTGGTAGTTGACACGGCAAAATCTAGAGAGGCTAGCAGACGTAATCGCCGTGGGAGTGCACCCGGCTATACATGCATTCTGGGGTCCTGGTATTTATCATCGGTAAAACGAACTACTCGCTAGAAAGTTTACTGTCAGTCAACACTCAGCGGGATGCACGAGTATGTAAAAGTGTAACGGAGATTTCCCTGCTCTTATCACTGGGTGCTCCACCATCCCTGCCGCCTACAAAACCCGCTGACGAGGCTAACGGGGGTTTACATGCATAAAAAGCCCCTCAACCATTTTTCATTGGGCCCTTGTAGCAGCTGATGATAACCAGCGAGGGGTGGTGCCTGGATCCTCACGGTCTTTAGTTGGGACCCCCAAAGTGCCAGACGCTCTCCTCACGCATTTTACCAACGTTGCCTTCTCCCCACTGTTTGCTGTTCGAAGTCCAACAACCTCAATGCCGCCAAACCAAACAGACAAGCAGAAGAGCTACATCTGCTCTTGGGACGGCTGTGGGAAATCTTTCACAAGGCCCGACCACCTCCAAAGGCACACATGGAACCATAGTTCAGGCCAGAGCACCTGCCCTCGCTGCAGTCTGCACTTCAAAAGACCTGATCTTCTCAGTGAGTACTAATTCCAGGCGTTTGCGTCCTCGTAGATAGTCAATCTGAACGTCCTATCAGCGAGACACTTATTGCGACACAAACAAAAGGACGAAGAAGCTGGGGGAGAGGGTTTGGGAGTCATGGACTCCAGAAAGAGGTTGTGGCGGGATTCTGAGGGCAATATCGTGTCGAAAAGGCCGACTTCTCTCACTCACCAGAATGTCCTATCAAGTAAGGAGGATGACATTCGCTCGGGGCCAGATTTGTCGAACCAGGTCCTATCAAACACAAACACTGGGGGGTTTCAGCCCCAGCAGCAATTATCACCACCTAGGTCATTGACAAGTTCGGAACCGGGTGAACTATCTCACCAGCAGAATCATATGCCAAATGGAGAAGAAGCAGGTAATGGCATCGCCAGCTCAATGTCCAACCATGATACGCTCGATTTTTTGGCAAATTCAACATGGTACTCGCAACCTTTTGATTATTCCATGGCACCGCAGATCGATGCTCCGGATGACGATATGTTCAATCCGGATACTGGTATGGTTTGAATCCTAATAAACAAGGATAAACTGATTCGGTTTTTAGCAAGTTCCTTCAACATGCCGTTCACGACAATGAACAACTACAACTGGCTGTTTGATAGAGATCAGCCTTTCATAATACCAGCCGAGGCTGGACAACAGCATTATGGTCACAATCCTTCCGAACTGCCTCACAGCCACAATCGAATC
Organism: Capronia epimyces CBS 606.96; assembly: GCF_000585565.1. Classification (NCBI taxonomy): domain Eukaryota; kingdom Fungi; phylum Ascomycota; class Eurotiomycetes; order Chaetothyriales; family Herpotrichiellaceae; genus Capronia; species Capronia epimyces. The sequence goes on from NW_006912911.1 coordinate 21,763, forward strand.
TCAACTCCAAAATTTTATGCAGCTAGTGGGAGTACCAGTCTAGACAACAGTCAATTTAGACAGTCGATGGCTTCAGAGATGTGGCCAGTAAACGGCTTCTCCGCCTCGGTTTCACATGCAGCCTTCCAAGAACCATATCAATCGGGCCCTAAGCAACCTTCAGACTCACAACCGATACAGGGCTATCATAGGCCGGCGGGGGGGAGGTCCACAGCATCCGCTTCGTCTGTTCCACCGGATGATGAGAGCCCGTCTCTCCCAAGCATTACGGGATTGCCCTCTACAGCGATCTCGCAGACATCACTATCTGACCACTCATCCACCTATCAAGGGGAAGGTCGACCACGTAGGTCGAAAACTCCCGTCTTGACTTTGCATCCTCAAAACTTTCGACCAACCTCGAGTGCTCGAAAATTGCCAGTTCTGGATGAGTATTCTCGCAATAGGATCCTGCAACAGCTGGCTCGATTCGGGCCTGGGACTCCTCTGGCTTCCTTGTCCCCTTCCGAAAGCCCTTTACTCTCGCTTCAAGCAATGCAACGTTACAGTGATCTATTCTTTACCCGATTCAACACATGCTACCCTCTCATTCATCAAGCTACTTTTGATCCTAACGGAGTCGATCCACTGTTTCTCCTGTCCGTCTTACTTCTTGGGGCTACTTATGCCGAGAAAGACGCTCATGGACTCGCCGTCTGCATTCATGAAGCTATGAGACCGCAGATTTTCCAACATCCGGATTTCACACCACAGCCAGAGTTATGGATTCTTCAAACAATACTTCTTGTGGAGTGCTTTGGAAAATCAAGAGCGGGGCAGAGACAGCATAATATGGCTCACTTGTTCCATGGCTTACTTGTCAAGTACGTGGCTTTCATTAGCTCAGAGCGAGCCCGAGACGGCCCCTTTCCCTCTCGAGGGCGGGTGCTGATCAAGTGAATGAACTGGCTGACCGAAAATGTAGCCTGATAAGAAGAAGCGGCTGTCAAACTGTTCGTGAACCGGATATTGGAGATGACGCAGACGATCTGCAGTGCCGATGGCGGAAAGCCATGGACATTGAGCAACGGAAAAGGTAAGCAAGAAAGCACCAATCGTGATTGCTGAAGCTTCAAGAAGATTTCTTTGCTAAGCTTCCGATTAGACTTGCATTTCTTTGCTTTTTGTGGGATACTCAGCACGCCGTACTCTTCTCTCAGTCGCTATGCATATCAGCTTTCGAACTGCGCACGTTTCTTCCATGCAGTCCTCAGTCATGGGAAGCTGATACTGCTGAGAATTGGTTTGGTCATGCAGTCAAGGAAACTCGCATCCCTTTCCTATCAGTTCTCAAGACCTACATGAACCCCAACGCCAATCCCGCTCCTCCACAGCTTAACGCATTGTCTCGACTCCTGGTGCTCCACGGCTTGATGTCCATTCAATGGGATTTGAAGAGAAGAGACCAGACTTCGCTGGGTTCGTTCCGCCTGCCCCCTTTTCTAGTCCGAAATAGTTCCATCCTTGGGCCTTGTTAACTAAGGGTTTCTAGGCATCGCAATTCCCATGGTAAATGAAAGTCAATCTTGGCAAATGCTGCTCGCACAGGCGTACGATTCATGGAAGGCCGACTTTGACACCTACTGCATGAACATGACCTTGTCTCTGATGGACCAGGCGCAGCTCAAAAACGAATTCATTCGTTTCAGCACCGCAACCAACGCCATCTACCACGCCGCGCATATCATCCTGCACGTCGAGATTCTCGATCTCCAGATCTACGCCGGAGCCCAACATATCATCGGCCGTCCCGTTACGCCCGCTGACTACGCCCGCTCGCGCCGTGTCGTGAAGCAGTGGGCCAAACCCGGCATCGCCATGCCAGCCACCAAGGCAGCCTGGCACGCGGCCCAACTCCTTCGCGCTGGCATCATGAATCTCGACAACTGGGACGTCGACAATGCTTTCCACTACCCATGGTGCCTGTACCTAGCCACACTGACGTGCTGGGCATTCCATTTCGCAGGCACCGACGAACAGCCAGAGCCTCCCCAGCTGCTGACCCCAGGCTCCAACCGCGTTGCCCAGCATTCGACCGGCCCACTGGACGCTGGCGCCATACACATGCATGGACATGGGCCAGACATTTTCTGTGATGAAAAAGCCGACATGACAGCTATGGTCAGTGGAATGACCAACATCAGCTCAGAGGATCTGTGGCGTGTGGCCGGCAAATACTCTACTTCTGGCCTCACCGCCGTCATGGCCCGACACCTGGGCAATATTCGCTGGGCTGTGGTCCATGAAGGAATGAAGGTTTTGAAAGGAATTACGGAACGATCAAAATAATGGGGTATTGGATGGTGGGTACGATGGAGAGTGGCTCATTGTATCAAGTGTCTCATAACGTAGGTCTCCGACATAGCTTAGTCCAAGGCTGCCTCTTCAGTGAGTACCGCGTTGCTCGACATATTTCCAATATAAATCAGCACTGTTCATTCTCATCCGTTTCCCCCATGTGGTCATAATCAAAAACGAAGCTGTGGTAACCAAAGCAAGGACTGCTGCTATGATGAACATGTTCTGAGGCCCATTGTGGTCGAGCCATGGAGTCACACCATAATTGAAACCAAAGTTCATCTAAGATCAATATTAGCAACATCCTTCATAAGGCACAAGAACACTCACTGTGTTGCGTATGAGAATGACGGCGATGATCACCTCGCCTCCAAGTTCACGGTAGCAGTCAAAGACGTAACTCACTGCGAGAGCACCGCAGGCAGGCCCCACAAACCCGATCATGGCCATTCCAAAGGCCAGAGCCACCCAGCTTAAGCCATGAGCGTCGCCGACACCGAACAACAAGAGTCCTAATGGGGTTAGGATACAGCCAACTCCATACAGCCATAAGCGGAATTCTGGCTCCATGATACCGCCGTTTCTCCTGGCGAGATGAATACTCAACATGTCTGCAAGCTTGCCCGCACAGAATCCAGCGGTGTAGGTCCCCAGAAGCTCAGCAATATAAGTCAATCCAACAATCTAGCCATAGTTAGCGCCAAGAACAGCCAGATGTAGAGATATGTAGCTCACGCTAGCCGCGAAGTTGTAAGGCGCCCCAGCGAAGAATATGCTTACTACCGCATTAACCAATGCAAACCAGCAAAGATAGCAGCCATAGATGAATCCAGCAAAAATAACAACTGGAAACCTCATCATGAGAAACGGGCGATAGACCAGTTGCAAGAAATTGGTCGGGCGACCATTTCGTCCAACGAATGGTGCCAACTTTTGCCAATATGACTTGACAGGATAGGCTGTCTCGCTCGAGAAGTCAGTGGCAGCGCCAGTCTCTGTGTCGGGATTCTTCTTGTCTGTGAGCGTCTCCTGTGTTGTCGTCGGATATTCACTGGTGGTGGTGACAGGGGCTGGGCGATGGTACATGGTTTCTTCCATGAAGAAGAAACACACAAGAAATCCGATGGCATTGAGAATGGCGCACCAAAACAAAACCCACGGCCAACCCCAGGAATCGTTGATGAAACCGGCAGGAACAGCTCCCAGTTGACCTCCATAGAGGGCGATCACGTATAAACCCATATACGTGCCACGTTCGTGTGTGAACCACTGTAACAGTGTTAGTGATGGAAGATACCTTTGAAAGCGTCCGCTCTGGCTGTCCAAAACTCACCAAATCAGTCATAGTAACCTCTGCCAAAGCCTCGGAAGGAGCGCCGAAGAAGCCGATGAGGATTCTCGTCGCAATCCATTTGGGATTGTCTGCGGCATAGCCCGCCCAAATATTCATCATTGAAGTTCCCAGCAAGGAGGTCAAGTATACCCCCCTCCTCCCATAACTCAAAGCCAGCGGAATCCATAGCAGTAACGCCCAGCCGAACAGCAGGTACATATACCCAGTTCCTTCATTCAGCTTGGTGAAACTAATACCGCTCTGCTCGTATATCGGCCCGAAGACAGAGTAGCAGGCCGAAGAAGAAACGCACACACACCAGGTGTAGAGAAGGGCGCACAAGGTAGCTCTCCACTTCCGATGTAAACTCCAGTTCAAAGGATCATTGGGGTCCGCGCTGGGGGTTGGGTTGAGAACAATGTCTTTGCGGTTGGAGCTGTGTTTGGCCTCTATCGACCCAGTGATGTCGACCAAGGTCACCGTACCTGGCGATGCCCGGTGCTCGACTCTAGGGTCCATTGGACTTTGGTGGATTGGTGGTAGGGTTCACGATCGAACTTTCTCTCCTCGTAGAAATCTGTTAACTGATTAAGGTACATGCTGAAGTTGTTTCAGAGCGCCTTACATTGGGCTACATATATTTGATACATTACTAAGGGTACGGACAGCAGTCCAGACTCATGGTATGTTAGTTAGATCTATGATTGTCGGGGGTGGCTAAAAGATAAGAAAGGCAAAGGTGGACAATCAACGGGAGTGGAGAGATCAGAAAGTGGAGGGACCTGCAAATTATATCTTTAGTTACATGTATTTCAGCACTTACTAGGTTGAAGGTAGATAACCTATCTGTCTAGACTTGCTATTGTACAACTAGATTATAAGATAAGATTACAATGAAGTCTAAGATTTATTTCTGCCTTGCGCGGTGCTTTTATAACCAATAATTTACGAAGCCCGCTAACCACTCTCAAGCTACCCAGAAAGTCAATTGTTGTTGCTAGATGCAGTGTAGACTCTTGTCTCATCTCGGGACTGTTTCAAGAATGAAATCAATGTCGTTCCGCCTGTTCCGTACATTTCGGATGCCACCTTGCCTTGGGTCTCTTCGGAGGTTGCCGTGGCCAGGTTCTGGCGGCTGTGGTGTGAGAAGGGTTGGGGCTTGCTGGCCTGGAGGATGATATACCGGCTCACAATCTGAATGTGTCTGTCTCGAAATCTGCGCAACTCGGCCACGCACTCAGCATATGCCTGACTCAAGGCTGTGTTGGCCGGTTGGCTTTCTACGAAGCTCAGGATATTGCTGGTAGAAACAAGGTACTTCAGAAACCGCCGGTGAGGGCCAGGCATATAGTTTCTCATTTCCTGGGAATGTATTAGCGAATCAAGAATGGAAAGACACAACACGGCGATAACAACTGACATTGATGAAGCCGTGCTCGTTGTTCTTGGGCGCACTCGATGATTGAGATCCAGTGGGGTGATGCTGCAGGCCCAGCACGATATCGAAAAATTGTATCAGGGAGCTCTGCGCGTTGCTGCCTCCACTGTATTCCCTCCAAGATCCCTTTCCATCTCCTTCATCATAGAAGACTCCCTGTGGAAGCCCGGCTTTGGCCATATGTTTGCTTCCGGCGAGGTACGGCCGGATGTGATGATAGAACACGTGCGGATCACAATGTTCATACATCCTGTCCAAGAGATCTCCGAGTTTCTCGAAGACGCGGCTAAGTGCTTTGAGACTGCGGATAACGGTGCTGGCGTCGCCGACCTTGGCGGCATCGATGGCATTCAGCATCAGGGGAATGCTGCTTGCTCCTTCAGCCTCAATAGCAACGGAGATGAGGTAGAACCAGGCCTCGTCCATTGATCCGGTAAATGTATGCAACACCAGCAGATTTTCTGGAATACGAAAATTCCCATCCGATGACAGACAGCCAAAATTCCACAAGTTCAATGCCGCGTATGTGGCAGTCGGAGGAAGTCCCAGGTGACCGGCCACCTTCAAGAATGGGACTGTTATGGACGGTGGTAATCGCTGGTTGACCCCTGTTAGCCACAGCAGAAGAATGTTCGAAGCGCGCCAACCTGTGATGGCTTCTCCCCTCCCCAAATGTAGGCATGGGTGAAGAATGCCAGAATCAAGTATGCTCGCCTCCACTCCGTCTCCAAGCTTAGCATCGACGTGTTGAGCACCGGCATACTATCCACCGCGCCTCTGAATCGCTGGGACAGCAGAAGAGCCGGGAGCTTTTCTATGATCAGCTCCCACGGTTGATAGTACGGGTCTGGTAGTCTGGTGAGCGGTGCTTCCGCTGGGAGAAAACCATTGCTGGTAATGCGGTATTCTTCGAGGAGAGGATCAAGGGCATGCATAGTGGGCGATTGGCGCAGGTTGGACAAAGAGAGATCACGAGCAGCGGGCTGTGGGTTGCTGTAGTTGCGATGGTTCGAGTAGACTTTTCACGAGAGTACATGCTTCACCGACTAGGTATACTTAATACTTACCATCAAGAAGACGTGACTAGGTATCGAACAGACCCGCCGTTCAGGTCGAGAGGGTTAGGGGGTAAGAATTGGTTGAAATGAGCGGGAGTTCGGGTGCAGCGAGGCTTCGGGAGCGGAAGCACGGAAGAGCGGAAGCCTGCAACGGAGACGGAAGACGATATACCTCCACTATACCATATCCTATCTATGGCCGCGGACCCCCTATATACTTGTTGATAGCGGATCACTGACGAACAACGGCACCGGTAACCGCCTATTTTTAAAGACTTTGGACAGCGCTGAAAATATTCGTCTCCCGCGTCACGACTCTTCTTCCCTTTACAACACGTACCATGGAGCCAGCCCAAATCGTCGAAAACTTGAGGCAGGGGGTCAACCCTGGGTTCCCGCCACAAGCAACGCAACTCGAATACGCCCAGCTGCTGGACTCGCAGGATGAATTGCGACCGTTGCGCGAAAAGTTCATAATTCCATCGAAAACAGGCTTGAGTAAAAGAAGCCTGGCTCCAGCTCGTGTGTCAGCCCTCCGTTTCCGTCAGAAGGCCGGAGTTCTGACATGTTAGGCATAGAAACAACGTCTCCGGAAAAGAATTTAGATGATTCTATCTACTTGTGTGGGAACTCGCTTGGCCTCCAACCGCGCGCAACCAAAGAGTACCTTCAGATCCATCTGGACACATGGGCAGATCTAGGCGTCCACGGTCATTTCACGACGCTTCAGGGCTCGCCATTGGTGCAATGGCAGTCAATAGGAGAGGTGGCAGCTGCCAAATCGTCCAAGCTGGTCGGCGCGTCCCCAGGGGAAGTGGTGATCATGAACAACTTGACCAGCAATCTGCATTTGATGCTGGCAAGCTTTTACAAGCCGACACCGACCAAGAACAAGATCATCATGGAATGGAGGTCCTTTCCAAGCGATCACGCAAGTTCCCTATTATCTGTTCAGTCCATCTAGCGGTAGCTGACATGTCCTTGCCTAGTACGCGGTCGAATCCCAAATCCGCTGGCACGGCTTTGATCCTGCCGAGTCTATGGTCCTGCTGAAGGCGGACGAAGGCGGAAGTACCATTTCCACACAAAGCATACTGGCTGCTATTGACAAGTATGCCGAAGAAACTGCCCTGGTCCTTCTCCCTGGCATCCAATACTACAGCGGCCAGTTTTTGGACATTGCAACCATCACGAAACATGCCCAATCATATGGCATCCCCGTGGGATGGGACTTGGCTCACGCGGTGGGCAATGTTGAGCTGCATCTACACGATTGGAACGTCGACTTTGCCGTGTGGTGCAATTACAAGTACATCAACGCCGGGCCGGGGGCCATAGGCGGTGCCTTTGTGCACGAAAGGCACGGAACACGCGATTACGACGCGGAGACAAAGTCTTGGAAGTACAGACCCAGACTCACAGGGTGGTATGGAGGCGACAAGTCGGTTCGATTTAACATGGACAACGGTAAGCTTATTCGCTAAGCTCCCCCATGAGAGTTTCGCCCCATCTAACCTTAGTAGAATTCATGCCCACCCTCGGCGCCGCCGGCTACCAGCTTTCCACTACATCTGTGGTGGAGCTTGCCTCTCTGATGGCCTCCCTGTCCGTATTTGACGAAACGTCCATGTCAGCTCTTCGGACGAAGTCTCTCCTACTTACTGGATACCTGGAATACCTCCTGGATGGTCTCCTGCGGGAAGAGACCACCAAAGATGCCTTTCAAATCATCACCCCGAGGGACCCGCGCCAACGGGGAGTGCAGCTGAGCGTTCGGTTCAGGCCTGGCCTTCTCGAGCCCGTGTCGAAAAGTCTCAGTGCCCAGGGGGTTGTAGCTGATCAGCGGAAACCGGATGTGATGCGGTTGGCTCCAGTGCCGCTGTACAACTCCTTCAAAGATGTTTGGACCTTTGTGCAGATGCTGCGACAAGCTCTGACCAGCTGATTATGGTAATGAATCACCAGATCTGTGGGGATGTGCTTGTATGAACACAGTACGACCTGGCAGGATCTCACGGCACTGAGATTCCGGGCTGATATTTGCTAGCGTAGCTTCTAGAGTAGAGATTAGCAGAGTATAGACACAATGAAATGAAGAGCCCAGGCCATGAGGACTGGACACCAGTCGGGGCATGTTAGATCGCCGGACTGCACAGCACAGTACGGAGTACTACGTATCTGCCTGGTCACCGGCACTACGGTACGGCGCAAGTTCAAATCCGTCTTCATTACTGCGGACCACTCGGCCAGTAGAGCACCGCACGGCCCGGATACCGGATACCGTGTCACCTCAACCGCACTGAACTTCCGTCCTTCCGCCCTTCCGCCCTCTCCTGCGTTGCGCAATGAGACATACACAGTGCTGTCATGGGGCCTCAATTCGAGACGCATGCTGAGCATGTCAGATCGCCCACTGTGTCGCAGGTACGTCGCCGTGTCGCCGCTGCGTGTGACCTTTGCAAACGACGCAAGGTGCGCTGTACCGGCCAGCTGCCCTGCGCCTTCTGCATCCGCTACGGGCGAGGAGATCAGTGCACATATTCCTCTCCCGATCGTCGTCGCATCGCCTCCACTCCATCGTCTCCCACCCAAACCCCCTTCTCCTCGCTCAGGAGACAGCAGTCGCATGTTGCTACGCCGGCCGCGACTGCTGCTGCTAAGACCGACGACGATACCGCCGTCCCCAGAGAAGGGCGGTTGTTGAGCGATGGGCAAGGGAAACTGAGTAAGCCACAGCGGGCCGCTCTATCGGTTACTGTAGAAGCTGCTGACAGGGAGAGCGTTCAGCGTACGTGGGAGACTCTGCTCCGCTATCTTTCTTGCACACGATCCGCCACATGGTCACCTCCCACATCGGCCCGACTGCCTTCACCTCCAGTACGTCCCGTGACTACATGATCGAACATGTCAGCGCTCGAAGCCCAGATCTGCGTCATCCTTCTCTGAAGCTCAACGTCAACGTCGACAAGATCGCGGCGGCTGTTTCTGCCTATCTCTCTGTGGTGCGCGCTCGCCGCTCGTGGACTTTATGCCTGGTTAGACTGATCCATACCAGACCGACGGCTTGATCGAAATCTTCGACCCGTCCACGCTCGCCGATGAAATACTGGCCTGGTCAACTGGGGAGCGCAGGAGTAGAGATGATATGCTCTCGGCGGTTTATTATCTTGTCCTAGCCGTGGGATTCCAGGGGAACGACCCGGGCCAAGCTCATCGATACTTCAGCCATGCACGGACAATCGCTTTGCTGGGTCTCGATGGGAACCTCGATGTGTGTACGACCAAGGCATTTGTTCTCGTGGCCGTTTACATGCTGAGCGTCTGCGAGCGAAACGGAGCATTCCTCTATTTTGGTAGGATGCCCTGTTCAAGGAGCCTGGTGGCTGCGCTCTATGAGACTGACAGCTCGTCCAGCGCTCGCGGCGAGGTTAGCGTACTCGCTCGGCATACACAAGTCGGAAGTGAACGCAGTATTTGGTCCAGATGAATGCAGATCGAGGTATATTTGTTCTCCAACCCAAGCTGCTCCTTTCAATCCGGCCTATACTCACCCACACAGGGATCGTCTCTGGAAGAGCATCCGGATACTGGACCTTCTTCTCAGTTCCTCCGTTGGTAGGCCACCAGCCACCTCCAACGTCGATTGTACGGTGGCTTACGATGCGGAACCTGAATCCACCGATGGAATGCAAGGCCAGAATGATGAACCCGATACCCTGGCCGCTTCCGTTCAGATATTCCACATTCTTGAGCGTATCATTATCGAAATCTACTCCAAGAGGCATATTTCTGTTCACCTGACCGAAAGCATCTCCCACGAGCTGCGTGCCTGGGCGGCGCGTTGGCTCCAGCCACTACAGAGCTTGTTACATCATGACTCGACATCTCGAGACATACCAGTGCCGTACAGGGCCACGGGGGCGTGCCAGGTCATCAGCTCCTACTATTATGCCGTCATGCTACTCACTCGACCTTTCCTGATGCACGAACTGGATAAGAGGCTGGCTGCTACGGTCACCCCAGCCGATGCACCAACTGGTCTATCATCCCGAGACACTGGAAAAGGCAGGTTGGCAGAGGCGTGTATCGAATCGGCCATGCTCACAGTTGATCTGGTGCAAGATTTGCTTGGCCGCCACCACGCTCCTAACACCATGCCCCATATTATGTACGTATTTGATCCAGCAATCCCCGAGAAGATCTCTGCTCATTCTGCTGGGCAGTTCTTGGCTGTTCACTGCTGCGCTCGTCCTAGGCCTGGCTCTCTTAGGGGAATTTGGCCGAGGGTTCGAGAAGAAGGCTCGCACTTCCATTGAGCTGCTCCGATGCCTCTCTCAACAGGACTCATACGCCCTCCAGTGCGCCTCCATTGCCGAGTGCCTAGTCACTTCCGCAACAGATTACCTGGAGGTCAAGGAGCTGCAAGAGCGACGGAGACGGACCGAAAAGACGTCCCATATCTTTGGTGTTGCAGTTGAGCACAATCAACCTAGGGGGAGTCCACTGCGGCCTGCTCGTCCCTCCCACCAGGCCGAGTCAGAGTCGACGGCGGTGGATGTTCAAGAGAAGGCCTCGAATCCCACATTTGCCCATCACCAAGACCGAGAAATGTATAACCCAGATGCCTTCCCGGTCATCGCCGACTTTTTCGGGCCGACAGGCGACGTGTCGACCGGTTCCGTCCTGGGAGATGACGATCTATTCGACGACATGTCTATTTTTCCCGCCTTGGGGGCAGGGGAATCTCTCTTCTTCCAACGTGATTTATTTTGATCAGCTGCCTGATTGCTTTAGGCATCATATATTTTCTTGATTGCCGACAGAATAAAGCCTCGAAGGGCAACAATATAGGACAGAGAGCGTCCATTCATAATATGGCAGGAAGCTTCTTTCGTTGTGACGGAAAACCAGGAGATGGTGTTATAGTGTGCGGCTACCGTAGGTGTGTACGCAAAAATGCATTGCTGTACTATCAATCACAGCCGAGACGTGTGTGGCAGGGTCTCCAAGCTCGAACGGCACCAAATTCCGTCTCTCCCTCTTGATCTACGCAACTTGAGGCGAGAACCAAGCCAAGCGCGGTGTCCTCGTGATTTATCAGATAGATAAATCAAATACCTTCATTGGTGATTCCCCTCCAACCCAACCACCGTCGTTTCGGCATGACTGAAGGATCTCAGCCCGGTCCTCTCAATCAACCAATACGATCTGCAATTTGGATCTGGACACGCAACGCGCGCATCGGTTGACATCCAGTCCTTGGGATCAGTCATTCGCTGCTTGGCCGGTAGTAAAGGCAGCAGGGAGGCTAGATGTTCAGGGCATCAATGATTAGCACGAACCCCCAAACACGTTAAACTCGTACCGGCACATAAGCCTCAAACACCAAACCAAAAACACGACCTCGTGACTCACCAAGACTATACAGACTGATGCCCTGACCGTCAGGAAGATATAGCATCTCGCCCTGCATGGTGAAATAGTCGCCTTCTTTGGCACCACAGAGAATACGCTCACGGGGCGGACAGACGACTTTCACCCGGAGATCCCATAACTGGAAGCAATCGTCGCTGGCGGGCATTTTGGGACTTGGGACTTTTTGGACCCTTTGCGATGTCGTTGCAGTGTTGGATTACATAGGCATAGTCAATAAAGGTGGTGTATAATAAAATGGGTAATTGGATTGGATTGAGACGGGGTGGTGTGCTGCCCTGGCGCTGGAGGGCTGGTGAGCAAATGGCCGGCAGGCTCTGAGTAGGCAGTTTTGTGTGGCTGAAGAGGCATACAGAAATGGTAGAAGGTAAGGTCCCTGTGTGGCGTTCCCAAAGCCTGGTGTCGGGACAAGAAGTCACCGAAGAGCAATAGCGATAGCAATAGCATCTTTCTGGCTCATGGGTTAGGTATAGCATGTCATCAATTGGCCGCTGTCTTGCTTGGCCTCTTGGTCGGTCCTATTGTTACTTAGGACCCCGGCAGAGGGGCGTGGGTTAGAACGCCGGCCGGGGAAGTCTCAGTCAATATTATCAAGTAAAGCCGTCAATGGTCTCCGCAAGTTTGTGTGGGAGGGCGATATCTCGGAGCCGGAATCAAAGCGAGACCACATGAATATATCGACCGGCTTCTCTTTGGGTAGATGTGGCTAGGCCCATCGAATCTCCCCTTTATGTGGGCGATTCTATAAGGCACTACGCTTGCAACTGCACTATCTGTCGAGTGCCATATCTTGTGATAGGAAGCTGACCATGAACGTGCGCGGTCCATCATCCAAACCTCAATCTACCCTGGCGCTGTCAGCTACCGGTATTCCGATCCACAGTCGCCCATCTCATCGAAGAGTTGCGCTCTCCTGCTCTTGGCTTGCACTTGGTCGATGGCTGCATTGTCTTCCTCGTCCAATTGCCAGCCGTACGAGGCCAAGTTCTCATCCGCGTGCTCACTGACCCCCATCCTCGCACCCACAATGACGGCGCCGACGTATGGGAAATCCAGCACCCAGCGCGTCGCCACATTGGAAATGCCTACCGAGTGTTTTTCCGCAATCCGCGAGAGCACGGCCAGCAACTCTTGGAAGAGGGTCCAGCCTCCCCAGGTATTGATCATCTCGAAGTACTGCACAAGGCCATTAGTTCGCCATCATGATAGCTGCAAGGCGAGGGAGCCTACCTTCCGTTGGCTCGGCGTGATGTTCTGCACGAAAAGTTCGGGCTCCTCCTGCCCAAGCCATTTGTCGGCCAGAAATCCACCGCACTACCCGTATCCGAGTTTGTGTTAGACATTGTGACTTCTCGGCATCCATCCTGGACGGGGCCTGCTTACCAGTGTTCCGTATGTCAGAAGTTTGATGTTGTGCTTCTCACAGATGTCGCCCATCTTAAATGTGGGCCGCGAGTCAATCAGCGAGAACTGCAACACCTGTCAGCCAGCATCTTCGAACAGCCGTCCATTCCGGGTCAAGTGCAGTCATACCTGCACCTGGTTGGTTGCAACATGGATACCGCTGTCGATGACATGCTGAAGGTGCTTAGAATCGAAGTTGCACAGCCCGAGGACCGTCACCCGCGAGTCTTTCTCGAGTAGCTGAAGAGCCTTGATGTACTGAGGATCCGAATACTATACACCAGTCAGGCCACAAAGGGGTCCCGTGGGAGCAAGGAGGGCTGCTACGTATACGTACGTCTTGCCAGTGGAACTGTAGAAGGTCCACGGTCTCTGATCCGAGCCTGGTCAGGCGTTCAGTCACGTTGTCTTGCACCACTTTCGGAGTGACCGTAATGGGATGGAAGACGCAGTACTTGGTCGAACCGATGATGGACGAGGAGCTGGGGTGAGATGCTCTAAACCGTCCCTGGAGGCCTGGTCGTTAGCATCGTATCTTGCGCCAACAAGTCGGCATCGGTGGGCACGTACAAAGATGAGTTCGGCATCGCCGTAATGATCGGCCATGTCAAATGCTGTATAACCGGTGTCGACGTATTTAGCGAATTGTTGCATGATTTTGACTTGTGAAGCCACCCCCCAAGCAGGGCTGGAAAGCTGCCACAAGCCACCAAAGAGCCGAGGCGCCGTAAAAGGACCCAGATCAAATGTCTCAAGTGGAAGCGGTATGGTGCTGGGCATACTTTCCTCATCCTTGCTAGACGTTGGGATATAGAGGTGGTCACTTCCAGTTCCAATACTCGTGTCCTCGATCGTCACAAATTCAGAGATGGCGGTCAATCCCCGATCGAAGACAAATTCGTAGCCCTGTGCTCTGGACGCTTTCAGGCATCGTAACAGGGCCACTGAGAACTGTTCGATAGTCTCGATCTCTTGGTTAGTCAGGGCTCTCGACCCATCTCGCTTCAGCAGTGTCTTCTGCACTGCTGTAATGGCTTGCACCATGTCTCCATCCACCGCTGCTAGGACGTCCATCAGCCGGGCACCCTCGCGCGTGCTCGGGTCTATGTGTAGATCGGCCACCTGTTCCACCACAATTCGAAGCAGGGCGAGACTCTCGAACCCAAGGCCACAGCCTAGCATTGACCGGATTCGTTTCTGGGTGGCATAGAAGTTGTCGGACTCTCTGGCGCCGGCGCTGCTGGGTGCCTCGTTGATGAACAGCGAGCCGACAGTGGAAGGCATCGTCTTTCGCAAGTACTTCTTGGCTTGCTCTTCCAGAAGATCCGTGACCTCGGGCGCCTGCACGAGAATGGTGCGAATGATCGAGCGAAGGCCATCGGCTGGAAGATTGGCGATGATGGTGTCGGTAGACAAGTTGACATGGGCATTCTTCACCGCGGGCGCCGACGTACGAGACATCGTGGCTGTCGTTGGATGATTCCCGCGCTGGTGTAAGGAGACGGGAAGTTACAGGTGATGAAGAAGGCCCTGGGACACTTAGCCTCGTCCAGTGCCACGGGTTGCACGGATCTCGATTCGCGGGCATCTGACCAGGGTCGCCCGGCATTGGCGTCGGCATCGACATCGGCATCTTTCGCAAACGCCACCAGGGGACCGGCGTCTTAAAAGGCCGGCGACGGTCAATCTTATCTTGACTTCTATCTCCGCCCTAAACCGAGCCGGACTTCTCCCAAAATGTCTGATGCTCCCGCCGCGCCACCTGATACACAGTATCTCTTTCAGCCCCATTGAGGATCTTTCGGCGATACCAGTCAAAACTGAGATTGCCCAACTGAGTTAGTTTTGAAGTCACGAGATTTCATGCAATTGTTCCCATCACGTGATGACTGTCACGTGATGAGGCCTCACGGCGACCTTCGGAACACCGGCCACCTACCACGAACTACCATGCTCTCACAGTCTACACCTGATTCCACCACGCCTGCTCCGGCCTCTCCCAATCACAGTCGGCTACCAATGATGGAAGACGAGCTGGCTACAGCCGTGCGATCAAGGGCCCCTGGAGACCGACAGAGGTGAGCCTCCCGCGCCACCTCCGCCGCCGACATGGCTCGAGGACCTCTCAGTTGACATGTCTACTGTAGCAGCCAAAATGCCTGTCTTGCTTGCCGGAAGGTCAAGATGAAATGCAGGCCAAGCCTTGATGGCGGCAGATGCGACCGATGCACACGGAAGAGCCTGACGTGTGTCTTTGAGAAACATAAACGAGGCCGCAAACCGGGCGTGAGGTAGGCTGCTCTCCGTGCCGACTGCTAGAATTTCCCTCACTGCGCCTCCAGACTCGCCCGGCCCTCATCAAGTGCCTTCCACAACACATCCGAGCCCGTCGACCGGATCAGCTTGTCGCGAGACGAGTTCGAGGACCGTCCAGACGAAGCATCTTCGGCCCAGCCTGACTCGCGGCTTTGGTCCGAAGGTCTGCAGCCGTCGAGATTGCTGAATGACGGTGCTATGAACGGAAGCTTCTCCCTACAGAACATTCTGAGCGCCATAAAAAGCTCCTCCTCGCGAGCGGAAGCCGGTCCGGACAAGACGCCGGTCGAAGCAGATCTGGTGCTTGACGATGATCCCATCCAGCATGGGATCGTCAACATGGCCATTGCGCGATCATTATTCGAAAGGTGTTTAGACGCTGCTTCCCTTCTAGAATCTCGCCGTATCTGACGTCGATTGACCATCGCAGCTTCATGAACAAATTAAATCCTTTCATCAATCAATTTGATCCTGTCCTCCACACGTTCGCATATATCCGACGACGCTCTCCATTCCTGATGAGTTCCATTCTTGCCGCGGCGGCCAAGGCATTCAACCCGTCGCTGCATCTCGACCTGCGCGCCCACACGGAAACCTTGATGGCGCGAAGCTTCAGCAAAGGGGTCAAATCGATCGAGGCGGTGCAGGCCATCATGGTTTCCACCTACTGGAAGGAGCCAGACGACAGTAGAGCCTGGCTTTCCATCGGATACGCGATCCGGATCTGCTTCGAACTAGGATGGCACAATCTGGGTACGGATGCCTTCAACGGGCCCAATTCCCAGACGGAGCTGGAAAGGCGGGAAGTCCGCAGCATGGAGAGGACCTGGCTTGTTCTCTTTGTATATGATCGGAGGTAAGTGGAGGGTGAATGGAATGTCCAATCACTTCGTGTGTGGCTGATGCAGGGTGGTTGGGTGGTTACAGTATCAGCCTCCAGATGGGGAAGCCATGGATGATCGATCAGACCGCGCTCATCGAGTCCGTGGCCAGCTGGCATAAGCACGACCTGGCAGTGCCTAGCAACGACGTCCTACTGTGCGCCTTTGTTTCCCTCCGTCTCGTGGGCACGAGAACGATCGACTATTTCAACCTTCACCGCCAACCTCGTTCTAGGAATATTCTCTCGGCCATTCAAACCACGCCCAGATTGCTGAACAGGGATATAGACCACTGGCAGAAGGACTGGCTGGCACTATTCGATGGCATGGGTAGGCTTCCCGGTAGCTTGACCGCCCTGAACGGACACTGACAGCACGACTCACAGACTATGTGGAGCCATGCCATCGATTTCTGGTCCGATTCTACGGCACACACCTGCGACTGGTATCCTCTTCGGTTCCGCTCTTTATCTGTCTGGATGCCGGGGATACCGAAGGGACGACCGCCAGGCAGGCCATCTGGGCCTGCTTCACCACCGCCACCGAGATGTTGGCGTTGGTGGCCGACAGTGAAATCTCGCATCTTTTATATTTTGCACAAGATTCCATCCATGTCATGACGGCGTACGCTGCGGTGCTTCTGATCAAGGTATGGGAGCCCAGCCACAGGAGCGGCAAGACCCGTTTTATAATGAACACGCTGACCGTTCACAGCTACTGCTATCTCTACCACCCTATCTGAGCGAGAATTTCGAGGAGACTTCGATGACGGCGATTCAGATCGCAGCCGAGTCATTTGCGAAGCAAGGTGCACCCCCGAAGAATGGCTGCGCCTTGCAAGCCAACTTTCTGAAGAACGTGGTCAAAGAGTACGAGAAGGCCAAGGACGCAGTCAAAGGCCTCCCATCGGCAGGTCAACGTCCGCAGCTTGCGACACCCACGAGGCTGATACGTGCTGCTGAGGCACAGACGCCGTCCGGTCTTACCCAGGATGGGCCCATCGCACTTCGTGACAGTGGGATTGTCGAGCCGGACCGGAACCACCAGCAGAACCACCCGAGTCAAGCTCGAGTCGGTGACCACATATTTACCGACGATGAGACGTGGGAGGCGCTCTTTGCTCAGGCTGGCTTCAGCATCAATGAAGAGACCTTTTTGCAGGAGCCCATGAATGACAATATCTGAGGAGACCGCGGTAACGATCAACAAGGCCAGTCATGATAAGCATTAAGAGCTAGTTGAAATGACCCCTGCTATTTACTAAGAGCCTAGGTTGGAAGAACTTTGACTAAATCCTAAATACATGTACACAAGTGTGCCAAGTGGAAAGGGCAAGGTCGGGGTGCCTATATGATGACAAATCAGAGCACCCTGTCCAACACTCTCTTCCACGTGCTTCGGGGGGTGATCTCTGTGAGTTCTGCCTGCTGCTCCTTCTCCTGGGCGATGTAGGCCAATTCGGTCTTGATGTCGATTTCGTGTGCGCGAAGAAACCTCGACCGATAGTAGATGCGGAAGAAGATGAAGAGCGCGATGAAAATCGGGATGTTCACATACGCGGTCAGGAAACTGCTGGCGGAGAAATTGCCGGGGAAGAAAACGGCGAAGCCAGAGAAGAGGATGATCAGGATCACCCAGACCAGACAGAACCAAGCGGTGTACGGCTGCAGTGGACTGCGGTAAGGAAGCGATTGTCTGGAGAGTCCTTGGACCTGGAATGCTCGGTTGAACCTCAGCCAGGTCACGCAGATGACCGCCCAGCCGATCAATCCCGCCACCGTGGTGATGTTGACGAACCATCCAAAGACCACTGAGGCATCAGTGCCCAGCACGAGATAGGCCAACGGCAGGAACAGACAAGACAATCCCAGAGAGAAGACCGGCACGCCCCAGCGATTTGTCTTCTGGAAGATACGGTGAGCTTGACCCTCTTTGCTCAATCCGTACAGGGTGCGCGAAGCGATGAAAACACAGGCTGAGCCGCTGGAGATGGCTGATGTACAGACGATGGCATTGATGATGTCGGGAAGGACGTTGATGCCTGCTCTGCTGAAAGCGATGACGAAGGGTGATTGTGCCGCAGTCCCGGAAGACACAGACAGCTGGGGATCATTATAGGGACTATCGAGTCGAGTCAGTCAGAGGACGCTATCTTCGAGTTCAAGCGCAAAGATTTGTGTCTTACACGATCATCCCGACGATGAAGATGCTCAACACATAGAATACGAGCACCCTCAGGAACGTTCTCTTCATTGCCTCCGGAATGTTCTTCCGTGGGTCACGAGTTTCAGCCCCAGCAATGGCGACCACCTGCACGTTGGCGTACGAGAAGGCAGCGGTGATGAGGGTGCTCCACCAGCCCAGGAATTTGCCGGTGTTGCCTTCGACGAGGTAGGCATTGAAGGGGCCCGGGTTCTTCCAGTATCGGAATCCAAGGCGGTCATGGTCAGGGCCCCCGCCCAGGTCCACGACGAGCCCTGCAATGATCAGTCCGATGATGAGGAGGATCTTGAGACTGGCAAAGATGACTTCGGACTATGTTGTTGAAGACACCGAATCTTGCGTCAGCCAGACGGACACAGTTTGGTTTGGTTTGGTTTAGAGTTACTGTAGGACTCTAGACTCTTTTTGTTTCTTAATCAACTCACCTCTCCGTATACACGCACTCCACAAAAGTTGATGACCACAATGACGACAAGGAACACCGAAATCCACACAGCCGGGCTCGTCTTGGTGTCCCAGAATTGGATCAGCGCTGAGGCTGCTGTGATCTCGGCGGGGGCGGTGATGGCCATGCTGTACCCTAGAAGACAGACAGGGTTGACAAGTCAGATCCCAGTACGGCTGGGGCTGCGAGAAGAGAAGCCCGCTGCCGAGTGAGCACAAGCACGTACAAAAGTTCCAACCGGTGGCGGCGCCCATGGCCGGATCGATCATGCGGGTGGCGTGACGAACGAATCCGCCGCTGACAGGCTGAAACGCCGACAGCTCGCCACTCATGTATGCGATGCCTGCGGTGATGAAGCCCATGATGACATAGCCCAGGAGCGCACCCACGGGGCCTGCTCTGGCGATGGCGCTTCCCGATCCCAGAAATAGACCAGTCCCCTGCACAATCCGCAAGTTAGATGGACGATGGTCTCGGTTTCTCATAGAGCAGAACGTACGATCATCCCAGCGATGGAGATCATCTGGATGTGTCTTTCGCGCAGGTCGCGCCTGACCGTCTCTCGCTCGGGCAGCCGAAGGACTGAGCCTGCCTCCTCATCGGCACAACGAGAGTCATCGGACCTTGCAGTCTGCTCGACCATGGCTTCCTTCCCCGGGCCGGACATGTCTGGGTGAGGGGTTGTTGTTTCTGGAGCTATTGCTAAAGAGATGGAGTGCGTTTTTCACGAACAATCTTGAAGAATGTCGAAAATCGACGGAGACCGAGTATAAGAGGCCTTAAGGGAGACCAGGGCGTAGATAAGCTAAGGCCATGTACGCCACCGCTTGTTGGTGAGGCCAGGCCCAGATCTGGGCTTACAATGTGCGTGGAACAAGTAGTGTTCTCTCGGTGTTGTACTGTAGTCATCACATCGCAACTGCTATCGGCGGTTGTGTGGGGTATTAAATTCAGTTTCCAGCTCCAGTGTTGGGATGGATTGGATTGTTTGAATGCCGGCGCCTTATCTCGGCGACCAACATGAATGCCGTCCAGTGGCGTTCATCTAGTGGTAGTTTGCAGACCATCATGCACAGTCCTTAGTGAGATGCCCCCATTGGAAGTTACAGCACCTGATGACTTCTCATCATAGCGCGTATCTAAAATTTGGATGATAGCCGTACATCTCCTCGAACGCCTCGAACGCTAGCGGATAGACATCTCCCCTTTCTTGGAGCTCTTTGGCATTGGCATCTCTCTTCTTGTTTTCGCGGTAGAGCGAAAAGTAAAGAATGGTCAGGCACATGAGCGATAGGCCTAGAAGGCCTAAAGTGATGCCGTAACTTTCGAGGAAGCGAGGCGGACTGTCATAAATCTGGGTGGCAATAATTGGATAGACCTCCCTAAGCATCTGAACAGCAATTGCAGGTCAGCGGCAGCGCAGAGAGAACGGACAGGCCGGCTCACCATATTGATTGTGCACGTGGTTTGACTTCTTCGTGTATCCTGCATGGATCGCCGTCACCCAAGCCGCAATGATCAAGCCGGCGGCGATAAAGCAACAGGCTGCTATGAGGGCGAGCTTGTTCGTGGTGGTCAAGAGCATCCAGTCCGACAACGCAAGAAGTGATGCACAAGAGACTCGTCATACCTCATCAGTCAAAGTGATCAGACAGGTAGCAGACGATTGGCGTCGAGACAATTGCGAATGCGTACGAAATCATCGTATAGAGCTGAGGTACCCCTGTCGGTGGAGGAACAGATGTCAGTTTGGCACTTGATGTTACTCTCAGCTGCCTTCTTTTAGGAGGAGGAGGAGGATGAGATGGTATAGGAGAGAGGACGAAGCATCTTGAGATGTCGAACTTGCACACTAAATAGCCAACCATCAACTCCCAACATAGTCGAGCCAGATAGAGCCTCAGGGTGGGTGTCAGCATTACTAGCGGACGTCAATAATAACGAGGAAATCTCCAGCTCTGTCGGGGTGAATGTTTTCTCAAGCTACTATCTCTGTAGACTCTATGGCTTCCCTAGAGTAGATATCTTAATCATGCTGACAATTTGAGCTTCTTGCTAGGACGAGTCTCAGAACCGGCAAGCGGCGATGGACGAGCCTTTGCGAGCTTAGGAGGCCCCTTCCTGCTCTCCTCCATCAAGGTGTCCAAGGATTTCCGGATCTCATTTAGGCGCCTGCCTCTCCCCCAGTCAATAATGTTCAGCACGAACTTGCGGAACTTCAGGTAGCCCTCAGGACTCTGAAGTAAAAAGCTGTCGACCTTCTGCACATAGTACTTGCCTTCATCATGCTTCCAAGAGACGAAGATCCGCGCTTCTGTGCCACTCATCGCGATGCTGAATGCGGCGGTGTTACTAGGCTGGACCTCGTCGCTCTGATAGTGGCCTAGCCGATGGTTGAAACGTTCGGCAACATTGACACAGGACACAGAACCGCCCATACATTGATTAGTTGCAACCCACAAACTCCCGCTGCCAGAGGGTGAATCGCCCTTGAACTCGATGACCAAAAATGGATATAGTAAATCGTGAACATTGGCAGCAACTGAGCTTTCCGTAAGTAGTAGAGTTTGATGAGCACCAGTAAACGCTGTCTCACGATTGTATCCGTATGCCATGTCCGGGACAGGGGTGCTGATTTTGAAGTTCGAGCCTGTGTTGGGGACTGCATGTCTATGCATTGGTTGTCGGTAGCTGCACATTAGACTCTCAGTCGGGCCGGGATTGGGCAAGAGATTGGTGCAGAAGTACCGTTCTACAGTCGACTCCGCAGCTCCGAGCTCAAGTTTTCTCAAAGACAAGTCTTGCCACACATCATCTGGAGATGGCCCGGGAGAGTCACGATCTTTTCCCATTTCACCAACAAGGCTACCAATATGCTTCGGATATTCCTCGCGATCGCGCAGAAAGATTTTGTTGTCGGCCAAGTAGGCAATTCTGTACAAAGGGTTTTGGACGAGGCTCTTTCCAGACGATCCCCCTGAGCTAGGGGTGACACCAGTAACGTCCGATGCCACGACCGAGCCGATGTCTGGACCGCCTAGGTAGGAACCAGATCCGACCGAAGCTGGCGTCAGGGGCACCATATATGCGTCAGCATCCCGGGTGTGGTCCATTTCTGGTACTGATCTCGTGAGCCGTCTCGGAATGTACTTGTCTGAATGGTGAAGATGGCTATCAGAACAGCAGCGTTCCTTTCGGTCTGAACCAACTGATGCGAGCCACTCCAAAATAAAAGTGTGGACAGATTCAGGGGCGGGATCCGGCCGGATAGATTCCTGTAAGAACGATGCGTGTCGAGGCCTCCAAGGCTTTGGCTGTTGCAGAGTCGTTTGCGCAGGCTCCGGCTGCTCCTTAGCCCTTGGTTGTAGTGTGTCTTGCCCGGCCAATCTGGCTCTCTTCCAGGGCACTGTGTTGCTCTCAAGTGTCGCCTCGTGTCGCCTTTTCGTAAAATGCGTCGGCGTCGTCTCCTGGCAGAGAGCTCCGTTCACTAGAGATTGCGTCTTGTGCTTGTGGCTCTGTGGAATCTCTGCGCCCGATAAGTTAGCATTACGCGCTCTGGGCAAAAATATACAGCATCGAGAATGACATACCTGTAAGTGTCCCTGTAGTATGATCCAGCAATGTTGCCTGCAAAGCTTCAGATGGGTTCAGATGTGAGCGACGGGCCTGCGTTTTCGAAACTGGGTATCGGTTGTCCATGGCGAGGGATGTGCCAGTGTTAAAGAGGAACGAGTTCCCCAGGCAGGTGGCCCACAAAGAGGCCTGTGAATAGCAGTAGTGCCATTTGTTTCATCGCGAGAAGTTCTGAGTCTTTGTTGTAAACAAGGCTTGTTTATAATGTGGCAGTTGGAATGTTGAACGTTCCAGGAGCAATTGCGGCGGGAAAGAATGAGGAGCCAATAAGGGCTTCGCATACCAGGTGTTTACTCCTCCGTACTGCACTACATGTATATACATGTACCTGTAGCAATAGTTGTGATACAGGCATAGCCACTCTTGGCTTACTGTAAAGTAATCTGCGGATGTATATACATATAGTGTATATATATACTTTGGTGCTTGGGAAGAGACCTATTGAGTCTTCGCTTCTTCGTTATCCAAGATAAATTCAATCACCCTCTTTGCTGCATCCACATCCTAACATTTCAACCTCTTTGTGACGATGGGATCTCCGCCCACTCTCTCCAGCATATTAACAGACAAGGACTTGAAGCTGAATTTCGCGGTGACTTTCAGCGAGGAAATACTCCCCTTCAAAATTTCCGTGAAGCAGGACTTCCTTGACCTGACAAGTCTCAAAGTTTCGCTGACTCGATTCACTGAGGACCAAGAGCACCCAGAAGAAAATGTCGACGGACCCGCTCAGCACTATGTGCGAGAAATCACTCGGTTCTGGACCGACAACTATGACTGGAGAAGTGTGGAAGCGCACCTAAACCAAAGCCTGAACCATTTCACGACCACCGTCCAAACGCCTTTGACTGCGCATCACAGATACGCAGACCCTGTTCCTCTGCACTTTGTCCATCACAAGTCTGGTCGTCCCGACGCGATTCCACTGCTTTTCGTGCATGGGTGGCCTGGGTCTTTTCTGGAAGTTGAAAGTCTTGTTGCGCCACTGACCGAGCCTCCCGATTCGGGGAGTCTGGCATTTGACGTCGTAGCCCCCTCGATCCCAGGATATGGATTCAGCCCTTCCCCCCGAAAACCCGGGTTTGGCTATCGTCAGGCCGGGGCGACCTTCCGCGCCTTGATGTTGAAGCTCGGTTACGACAAGTATGTCTTCCAGGGCGGAGATGCCGGTGACCTGATCAACCGGTACGCGGCCGTGGATTTGCCCGATAATGTTGTCTCAGGACTATCCAATTTCTGGGTGACGCCACCGCGCGAGGGGGATCTGGTCCGGCGTGCCCAAAACCAAACATCTGACGACGAGACATACGTGATCGACCTTTACCAGAGCTTCACTGCGACATCCTGGGGCTATGCCCAGCTGCAACAGACCCGCCCCTCACGTCTGGCAATAGGTCTTACCGACAGCCCCATCGGGCTGGCCATGTGGATCTATGATAGCGTCCGAGCTGGCGTTACGGACCCTGCCAAAATCTGGACGCCGGACCGATTGATTACCTGGACCATGATGCACTGGATCAATGGACCCTACGGTGCATTCTCGTTGTATAAGAATGGTGCCCAGGTGCGTCAAATCTTCAAATTCATTGATAAGCATCATATCAGGAAAGGAGAATAGGGATGCGTTGCGGTCTCCTAGTCGTTCCCTCCAGCAAATACGTAATTGTCTTACCGCCCCGGATTAAGATTCAGACTGACATGTTTGCTGGTTTCGCCTTACAGGACGGTGCAATCTCCCCACAGGGCATCAACCAGCTGCCCTATGTGAAACAACCCGTGGCAATATCCGAGTTCCCTTATGACATCTGGTACAGAACTCCTCTAGAATGGGCCAGAAGAGGTGGCAACGTTAGATACCGCACTGTCCACAAGCTAGGTGGCCATTTCCCGAGCCTGGACGTGCCTGATTTATTGATCGACGATATCAGGAGGTTTTTTGGTGATCGCGAAATCTCAAGCACCAAGGTCTTTATGGCTTAGTCTACGTGTTATTTCTGCGCTACCAGCGATCAGCTTTTGGGGTATCTCTTAGATTCATATCAAGCTAAGGTGTTAAGTTTGCCGGATTCAAAATATGGTAGTTTCTGAGACTTTCGACTCAACAGCAGTCGCTGAGGCCTTTGAATCAACCGTAGTCGCCGGGACCTTTGAATCAACAGCAGTCCCCTGGTCAGAATAGACAATCTCCGCCTCTTGGTGAACATTATCATCGTTGATGAGCCTCTTGTGCTTGCGATGAGACCAGTAAGCCAGCGCCGACGTGGCCAAAATCTCTAAGATTAGAAAGCCAGCAGCCGTCCAATTTCCTGCAGTCACGGCGGGTTGCTGCACTGTTTGAAACACGCCCAAGGGACTGATCGGTTATGTCAGTAATGATAGCATAATTCCGTACCAGTGCGCAACTTACATGGTTGAGACCGCTATCCCAGCCCAGATATTGAGTCCTGCACCGGCAAATGCACGGGTGGCCGGGTCACCTTTCAAGATCTCGTTCGTCCAGGCCCAGAACATGGTACTAGCTGCCGTTCCCCAGCTGGTCTGTGTGTACAAGAAGAAGCGGAATGCGCGGTGCTTTGGGAACACCGGGGTGGCTGCAAGGAGGATGACGACCAAGAGGTTGATGCTGCAGCCGATGAGAAGGCTCGGCCAGCGCCGCCCACGGAAGAGAGTGTCGCTTAACCATCCGAACAGGAGCATCTGGAGTAGATCCATTGCGTAGATCGGGGTGGTGTATGCGTTGATTTGGCCGACCGTGTAGGAGCCAGGCTTGATGGAGTTCCATGCCTTGAACCAGAATGACATGGAGTTAGAGGGGTAGAACCCAACCGAACTCGAGAAGGATATGATCCACAAGAGCCAAATCTCCGGGGTCACAAGCCATCGTTTGATCTGGAAAAGCGTGAAGCGGCCCTGTTTAATGCGTCCCTCAATGGGGTTGCGATCTCTCGCCAGCTCGATGTCCTGCATCACCGGTGATTAGTCTCCATGGGCTGGGTTCAAAGTCTCCAGCGAGCCATCCTACCTGTTCGGTGAAGATCCAGTCTTTCTTCTGTCGGGATGGAACGTCGGGCAACACAAAGAATTGCGGGAGAAGTACACCGATAGAGATGATCCCATCGACGATGAAAAGCCATCTCCAACCAGACATGGCACCTTTGCCGTCCAGACCATTGTACGCGGCTGCTTGAAGGTACGCAGAAATCATCGGCCCAATGGCCGTGGCTGCGTTGATCAGACCCATGCGTCGTCCAAGCTCGGCCTTCTGGTACCAGGCGCCGCAAAGATACATGACGGCGGAGAAGTGGCCGTATTCGAAAAGACCGACAAGAGCTCGGAGGGCGTACATATGGTCTGCAGTGGTCATTTTGGCTTGCCCAAAGGTGGCCAATGTCCAACCCAGTTCGAGCGAGGGAATGAGATATCGTGGGTTGGTCCGCGTCAGCAGAAGGTTGATCGGCCAGAGCCCAATCAGTCCGCCGATATAGTAGTAGCTGTTGGCATGGATAAGCTCGTTGCCGTAGAGGCTCATCTCCTCTTTCATTCCCGACACAAAGGCATTGTTGATGTTGGATCGATCCAAGTACTTGACGAAGGTGCCTAAGCACGCAAATGCCAAAAGCGTACTGTCCGCCTTGAATATAAGTCGGCGTTCCTAGTTCTTGGATCAGATGCTAGAATGTGAACTCCTTGAACGGTCACAACTCACCTCAGGGCTCTTGTCCCAACTGTCCCAGAAATAATTCTTCCACGTGCGCTTTTCCGTAGACACATCTTTCCCATTCTCGACCCCACGGGCTTTGGCGTGCTCAATATTTCGACGGGCGACATTCTCCTCGAGTGCCTTGACCGTCGGCTCAGACATGACTCAGACGTGACCAGTGCTGAACACTACTAAGGTGAGATTACATCTTTACGGAGGAAAATGCTAGCTTGTTATATATCGAGTTTGAGCCCTGAGCCCCTAGGGGTTTGAAAGCCTTACCCATGACCGTAGAAAATGGCGTGAATACTCATATGAATGGCGTCTTCAACGCTTTTCCCCAGATGGTCATAGGGAACGCACTCCTTTGCCCTGTTCGCGGCCAGGTAGTCAGTTCCAGCCACTCAAAGTGCAAATCCCGTTATGCGAGCTCCCCGAGAGCCAAGCCCACCAACTTGATAACTTGGTCACACTCGGGGTATATGGATACCTGCTTTGGGTGGCAACGGTCGGACCTGAGTCCGATACTAGTGGGTGGCCCTGTAGATCTTGATTCGCTGTTTCGCATCTCCGGTAAATGCCAACGATAGTATAGTTTACTGGAAATTTTGATCTGCTAGTAGATAGCGACGATATCTAACAATTAATTAAGTACCTTGTGGCTGTCTAATATGTACGCTATTACTAGGGCTGGGCTAAGATATGCCCGAGCGAAAGAAACTTCCAGCCCAATACAAATATATTAGCAAAAGTACGTTGACACCGTTTGTATAGGATAATGGTAGCGCAATGGGAGCTCGGCTAACTCGACGGGTGCTAAGCTTCGGGGTCCGCAAACTTCGGGGTCTAGGTCTATCTCGGGATCTAAAATTTGAGGCGTGGGGTCTGATCTGTAGAACACTTCCCAATCGAACGTCGATCCTGAAAGATTACGAGCTTATAGTGTATATCGCGTGCTCGCCTGTCGATCCTAAAGTGGAGTTGATTCACCACCCGCCCAGCTAAGAAGAACATTCAAGATTAATACAGCCTAATATTTATCTGCAGGAGTCATACTAGTACGACAGTTTCGTGATCGGCCTCGAAGGTGTTGCCCTTGGAAGATTCGGGTACGGCCTATGTGCAAACAGTCTATCATTCCAAGTCACTCATAATGAGCCCCTCTGCCACCGAGACTCTCATAAGAGAGGCACCTACGAAATATCCTATCATTCCTCTCCGGCAGCAGAAGACGGATCCAATAAGCACAGAGCAACCTACCACACATCTCGAGATCCCGGAGTCCAAAGAACAGAACCTCGAACGGCATTTGCCCATTCCGGGTCCAGCATTAGAGCGGCTGCAAAGAGCCGGGATAGATCTTTCAAATGGGTACCCGGACTATCCTCGCAAGCTTACTTGGCTAGAGGATGCCTTGGAGTTGGAGCCCAAGGACCGCGAATACGTCGACCCAGGTAGTCGTGCCGATCCAGACAAGAAAGCCTTGCTCGGGGCTGCTAAGGAAGTAAGGCACCTGGCGAAACATATAGGCACAGAAATCGTGGGACTCCAGTTGAAGGTATGTTCTTCCAGACATGGCTGTGTGGTCGAAGTTGACTGTTGTAGGACTTGACCCCACAGCAGAAAGACGAGTTGGGACTTCTCATTGCAGAGCGATCAGTCGTCTTCTTCCGCGATCAGGATCTGAGCCCTCAGCAACAGCAGGAATTAGGGAAGTGGTACGGCGATATCGACATTAGTGTAAGCACATTTGTATTCACCCTGCGTTGTCATAGAGTGATTGTTGACCGTACTTAGCATGTAAACCCTTATGTTCCTGGTGTACCGGGTGCACAGGTCATTTGGCCGGACCTGATGAGGACATCTAAGCCGGCCGACTTTCGCCATCCAGGCGGCAATTCTCGATGGCACACGTAAGTCTATCAGTGATTGGGCCATGTAGACAGACGGCTAAGGTCAATTATAGTGATGAGGGACACGGGAAGTATCCAGCCGGAATTACTCATGTCCACCACGACACAGTGCCGGATATCGGAGGCGACACACTCTGGGCCTCTGGCTACTCTGCGTACGAGAAACTGTCGCCATCCTTCCGGAAGGTCATTGATGGGCAATATGCCGTTATTAAGGGTTCTGTCCAATTTCTTTCCAAGTCGAATCCTACCGGAGGCCCGGTCTCGATCGAAAGAACCCATCCTTTGGTGCGTGTCCACCCCGCGACAGGATGGAAGTCGTTGTACGTCAACCGCTCTTGGACCTCACACATCGTCGGATTCGACAAGGCTGAGAGTGATCTGATTTTGGGCTATCTGTTTGATGTGTACGAGAAGAATCCGGATATCCAGGTTCGATTTCAATGGACTCCGCGGACAAGCGCTTTATGGGATAATCGTACGACCATTCACGTTGTAAGCTGGGATTATGAAGGCGAGGAACCCCGGCATGGAACCAGGGTTATCTCGCTAGCCGAGAAGCCGTATTTCGATGCAAAGGCGCCGACCAGAAGAGAGGCACTAGGTCTGGGTGAATGATTGAAAAGGTCGGTGCAAATTGTGCTCCCACCAATACGATTGATGACATGTATAATACAATGACGGTGTCTCCTTCACACTTTTGGAATATAGAGCAGTTTGTGCTTTAGGAGGAAGTCACGAAGGCCCGATCCGACCGTCACATCAGCGATATTACAGGCATCCTACATAATATCCTGTTGAGCATGGTCGACTTACTATGAATCATCCTCTCTCTCGAAGATACACTCTAGTTCCTCGAATATATAATATTCTCGCAAGGACTGAAGAGCTTTCATGCAAATACGGTATCCTCGAGACTGGTTCACGAGACATCTACAAGAACAGATCTCCCAGTCGGGGATCGGGCGAGTCCGAAGACTTCGGCAACTTTATTAACCTCGTTCCCCACGAGCGCTCCGTCATGGCATAACAGCCATTCAGCCGAGGCCGCGACAGTAGCACCAATGACAGGACCGGAACAATTGCTCATCTTTAGCGGTCCACAAGCGCCAGAACCATCAAAGAGGACTTTGGCGCCTTGGGAGAGCTCCAGTTTCGTTCCAAGGAGGTCCAGACCGGGATTCCGTCTTCCCGAAACAGGCTCCTATTTCCCTAGAGTATGCTTAAGCTGAAGACCCCCTGTAGATAATTTACGAGTTATCTGTTAGAAAGTTCCCCTTCGAAACCTTTGAGACTTTCATGTTAGATATCAAGTCCAGTAGTAGAGCATAAACACTTTTTCCATTATCTCTCTTTCTGTTGTCCTTGTTAGAACTCTCCTAGTGACCCTATTACAACCAAGACCATCATGACTTGATAAGATTCTTAATGGCATGCTCAATGGCGGCGGTGTATCCATGAGTTCCCAATCCAATAATGATCGCAGTCGCCTTGTCCGACAAGTAGCTGTGATGTCGGAACGACTCTCGTGCGTGGACGTTGGTGATATGAACCTCTATAAAAGGAATTGAGACTCCGATGAGGGCGTCGCGGATAGCAACGCTTGTGTGTGTAAAGGCGCCTGGGTTGATGACAATCACGTCCACCACCCCGCGAGCTGCATGCAGTCTATCGATAATGGCACCTTCATGATTTGATTGAAATGATTCTAGTTGGACTCCGGCAGCCTCGGCTTGAGCCACCGCCGCTTGCTCAACGTCTTTCAGTGTGGTACTGCCATATAGATGGGGTTCTCGTGTGCCGAGGAGGTTGAGGTTGGGGCCATTCACCAGAAGGATTGAAGGCATATTGACGTCAAAGGCTAGTGGTTGTTTTGGATGGTGATAAGTAAGGGCCAGATGGGCGTCTATGAGAACAAGCCAGGCAATTTATGTATAGATGCTGTTTGTGACTTGATAATAGAGCCTCTTATAACAGCGGAAAACTCGAAGCTGTGGTCTCATACAAACCGTCGTCACCTCTTGAGTTTTCCCTCTGTGGGTATATAAGGCGGGGATGGCCAATAGGAGACGATACCGCTTTTCGGCAACGCCCTGGCTAAGGATTAAGCCGACACAGGATACACCAAACACCCGATGGCGAGGAGGGCTATTGTGCAATACCTTTTACAGAACAAATAATGGGCAGGCGACTCGTCTCTTACTCTTGACTAGTATTTCTGATCGTGTTGACGAGCGCCATGGCTGGACCGATCAAGATTGCAGTCATCGGGGCCGGGCTTATTGGTCCAAGACATGCGCAAACAGTGGCAGCAGACTCCAATGCCCTGCTATCTGCGATTGTTGACCTGACGTCGGCAGGGGAGGAGCTCGCCAGAAAGCTGAAAGTCCCATATTACAAAACTGTGGCTGATTTGCTCCAGTCGGCTGACAAGCCCGATGGCGCGATCATTTGCACTCCCAACCACACCCATGTGGCCGTGGGCTTGGAACTGGTTCGAGGAGGGGTGAATATTCTGGTTGAGAAGCCCATCAGCACCGACATCGAAAGCGGACAGGAGCTCGTCCGCACCGCCCAAGAATTGGGAGTCAAGGTGCTCGTGGGACATCACCGCCGATTCAACTCCTACATGTTGGCTGCCAAAGACGTGGTTGCTTCCGGCAGGATAGGGGATTTGGTGGCCATCAATGGCATATGGGCAACATATAAGCCGCTGGACTATTTTGACCCTCCTGCAGTATGGAGGAGGGCAAAGACCGGCGGCGTTATCTTGATTAACCTGATCCACGAAATCGACCTGATGCATTACCTCCTGGGCCCAATCACACGAGTATATGCGGAGCCGATCCCCTCCAGAAGAGGCTTCGATGCTGACGAAGGCGCCGCTATCACACTGAGGTTTAAGTCGGGGGCCGTGGGCTCTTTCTTGCTCTCCGACAATGTACCATCTCCTCACAACTTCGAAGCCGGCACAGGGGAAAACCCACTGATCCCCCAAGCGGGAAAGGATTTCTACCGACTCTTTGGCTCAGAAGCGACGTTGAGTGTTCCGGATTTGACTATTTGGTCCTATGCCAACACTACAGTGAAATCCTGGCTTTCTCCCTTGACGACTGAGGAGGTGACAGTAGATGTCAAGACTCCCTTCGAGTCACAACTCGCCCATTTCATCAAGGTTATCAAAGGCGCAGAGGAGCCAAGCTGCAGTGGCGCCGACGGACTAAGAGCTCTGATCGTGTGTGACGCTCTGAAGCAGTCACTCGAGACAGGTGCTCCGGTTGACGTTGCGTCCCCCTTGTGAATTGAATTCCAAGGCATTGTTGAGACATCGTGTCGGTGTATCATCCATAGAATATGTGAGAAAGTACGGTCTTGCATCTCAGCTCCAGTTTGAGATGAACATTGACGGCATTTTGTCGAAACAGTGTTGCTAAAACAATGTTATTGGCAGGCTTAGTGAACTATATGCGAGCCTGTGTCAAACTTAGGCATTAACTTTAGGCCTTCCCAGCCGTGCCCTTTAACCAGAATGCTGGTATAGGCACACCTATATAGTCTGGGCTGCTCCTATACCCCTTTGATAGCGAACATGGAACATCTTAACCTTTGACAGCCTGATGAGAAGACTTCTCACGAGATTTGCCAAAACGAACCCCATGATCTTCACATACCGCGTAACTGATGAACTACCGATGCCGGTGAATTTGCAGAAGGACGAACTCGATCAATAGTATAACTATTGGGTTATATTTTGCAAGGTAATCTCGAATCCATGTCTTGTTTCTGCTTCATAGGCGCCGAGGCTAGGCTGATCGGTGTAGTCAACACCATTGTCCTGGATCGCGAGGAAAGTGCAGACGGCAGTTAGAACACTCTGGTTAAGGTCTTCAGTAGCGATGATATTAGAACTTTGATTCCGTTACCTTTAGCACGCCAATTCTGTGGGGCATCAGCGGTTCAGCATATCTACCTAGGTACGTCTACAATCCGTCGTAGGAGAATGCCGAATGGCTTCAACAGCATTACTCATCGCTGAAGTCGTATCTCTATATGTTCAGAGTATTAGATGAAGATAGGCCAGCACATCCCCATTGGGCAGTCAGCAATCATAGTCTGAGCAGACCCGGCACACGATATTGGTGGACGCCTGGCCAACGAGTCAGACATTCAGGAGTAAAGACTAGCAGCTAGGCTGGGGGAAGCACAATGTATCTTACCTGACGATGGTAGCTCCCATCCGAACAGCTTGCTCATCCGATTGACCCAGAACTACCGCTGCGGTGCTACCGTTGAGGGGTCCTGAAGAGCGGATTGCACCCGATAGGTAGAGACCTCTCCACCAGCAAGGAATCGCTCAACTTGACCTACTCACCGGCCTGCTCCAGTGCACGTCATGAGGCGACCCATTCGGTTGCAGTATCAGCCGGTTGCTCTCCTGGATAATATTCCGTCAGGCATTAGGTACACCAGGGATCCCCATTCCTTCCTGATCCCGTGTGGGAGCGGCTGAGTCTTACCCCGGCCTCTCACTCCCAGGTTTATTGTGTGACGAGCTATCACCCATCTGTAGAAATTCCTGGACTCTTTCCGTCGACCTTGGGTGCTAATAGGTAGGGGCTGGCCCCTCTGTACCAGCACAGGATATACCAAGCGGATGATAAACTACATGCAGCCAAGTAACAGGTAGTGGCCGTGGTCTGATATGGTCTACGTGATTCAGAACATGAGAGCGACAAGTTTGTCTATGTTTCTGGTGCGTAGTCAGAGGCCTGGTCTGTCGGAACGGTTGACGGCCGTCTTGTTCAATGGCGTATATCGAGAGGCGGAGAATGCGCTCAAATCCATTTGGTATTTAATTAGTCAAGGCTGGGTTCCCCGTATCGGTGGAGAAGGCTGGAATGGGTTACATTACGGAGTATGACTACGTAACTCGGCTTTCCCCACAACACTCCGCGCCTTTGAAAATTTAACGGTTGTATTCTTAACCGTAGGCCACGTCTTCTGAGTCTACGGACTACTGTAACCCCAGAAGTCCCGGGGAGTCAAGGGGTATGTACCCCGGAAATCCGGTCAGACTCCTATATAAAATATAGAGGCTGGGGGAAGTAAGGACCAAACACCTCCTAATATTCTTCTTCTCCTCCTCCTCCTCCTCCTTCTCCTTCTTCCAAGGTTGGTACTCACACTTGGCGCTCTCAACCCTGAAGAACAATTTTGCATCTCTACAGACCAAAGAAAAACCAGTCTGGGGATGGGTGGCAACTTTCTCAAAAAGGTCGAAGACCGACCGACTCCCAAAGAGGTATACAACTGGAAGGTCTACTTTGTTGCTGCGGTGGCCTCGTCGGGCGCGGCGACCATCGGCTATGACAGTGCCTTCATCGGAGGCACGCTGGCACTGACCTCTTTCAGAAATGAGATGGGTCTGGACCACATGGGTACATCTCGAGTGAATCTTCTCTCGGCCAACATTGTGTCGTGCTACCAAGCCGGTGCCTTCTTCGGTTCCTTTCTCGCCTATCCGGCGGGACACTTCCTCGGTCGCCGTATAGGGCTTATGATCTTTTCTCTGCTCTTTGTCATTGGCGCTGGTGTGATGCTGGCAACAGACGCAGGCACCGGATTTGGGTACCTGTATGGAGGCCGCACTGTCGCCGGTCTCGGGATCGGTGCCATCTCCAATTTGATCCCGATATACCTGGCAGAGATTTCTCCCCCGGCCATCAGAGGCCGCTTGGTCGGCATGTGGGAGATTGGCTGGCAAATCGGCGGCTTGGTTGGGTTCTGGATCAACGCAAGTTCCCCTCCTCACGGCTCTTGATCAGGGTGGCTGACTTTCTTCTTCTTCTAGTACGGCATCTCGACCACAATGGCCGAGTCCCACACTCAGTGGCTCATTCCCTTTGCCATCCAGCTCATTCCAGGCGGCTTGCTCACCGTCGGCGCCTTTTTCCTCCCCGAAACGCCTCGGTGGCTGATCACCAATGGAAAACGGTCCCAAGGGATCAAATCCCTCTGCTTTTTGCGCAACCTGCCTGCCGACCACCCATACCTGCTCGTCGAAGTTCAAATGATTGATCAGGCGTTGGAGGAGCTGAAAAGTTCAATTGGCACTAAGTTCTCCGCCCCTTTCAAAGAAGTCTGGCAAAATAAGAAAATTGCATACCGATTCTTCCTCGGCGGCGCCCTCTTCTTCTGGCAGAACGGGTCTGGTATCAACGCCATCAACTATTACAGTCCGACCGTCTTCCGCAACATCGGCGTCACGGGGACCAACACAAGCCTCTTAACCACCGGCGTATTTGGAGCCATCAAAACCGTCGTGACCTTTATCTGGATCTTATTCATGATTGATCAGATGGGTCGACGCAACCTGCTCATGTACGGCGCACTCTGCGGCTCGATTTGTCTCTGGGTTGTCGGCGGCTACATCGCGGTGGCCGAGCCGACAGAGCATCCAACCAACGGCCTCTCGTCCGGCGGGATCGCAGCCATGGTCTTTTTCTACCTCTATACCGTCAGCTATACGCCATCATGGAGTGGCACTCCCTGGGTCGTCAACAGCGAGATGTTCGATCAGAATGTCCGCACCCTTGCACAGGCCTTTGCTGCTTCAAACAACTGGTTGTGGAACTTCCTCGTCGCCCGTTTCACGCCTCAGATGTTTGCCGAAATGAAGTATGGGGTCTGGTTCTTCTTTGCAAGCTTGCAACTCCTTTCGATTCCCTTTGTCTACTTTTTGCTGCCAGAGACCAAATCCATCCCCTTGGAATGCATGGATATGCTGTTTGACAAGTCTCTCAAGCCTCGCCATGCACACAAGGAAGTCATAAACCGTCTCCAAAACACCGGCGAGCAAATCCAGGTGGACATTGTTGAGGGAAACGGCACCAAGCATGACGCCCTCCACGTTGAAAATGACGCCCTTCACGTTGAAAGGATGGCTTAGGTTGTAATCAGAGGTATTACTGTAGCTAGGCTTGTAGAAATGCAAAGTTATATTATCAGTATTATTCTATCTGGAGCCTCAAAAAGTAAAACAGACTGTGTTTGGACCTAATGTTGATCTTGATGTTCGTGTTGTTGTTGCCTTTGGCTTTGTCCAGAATGCCCGTCGTAAATTCATCAACACCACATGCTCACCATGAACAGCCATAGTCAGATCTCCAATTATATGGAAAACCTTTTAGCACCAGTTCATAATTGACAACGTATCGTCGCCACGTTATGCGGAGATGGAAATTGTACGACTAAAATCACAGGTTGCAGCATGAAATATATTCTATATGTGCGAGGCCAGTGCCTTGTCTAGTGCTTCTTCGATCGCCAATACAGGAGCACGCCTGCCCGTCCAGAGCTCGAACTGTGCATACGCTTGTTCCTTCAGCACATCCACGCCGCCAAGCACCTTCCATGCCAAATGGCGCTTAGCAACACGCATCAGGGCCGTGACCGGAGGCCGGTAGGCCATTTCAATGACCAGGCCAGGTCCATCCGCAAATATATGATCTGGAATATCCCCTTCTTGGATATCATCTGCTGGGATGCAAGCAACGATGACATTTGCCGCCGGGGCTTCTGCGGCAGAAGAATAGATGTCAATCTGAAGCGAGGGGAAATCCGCCGCCAGTCTTCCGGCCTTCTCTTTCGTCCGATTCACCAGAGCGATGTGCTGGACACCTAGATTTTGATATGCGTACACCGCAGCCCGCGCCGCGCCGCCTGCGCCAATAACAATACCAGTCTTGTGGTTGGTCAGCCGGCCACTCTGGATGCACTTCAGTATCCCAATCCAGTCAGTATTGTCTCCCCTCAGTCTCCGCCCTGACGGGGTGTCTTGTGCAATGACGGTGTTGATGGCTCCAAGCTTCGTGGCCGGCTCAGAGATTGAGTCGAGCAGATGGGGAATGTTCCGCTTATGTGGGTATGTCACGGATGCGCCACCAAAGTCTGGTCGCAGGAGGATTTCGCGTACACTGTCGTCCATCTCAGGCGTCTCGTGGATGGAATAGTGGTATGGCAGGCCAAGCTCGGCGAACGCGGCATTGTGGATGGTGGGACTGAGAGAATGAGAAATGTTGTTTCCAAAGATGTAGAAATTGCGTCTGGGGAGTTGTCCGATGAGATGCTGGGCTTGGTGAATCTCGGCTAAAGACAGTTGGCCCGGGGCAGATGGCAGTGGGATCAGAGGATGGGTGACGAAAGAGACGGGACCCGTGACGCGAGCGAGCTGACCGTGTTCGCCCATGCCGACGACGATGATGGGCTTGGAATGGTTCTCCCGGTACTTGCGCACAAAAAAGGCCTGCTCATGGCAGTCTATGATGTCTGTCGCTACGATGCTCAGTTGGAGGATGTCTGTGTTCAACGTCAGCCTCAGAAAGTCCGATCAGGAAGTGTGAAGCGGACCGCCGTAGTCGTTGGTCTCCACGTATTGCTGCAAGACTGGATCGGTCCATCGAATATTCCCCGTCCAGTCGAGAAATGAAGCGATCAGTTTGCTACTCTTCTTGCGCCGAGACAGCTCTTGCTTCAGGGAAGCCGGCCAGGAGAACTCCACGTCGATGTATTCACACCCGTGATCGGCTGCCAGTAGCATCAGCTCCAATGCTTCATCTACTGCCGTCTCTGGAAATTTGCCGCCCTGAGGAAGCGTCCGGATGGTGAAGAGGACTGGCAGGTCTGAGTGTTGCCGCAGAAACTCCAATTGGGCGGCGACATAATCCTTGGAAGGGCAGCCCGTCGAGCCTGTGGGTTGGAGCAGGTCGACGCGCAGTTCCCATGCGTCTCCGCCATAGCTGATACGTTCGAGATCCTTGGCTACGACTGTCACGTCCGAAACGGCCAGTGGGATAATAAATGTTTGGCGCGAGTTGGCAAAGTTGGATGAGATGATGTCGTGTTTGGTGCCATTGATCAATAGCGAGGCCATGTTATCGTTTCTGAGGCACCGAGGCCTGAAGGGGTGATGGCGGCGCGAGAGCGTTATGCATCCTGACCAGGGTAAAGTATGCCTCCCACATGACAAGGTCGGCAAAGCGCTCAGCCGAGAGATCGGCTGACGGGGCAGGGGTAAGGAGGGTGCCGGATCCATCCAGCCACCCGCACAGGCAGCTAAATTTCCGGCCTCCACGACCTGCAGAGCTGAGAGTCGGTCCAGGTTATTGGGCAGTTCAAGCTCCGACTACTGCATCATATTGTTTGCGCACCGCCCTCCGTATGACATGCACTGGAGCTGGTCTGCCCGTGAAGATCTCAAATTGGGCAATGCCTTGCTCAATCAGCACATCGAGGCCATCGACTGTGATCCAGCCACTCTTCGACATTAGCTGCAACTGCCGGATCAGACGCGTGACAATCGGCTTGTAGGCCAACTGCAGGCACGTTAGTCAGAATTTCTAGTTGGACAGGCTGGACATACCTCGATGAAGACTCCTCCCGTGCGGCTCTGCAGCCAGTGCTCCGGGATTGTCAAGTCGTGTGCACTCTGGCCACCGATGCTATGAGCAGGAATGCAGGACACAAGGACTGTCGGTTGCCGCAATTGTCCAGGCCATGGCTCCTGGGTGGTCCTGAGTACATGGATGTGCATGTTCTGCCGGCTGTAGTAGTCCGCCAGCTCCTGAGCATGTTCCAGCGTTCGATTG
Source organism: Capronia epimyces CBS 606.96 (assembly GCF_000585565.1). Lineage (NCBI taxonomy): Eukaryota > Fungi > Ascomycota > Eurotiomycetes > Chaetothyriales > Herpotrichiellaceae > Capronia > Capronia epimyces. Next base: position 59,524 of record NW_006912911.1, read on the forward strand.
TAGATGCAAATGTTTGTCAGTCCCAGCATGCGACAAGCATAAATTGCCGCCCGGGCCATGCCTCCTGCCCCTATGATCAGCGCGGTGCTCCCATCCCGAATGGAGTTTGCCGGCGAAATGCTGCGCTCGATGCATTTTCGAATGCCAATGTGGTCAGTGTTGTAGCCTTTAAGTTTGATTTGCGGACTTCCGTCCTCAGCCCGTTCTCGTTGCACAACTACCGTGTTGACTGCACCAATGTCCCGCGCCTCAGAGCTGATGCTGGCAAGCATGGGTAAAACCTTTCGCTTGAAGGGCAATGAGACCGTGATCCCCCCGCATTCTTCGTCCTCGAGTAAGCTATGAATGCTGCTAAATTCATCTGACTGCAACAGGCTGAACGAGTGGGGCATGCCGCAGGCAGCATAAGCAGCATTGTGCATTGCAGGAGAGAGACTGTATGCCACACTCCGACCAAAGATCGTAAATTTCTTTTTGGAGAGGATGAAGCTGGAATACAATGCACTTTGAGCCTGCGTCACAGTAATCCCCTGTGGCTGCAAGCTGGGAAGCACGACAGGGGAGAGGACGGGATTGAAACAGATCGACGTCCGGCCGTGGGCGCCCGTCTTGTATGCAATCAACGGCAAAGTCCAGACCTCTCTCGCCGTACCGGCATCGTGAAGATACGGCAGATTTTCAGATGTGGAGACTGCAGGATTGGTGAGCCGAACTGCGCAACAGGAAAGCTCCTTGGCCAGATCGTGAAGAGCGGACCACTGAAACTTTGCTGGTGAACCTGTCCACGGGGTATCTTGGTGGATGACTCCAACCATTTGGGTGAAGCCTTTTGCCGATGCAACAACTTGGAGGTGGCCGGAGTCTAGCGACAATGCAACTGTCAAAAATTCGGGGGCACTACGTAGACAGAGTCTGAGCAGTCTGATGTAATTGACAGCATCTTGCGGCTGTGCATGGAGGACGTCGATCATAATGGGGGTTCTTGTATATCTGCGCAGCAGGGCCATTTGCTTCGGGATTTGGTCTTGAAGGTGACCGATGCGGTCGAGCTTGGGATCGATGACCAAGCTGATCATGTCAGCTCCGCACTCCAGCTTGTCGTACTCAAGGGAGCCTGCCGCTAGCCACTCTAGCCGGATTTGCAAGGCATAGGTGTAAGAGGGAGAAAAGGGGTCCACAGAGTGTAGGAGCTTCGGGGGGCGGCCATAGATGCGATGGATGAAGCGAATGAAGTCCGTCTCGGTTTGCTTGAGCTTGAGGGTCCCAACCGGACTCGCATTGTCCGCCGTATTCACCGTCTGCGTGATATTGAAGAAATCCAAGTTTGAAGATGAACGGTAAAAGGTATCACCGGCCTTGTAGAGTTGATCCAAATTCCCCTTATCGCCAAACATGCCTTCGATGTCAACCTTGTCTCTCTGGATATAAATGACAGGATTGGTTTTCGCGAAGGATCTCAAGACTTCTCTCTGCGCAGTGCTGCCGAGCCCGGTCAAGCCACCGATCACATGGTTTTCCTTGCAAGTGTTGAGCAGCCTCTCTGTGATCTGAATTTCTGCTTGTCGGAAACCGGGCAGCCCGTGAACCGACATATACTCGTAGGGGGTCTGCCCCATGTGGCTTTCAAAGAAAGAGCTGAAACTGACATACTGCCTTCGCAGCGCTGCCGCCGCAATGATTCCCAGCGTCCGCTTGCCGGCCCCGGAGAACCCGACAAGGAGAATCGAAGCGCGCGGGTCATACAGCGAATTTCCCGATGAGGGGGATGGAGGTCTTGATAAAGCAGGTGCCTCCGCCCTACCAGGCCTTGTGAGCTTCCTACTGCCAGCACTCTCTGACGCGGCCGGCTCCAACTGAACGCCGAAGTCAGCCTCATAGGCTTCAAAGGTACGCTTTGGTTGCAGTCGTGTTTGCCCGCCGAGAGGGGGGACTGGTGAATGTGCCATCATAGCCCGGACGGGACAGATATCGAGGGACGTTCAACCAGACATCCCAACGTAGGTGGTGGACGCGCGCTGCCATGGAATTTGGTGTCATCGATGTGAGCAACCTCGTCGGACGACGATGACGCTCAGAAGCACGGAAATGACTGTTGTGGTCTGTGGTCGAGCTTGGGTGGCATGGTGCTGGTCGGCCGCAGCCGGACAGGCAGGCACAAACCGCAGGCGGGCCACGTGACGGCAATGCATTTATCCGATCACGTGAGGGCTGTCTGCGGCCAGTTCCAGTTGGACGTGCCATCTCTACCGTCGACGTCGTTCTCACAGCACAGCAGCTCCTTTTTGTTTCCAACGAGTGTCGCCAGTCCCTCCTCCCACTTTGCCGTCTACATATCCGTCGTCGGGCCAGGAGGGAACAGTTGGGCCCATCAATGCGCCGTAGGAAAAGCGCAATGTTGAAAATCGCGAGGGCTAGGTGAAAAATCCGACATTGCCAACACTGGATCAGCCCTTGACCAATGTCGGAGTCGGGCCTCTCAGCTCGAAAACGCCAAAGGACAGTACAAGCATGCCAGCCATGTCGAAAGCGCAAGTCCAAGTGCGGGGGCGAACTGCCTGCCTGCCTGGTCTGCACTTCGTCCAAACGCACTTGCACATACGACAGCAGTTCCCGACGACGTGGCCTGCAGACGGGATACGTACGAGGGTTGGAGGCTCTCCTGGGCCTGATCTTGCGGGAAGCTCCTCGTGAAGAACACAAGATTCGAATGATGTTACGGTCGCAAGATGTGGACGCCTGGTCCTCCGGAGACGCTCGAGCTGCCCATATCTGGCGCAAATCTGGTCTTTCGAGAGACCTCGAACGCCTTCTCGCTGGCTCAGAAGATGCAGCGGCGTCATCCCCCGAGTCTCTTAGCCCTTTGAGCTCACCAGATGGCGACCTTGAACGAGCCAGGAATGCGCTGTCTGTTCGTGAGGCAGGCGAGATGCCGCCTCTAAGCTTGAGAACTACAGAGGGGGATCTACGCGACCTCTACCAGCAGGTGTTGCCGTCACAGACTTCAGATCTGGTCGATTTCTACTTCACATACATCCATTGCTGGTTCCCAATTCTCGAGCGTCGAGACATTTTACGCCTCACGTACTCTGATACTCCGGTGCACGGTCTCACCAGCGGCGACAAGGGCCTGAAAATCTGCTTGTGGGCCATTGTGGTCCTTGTTTCGGGCCAAAAGCGCTTGCAGCCTGAAGCCGTGCCCTCATCTCCGTACATTCTGACCCTCATCCGGCGACAAATCAGTGAGCACGACCAAAGTCCTGAGCTCGGATTTATTCAGGCAACCTTGATCGTAGTCATGATCAAGGCCGGCCAGGGTCATTTTGAGCCAGCCTGGGTTCTGGTCGGTCAGGCTGCAAGGATGCTCTTGATCCATCAGCAGCGCTCACCACGACATACCCACACCCTGCTGGGCTGTCTAATGCTGGACAATTTCCTCTCGGCGCTGCTTGGCAAGAAGCCGTACTTCCCACCAAACGACCAACTCGCTCATGGGTCTCTCAGCGAGGATTCTCTGGAGGAATGGGAGGTCTGGAACCCGCCTTCCAGCTGGATGGGCACCGAGAGGACCAATCTTAAGCGCCCGCTACGGGCGATTAGTACTTTTAATATCATGTCGCGACTTATGGAGCGTCTGACAAGGGTCAGTGTCTCACCTCTGGATGCCGCCAGACAAGAAGACTCTGTCAGCGACCTTCGGAACTGGAAGGCAAACCTGCCAGCACACTACCAACTCCACGACATGAGTGCGTCAAACCCTGCCCTATTGAATCTACATTTGATGTGGAATTTCGTGATGTGCTCTCTCTTACTGAGGACGGCCCGGGTGGATGCGAATATTCTGGATCTGGCGAAGCAGACTGCAGGATCGACTGTGGAAATCCTCGGCAAAGCCAGCGGTGAGGTTGGAGCTAGTTCTCCATTACTACTTGGCTATGCTGTGCAGGCGTGGAAGTGTATGAAGGCTTTGACTCAACTACAGCCAGATAACACTGCCTCTCTTCTGATCATGCGCCTTGAGGCAATTCAAGGTAGTCTTAGGCAGGACCGGAAGTTCGGGGTCCACGAGGATCCATCCACCATAGAGCACATCCAACCCGCCCTTCAACCGACGCCTGCAGAGTCTTATGCGCCTACCAGACAGCTGGATTCCAATTCAGCACCGCCCTCCCAACATCTGTCTCCAAATGATATGCTTGGAGACCTGCGACAGGGCCCAGGGTTAAGATCTGACTTTGTACCATTTGACCCTGATCGCTTCTCGGACAACCATTCTCTCTCTGGGATCGATCGGTTTAGTGATGTCAATGACTTTGACGCTCTTTTGGAAGGAATGCCATTTCTGGTGCCTGTGGAAAGGCGAGTATGGTGCGAGTTGACCCCATGGACTATGCTAATGTTCGTAGGCCGAGTCCTCCGCCTGATTTTGCCCACAACCTGGGCTTCGTTGGCGACGAGCTTGATCCCGACTTTCTGCGTTTTCTCCGTCCCGAGGCCAGATCTCAGCACGAAGACTTCCCACCATAGAGCCCACTGCGGGTTATAGTTGTAACTCCTTGGCCAATTGCTTCCACGCTTTGATCCCGCGCTGAGCGTGAGTGTGAGGTATACTGGGATCCGGATCCGACATGGTCCTCGAGAATAGCTCCATCGACACCCAGCCCTCATACTTGAGCTCCTTGAGAAACACCCTGGCTACCTCGACCACTGGAAGATAGCCACCCTGGTCTTGCTCGTACAGGAACAACCTCGCGTTCCTGCTCCAACTCATCCTAGATGGCTGACCATCAACGTGGAACGGATGATCCGGGGTTAGCGGCGGTGTCATTCTTTCAGCATCTACAACCTGGACATAGAAGACCTTGTTGACATCTACAGTCTTGACAAGGTTCTCCAGGGATGCTTTCAGATCGGCATCCGCGTTGGGAGTCTTCCCTGAGGGACTCGCCGGATCGGCCCACACCCGACCAGCGATATTGAATGTATCCAAACAACAGCCAAAATTCGGACGGTCGACGCGTGTGACCACTTCCCATAGCTTCTCCCACGTGTCGACATAAGTGCCCCAGGCCAGATTTTCGTAGGCGAATCTTACCGGCGGATCTTCCTTGAGGCCGAGGTCTGCAACTTCGATCATGTCTCGCACAATCAGATCCAGGTCGCCGGAGATGCCACCCTGCTGGAAATTGGATGGGATCTGTATGATATCCGTGCCCAAGATTTTCACAATCTTGAACCAGACCTTCAGCTTTTCGATCTTAGCTGCGTGTTCTTCGCGGTCAATCAAGCCTTCGTAAAAGAGAAACGGCTGCATGCCGATGATGGTCAGATTGAGCGCATCGCAGGTCTGGCGCAACTTCGCAGATGCCTGTAAGAGAGTGGCTGGGCTGACTTCGCCATATGTCCGGGCCAGATACTCCAAGTCCTCATAAAATATTTCGACCCCCTCGAAACCGGCTTCCGACGCTTCGCGAAGCTTCTTGTCCAGTTCATGCACCCAGGCACGGCCGAGGGACATGGACGCGATGGCAGGTCTGAAAGGCATGCTGGAAATGACAAAGCTCGATTTACGTTAAAAATGAGAACTGACTGCCGGTTGAAGCACTATGCTTTTGATATATACGATCGGATAATACTTATCCGCCTGTTACAGGGTGTCCCCGGATGGCCATGCCGCAATTTGAAGCGGACCACATAACGAAGCTGTCCGACAGGCTCCACGCTTTTTACAGCATTTGACAGTCCATTCATCAGAAGTTAATGGCAGGGCTCTTGTCTGCTGCTTGCAACAGCACTTCCCAGGCGCCCTTGGTATTTATGCGTTCACTGGCCTTCTCGCCAGCCCAAAGCCTGTATTGTTCCTGGATCTGATGACCAATGATGTTAACCCCTTCCACAGTCTTCCACCCATGCTTCTCTCCTAACTTCAAGTATCTGGTCCGACGTGGTTTGAAACACATGTCTAGCAAGACGCCCTTCTCTGCGCTGGAAGAAAGGAAATGTTCGACCACGTCTCGGGCGGCGATCTCCTCCGGGCTCTTGGGCTCAAAGTCCGGCACTGTCCCCACGATGTAGTAGGGCGCTGGCAGCGCTTTGGCTTCATCCACCGAGCGGAGATGGATAATCTGGACCCTTCCATCGTACGCTTGGGCGTCCTTGACTAGAGCGTCGACCTCTGCCCTGTCCCGGTTGACGACGTAGATGGGATTGGATTGCAACTGGTCATGGAGGGCAAACAAAGCCGCCCGCGAAGCTCCTCCAGCGCCTATAATGAGAGCAGGCTTTCCCTTGCCCTCACCCTGTGGGTCGCCTTGCAACAGGCAGCCCTTGATTCCTCGCCAGTCGGTGTTGGTTCCTCTCAGCGAGCCATCAGCGGCTCTATACACGTTGTTGCAGGCCCCGATGGTGGTTGCGTACTCATCAAGACCGTCCAGGTGTTGCATGATACTTGTTTTGTAGGGCATGGTGACAACGCCTCCTGCGAAGCTTGGTTTGCGGAACAGTGCCACCGCATCCTCTACGCTAGGACATTCTTGCGCCAGAAACTTCCAGTCGTAGCCCAGGGATCTGGCAATGAAATCATGCATCGGTGGTGCAACTGAGTGAGTAACACCAATGCCGACCAGGTATGTAAAGGCTCGTTCATCGTTTTGGGGGGTGATAGGACCCATTGTTAAACGGCGCAGACTCCTGAAGTGGTTGCAATCAAGGTTGAGAAATGGCGGACAGCAGAGAGCGTGGTCTGGTCCTGAACAACATACATGAGAATCCTCGTGATAACTTTATGCCATTGGCGGCTGTTATATTATGATACAGGTTGTACAAGCTTTGTGTGGCCACGACAAACGCACCATGCTGTATCACACGGGTAGGCATTTATCCGCGCTTCGCCCTCTAATCTGACAGCTTCCGAGACTTCTTAGATGACCGCATGAATTGTGGTATTTTACTGGGGTAGGGCCCCCGGCTTCTATCAGGACATGGAATCAGACTCAAACCGACGGAGTCCAACAAGACACACAATTGCGTGCCTCTCTCAAATCTCGACCTCTTCGCCTTCTACCCACCGTTTGCATTGCCAGTACAAAAGGTCGTGCTTCTCGCCACATTTCCTGCTCCCCCCGGGCGCGCCATTCTCCCGCCGGTGACCGGGCATATCCAACAGCACCTTGACTCCCATGGTCTTTTCCTGGAGATACGCCAAGTACCTATAGCCGCTAGGGAACTTCTCCAGCTCTGCTTCATCCAGCTGGGGCACCTTGTTGGGGTTGACGGGAATGAGTTTGTCCTAGCCGATTAGAGTGGTCCACAGCGCGTGGAGAGGCCCTTCCTACCTTTTCATACCAGTGTCTCACGTATCTCGCACGCCACTCGCCCTCCGGGGTCTTGACCCAAAAGAAGCAGAACCGACAATCACTCTCGGCGTCGACTTCGGCGCCGTCGATGTTGAAGCGTTGAGTAATGGTGGCCTTCATTTTGGTGACCGCCCGGGTGGCTTCTAGATTGATATCGGTACTGACCCCATGGCACCGGTGCATGATAAAGGCCCCACGATCCATGCCATTCTGTGAGGCTTGGATGAAATCGAGGTGGTGCGTTCTGCCCGTCCACGTGGTGTAGATGTAGGCATCTGGGTGGAAGATGGACTTGAGATTCTCCCATTCACATGCGTCCCTGGATGCACTGATCAGACCAGGGGGTTACTGAGGGTCAATGCAACGCCATACCGATAGGAGGGCCAGCCTTCGGCCAGCTCCCTTAGCTTGTAACGCTCTATGGCCAAGTTGTCTGGCCCATTGTTGCGCACAGCCTTGTCCGGCCGCGATCCGGCAGGCAGAGAATGCAGGTCCGGCATGGTTCAACTCAACGTGATCAGAATCTACCTTGAATGGCGGCAATGTAATCGAGAGCTACAAATAACTCCCCAGTTCTTATACGCGGCGACTGGCCACCCGCTGACTTTGGCAGGAAGCCTCCCGAGGGCGGTTCACGTGAGCGGCTAAGCTCTTGACCGGCCGTGGCGATCAACAGAATCAGGTGGAGGGAGGGACAGGGGCGAATCTCAGCTGGATCCCATGGGACTCCACAACACCGGTGTCGGGGTCACGAAAGCCACCGAGGCATACTTGGCCATTACTCTGCTCGTATATGGTATCAGTGCTAAAAGGGGACAGGAAAGAAAAGAGAAGGGGAAATTGAGAGCGCCGATTGGGATGCCTTGTTTTTGATACCACCAGCGATAATCATACTCATCATGGCTGCGGTGCCATCTCTGTCGTCGACCTTGGAGCATTCGTACGAGTATGGCGCCTCTCTCCACAAGACAATCCCCCAGGGTCAACACTGCAAGACATATCTACTGGGCTCTCCTATCGCCCATTCTCTGGCGCCCCTGTTGCACAATACGCTGTTTGAGTCGGCAGGTCTACCATGGACATACAATCTACTCGAGTCGACCAACCAACAGGACCTGATATCGCTGCTCCCGGCCCATGACACGGTCGGAAGCGCGGTGACAATGCCTCACAAAGTCACGTTCATTTCGAAAGTCGACGAGGTGACACCTGAAGGACGGGCGATTGGGGCCATCAACACCGTCTTCGTCCGCCTCACGCCCACGGGCGGCCGGCGGTACATCGGTACCAACACCGACTGTATTGGGGTGCGCGAGGCTTTCCTACGCAACCTCTCGCCTGACAGCCTGGTGGTTGGCAAATCCAAACCTGCGCTGGTGATTGGCGGTGGCGGCGCTTGTCGCAGTGCCTTGTACAGCCTCCATCACTGGCTGGGCGTCGACACTATCTACCTCGTCAACCGGTTCAAGCACGAGGTCGACGACATTGCCACGGCCTTCTCCCGCGTGCCGGGGTGGAAAGCCAAGCTAGTCCACGTCCAGACGGTCGAGCAAGCTGAGGGCCTAGAAGCACCCTATTTCGTCGTCGGCACTGTCCCTGACTATCCGCCCTCAACGGCCGAAGAGAAGTTGGCGTTGGAAGTATCGCGCACACTACTCTCGAAGCCAATTCCGCCGTCCCAGTCGCAGTCGCAGCCGCAGAAAGGCGCCGTGTTGGAAATGTGTTACTTCCCACGTGTCCGCACGTCCTTTTACAGCTTTGTCGAGTCTGAGGGCTGGCAGGTCCTCCCGGGCACAGAGGCCATGATCTGGCAGGGTGTTGCGCAGCAGGTACTCTGGACCGAAAGTCTGGCGCCGGCGGACGAGGAGGTGGTGAGGACGGCGAGTCAAGTCGTGCTTCAGGCCATCCAGAGTCAGCAGTCTAAACCCTGATATGAACACGCTGGTACATATAGATCATTTTAGCTAGTCGCCAGGGCGAGATTGAGATCCATGTCTTATAACCCGTCTTAATGGCACGCCAGCCGATGGCACCTACCCTTACCAGGTATATATACCTACTGCTTCGCTTAGTAATCAAGATGAAATCCCAGCACTGCTCCCCCGTACAATATCTGATAGTGCGGAGTACTACACTATCCGTGCACTCCGAGCACCAAGTTTGGTCAACTAAGCGAATTTCAATATATTGATTTGGCTCGGCCCAACCAAGCCTCAGCCGGTGGGAAATTAGCCACTGCTCGGCTGGATGTGAACCTTGCCGATATCTCTTCTCGCCCTTAATACCTGACCTGCCGCTGCAACCGGCCTGCTCACCCACCCACTACCGGCACCTACAATCTCTCCCATGACGCCCCTCCGAGTCCCAAATGTCCGCCTCCCCTAGCTCGCTTCACTCGCCTCACACTGCCGACACAAACATTGTCGGCAGGCCGATTCGGAAGCGGCCCAAGAGGTCCTACATTGCGTAAGCCTTGCGTTTTCTGGTCTGCACCCGTGGTCGGCGGCTAATATGGGCGTCCCAGTTGTCGCCGGTGTCATGCCCACAAGGTCAAATGCTCCGGGGGCCAGCCCTGCCAGAGGTGCCAGAGCACTCGGCACGCCTCGACCTGCGAGTACCCTGCCCGAGACCGGAAAGTGGCCGTGGCCGAGAGGTTGGTAGCAAGCAGGTGCAGATGCAGACTGAAGAACAAGCTGATGCTGAGCGATTCTACAGCTACCTGAAGAAGCTACAAGCCATCAGTCAAGACGAAGCACAATCGGACGGGCACGTCGCGGTCAGTCATACCGACGAGTCTCAAACGACTGTGGCCTTGCAGTCCCGTCCTCCCAGCCATCCACCGTCCGCAGACCGTGAGATCGCCAATCCCCTGAAGCAATCTCGAAGTCTCTCCCATCAGCACTTTGTCGGGGAGTCCACCTGCGCGGTGTTTGCAAATCGGCTCTTACAATGCCTTCAGCCTGAAGGGACATCCACCTCCACCCTGCCAGAACAACATTACGTGAAGAGACCTGAGTTTACTCGTCAAGTCGGCAACCCCTACAGTTGCAAGTTCCCTGATCGCATTCGGGCGACGCTGTTGGTGCGTGTTGCTTTGCGCTTCATCGGCCAGGACTATCATTTCTTCCTGCAGAAAGAATTCCTGCAGCAGCTGGAAAAGGCATATGCTTCCAAAGACACTCAGGATGCCGACCCGGCTTGGGCTTGTAAGTTCTTTGTCGTTTTGGCCCTTGGGGAGCTGTATTCGACAACGCTGCCATCCAATCCGCCCAGCGTCCCTGGCACCGACTACTTCGTCAGCGCCGTCAATCTTCTTCAGGATCTCTACGAAGAACCCAGTGTGACGCAGATTGAGACCATGCTTTTGTTTGTAAGTCCTCCAATTCGGCCTGTCGTTGGGGTATTGCCACACCACATTGCCCTGAAACGAAATACGGTACCGAGATAGCAAATCGAGGAAACATTGCTGGCAGCCGATGCTTCAATTCGAGTCGTGACCGGTCGCAACTGACTTCTCATCTAGTGCTTTTACTCGAACGCGCTCGGCAGGGTCAAATCCGCACACGTGTACAGTGGACTAGCAGTGCGTTTCAGTACCTGCCTAGGACTCCATCGTGATCCTCCTGAAGACCTGGACCTTACAGCCGTGGAAGTCGAGCACCGGGTTCGCCTGTGGTGGACGGCCTACATCTTTGACCGGTCGACCAGTTCGCGGCTGGGCCAACCGCTGACAATTCAGGACGAGGACATCGACGTCCGATTACCCTCTTCGGACCACCTGTCGCCGGAGGATCAGGCGAAACTCGGCTCACCGGCACACCTGTGTGCCAACATCGAGTTGGCGCGCATCACAGGATCCATCATGCGCGACATCTACAGCCCATCGTCCGCCCTGCGCGGCAGCTTCTTGCACAACGTGCGTACCATCTTGAAGAGTCTGCGCAAGTGGGACGCCAACGTGGCGCCGAGTCTGCGGCTGAGCCAGGGGCCGGCGAACCGACCGCTGACATCCTTGCAGCTGCACTTCAATCAGTGCATCATCCTAACCACGCGGCCGGTGCTGCTGCATGTGTTGAAGACCAAGAACCCGTTTGGCGAGCCGAATGCGAATCCGAATGCGAATGCAGCCCTCAATGATGGCCCTGCCGCCGAGCCGCTATCAGAGACGGCCACGATGCTTGCCGAGTCGTGTATCTCGGCGGCTCGCACTTCCAACGGCATTTTGTCGCAGTTGTACGTCGAGAATGCGCTGGCTCTCTTTGGCCACTTCGACGCCCATTATCTGTTTGCATCGACCCTGGTGCTGATAATATCAGCCATCATCTCGCCCAACTCGAGCGACTCGGACGCCGTCCAGACGGCATTCCACCTGTTGCGGACCATGCGCGATTCCGGCAATGTGTCGGCCGCGCAATTCTATCCTCGTCTTTCCCACATTCAATGGAGCATTGGCCGACTACGCGGGCGTGTCACAGCTCGGCACGAGGCCTCTGTAGCCAATGCTCAACAAACCGATTCGTCGGCTCAAGCCCTTGATGCGCCAGAATTGCCACCTCTGGGAAGTTCGGATTTCGAAAACTATGACTGGGACGACTTTGCCGTTCCGGATGCAAACTTCGCCAGCTATGACTGGACTGGCCTCGGTCGTGTGACCGTCGACCCTCTTGATAACCCGATGCTTCAGACATTCCTTGACCATGCAGACGCGACCTGGGACGAGAACATCGGCATAATTGTTGGAGACATGACATGAACATGTCCTGGACTGGAGTACCTCGGACACCTTGCTGAGAGATTCGGCCCACCCATTAGCTTTTGAGGGATAAGACTCACTTCCTGATGGCACATACTATAGGGAGTCGGTCCTCCTTTCTGCTGCTTACCAGGCGATGGACTGACCGTATTTGCCTTTGTCTGCGTACCAACAAGCAATATGAATACTATAATATAGCCAGATCAAGACGTCAGACAGCTACGCAGCTCCTCCCGAAGACAAGCATAGAAACAACAGCTCAATGATCGTCAGGCCCTCTGGGGTCTGGTCAGAATTGTCATTCCTTTTACAGCTACCAAATCATGTTCATAGCAGCTCTGGCTCTACGACTCCCACCTGCTCGACAATGGCGCCATAATGCTCCGGTTTTCGATGCTTGTGGAAGGCAAAGGTCTTTCCCTTGCCTCGATCACAGTCGGCCAGGTCGATTGTGGCCACAACCAACTCGTCCTCTTTGGTTTCGGCTTCCTTGATGATATGGCCATTGGGGTGCACGATCATGGTGCCGCCGACCAGAGGGTTCCCGTCTTCGGCGCCCGTCTTGGCCACGTTGATGCTGAAGCAGGCATTCATGTAGCTGTTGGCCTGGCAGGAGAGCCGGTGGTGCAACAACACCTCCTCTTCCGCATCCTCGGGTGTCATGTCCACCATCTCGCCCGTGGCCTTGGTCGCGAATGCCGTGGTGTTGTATCCGCAGCAGACGACCTCGACGCCTTGCAGGCCATAGACTCTCCAGGCTTCGGCCCAGCGCCGGTCATTGCAGATCAACATGCCGATAATTGGGTCGCCTTTGTCGCTTGTTGGTCCAGGGGCTGTCACCTTGCTGTCCTTTTTCAGCGCACCTTCCACCAGACCAGGAGCCCGGAATGCAGGGAAGCCCAGGTCACCAGGGCGGAAGTATCGCTTTTCCAGCTGCTGGAAGGCTCCGGGCGCCGTGTACGGCTCCACGGCGCCTGGAAGGTGGATTTTGCGATATTTTCCCACGACAGCGCGGGCCTGGGCCGAGTAATAGACACATGAGTTGTAGTCGATATGCGAGGTTTGTGAGTCTGAGCCTGGCTTGTTCGTTTGGAGACTCCTCTCGGCGTATCCCACGCACACGTCGATTCCCAATCTGGCTGCATGGTCGAACAGCGGCTTGACGTTTGGGGATTGCGCGATGCCCAAGCCGTTCTGGGGGTCTTCGATCTCAAAGTAGCGGCCAACGTCTTTGGGGTCAAGTAAGTACCTGGGGAAGAAGGTGGTAAAGGCGAGTTCGGGAAAGACGACCAGTTGCACGCCATGTTCGGCCGCCTGGTCGAGGAGGCCACACATTCGGTTCAGCACCGCTTGCCGACTGTCTGCGAGATGTACTGGGCCCATCTGGGCGGCAGCCACGGTCAACGGCCTCTGCGGCTTGTTTTTGGTTGATGGGGACATGGCTGATGGAATTGGCGTCTGATGGAGGGAGCGAGATTGTATCGAAGATGAGGTCGGACTCTTCGCTTGGTGTCTACCAGGTAGACAGTCCAGGAGAGGAGATCACAATGTGACAAGATATGCACCAACAAGACTTGTTTCTTTGGCCAGCCAAACACCAACAGGTCGTATCGACAGAGACAGATACAATCTCACCGCAGAATGTACGGATCCGGCGATCTGGATGATCGGATATGCATGTGTCACATTACTAGGAACGAAGCTTCATATGATATGATGTGCCACTAGCACTCACTCGGCTGGCACGGCCTCGTCCTTCCTGATCCCGCATCATTAGTGTAGGTAGGACGGTATCATACCCAGTCTTGTCCTTCTCCTCTTACCGTTGCCGTACTAGCATTAGGTAGGAATAGGAGTGGACCGGCCGATCGGCCTCCCGGACCGGGCGCTGGCAAGCCGAGATAAGATAGTTAGGGTTACTAGTGAGTAGTGAGTAGTAAGTAGATCTGGACGAGACAAGGACAGGACAGGGGCAGTACTGTACATGCACGACGTTGCATTGGACAGACGAGACAGTATTCTATGCCAGTGTTGTATGTTGTGGTTTCTTTATGACGCGGTACTCGTTATAGGTATAGGTTATTGTCACGGTTGACTTAAACTGTTACACCACGACAGTCGCCGAAAAGGACGAAGGAACTAATTCACTCGTGAATTGGCCACTTGGTGTATATGACCGTCATAGTTGTAGTAATAGTAATAGTTGTAGTAGTATTACAGTAATAGTGACAGAAACTTGAACAGGAACAAAAGGAACAAAAGTGACCGTAATAGTAATAGTAACAGTCATAGTAACGGTAACAGTAACAGTAATAGTGATAGTGATAGTAATGCCTCATGAGTTGTGGATTGCTATGGCATCCTATCCAAACTCGTCTGGTCGCTTTGGTATTTACTATTCATTCGCATCGATCGGCTGGGCCACAACTTCGGCAATAGCGGCAGCCACATAATGGACATTATGCTCATTGACGCCGCTGAGACTGGCGCGGCCATTGCGCATCAGGTAGACGTGGTGGACTTCCTTGAGCCGCTGGACCTGGGGGACCGTCAGTCCCGTGTAGCTGAACATGCCGATCTGGGATTCCAGATGACTCCAGTCGGTGATGGCGGTGGCAACGCTTCCGCTGGAGGACTGTTGCTGTTGTTGGTGCTGTTGTTGCTGTTGCTGTTGCTGCTCAATGGCCTTGCGCAAAAGTCCACGGACGCTTCTGATGCGCAAAGACATGGTCTGCAGGTCCTGCTGCCACTGGGCCCTCAAGTCGACATCGGACAGGACTGTCTGCACGATCCGGGCGCCGAACAGAGGCGGGTTTGAAATCTCGGCTCGCGTCAGGCGGAGGAGCTGGCTGTACGCGCCGGCCGGGGACACGGAGAGTGGCAGGCTGAGGTGGAACGCGCCCACGCGCTCGCCGTACAGTCCGAAGTTTTTGGCGAAGGACTGTGCAATGCAGAGTCCGGGGTGGCCTTGTTGGTGTTGAGTGCTGGACTGGACATTGACCACCACCTCATCATCATTACCAGCAGTGGCAGAGGATTCCGTTTCCGATTCCGTTTTCGTTTTTGTCTCCGTTTTTGGTTCCGGTCCTGAACCAAACAGTACCGTCTGGAAATGCCTCATTGCCCAAGCATCCATGTCAAGATCACCGGTAGCGAAGCCCTGATACGCCGAGTCGAAGAAGGCGAAAAGCCTCTTCCGTTTGAACAGCTGGGCCAGCACCTCCCACTGCTCGCGGGTCGGGTCGATGCCGGTGGGATTGTGAGCACAGGCGTGCAGGATCACGACGTCGTTCTCGACCGCCTCGTTCTCCAGCGTGGTCAGCCAGCCGTCAAAGTCCAGCGACCGGCTGGCCGGGTGGTAGTACGGATATGTCTTCTGGACCACGTCGGGCGCCGCCACCGTCCACACTAGGTGGTGGTTGGCCCATGTGGGATCTGAGATGAAGACGTGTTTCGGCCGCAGGTGCTGGGCGAGGAACTGTGCTCCGAGATGGTTGGCTCCTGTGCCGGAAATGGTCTGAAAGGAGATGACATTCTTTGTTTGGGGTTTGGTGTTGTCTTTCGACCTGGAGCCGGAGCCGGAGCCGGGGCTGGGACTGGAACTGGAGTTGGAACTGGAGTTGGAACTGGGGAGGGATGAGTCTCCAAACACAAGATCTCTCGCCAGCTGGAGAAATGGATCTGAGCCTTGGATCGGGAGATATTCGTGGTCCAGATTGGGTGTTTGATGGAGTTTCTCCTTGGCCTGGGTAGATTGTGATTAGACAATGTTTCCTGGTGTTGGGTCTCGAACAGGCCTGACGATTGCGCAATGGAATATAGTGGTATAGTATACCAGGCCATATGTGATCGGATATGGAGATGACGAGAACAGTTACATAAAGGCCAAGGGAGATATAGACGGCAACGGCAACAATCACGCATAAAGGGGCGATTTAGACGTGAATGAGAACAATTACACAAAAACCAGGGGAGATATGGATGTGAATAAGAACAATCAAAGGCTAGGGGAGATTTGGACATGAACAAGAACAATCACACAAATGCCAGGGGAGATATTAGACATGAAGAACAATCACAAAAAGACCGAGTGCCAGGCGAGATTTGGACGTGAACAAGAACAATCACCCAGACCAGACAAGACATTTGACATGAAGATGCTGATTACCCACGCACCTTTTTCACGCTCGGAAGAACCCAAGGCTTCCCCCCCTCGTCTCTGTAGACCCCCGCGCCGAGACTGACTTTCTGGGGAAAGGCGTCTGCTTTGAACTCGGCCGTCACGGCGAATGCTTCGTCGAGTGGGAGGACTGGGATCTGTGCGAACCTGGCGGCCATGGTGGTAGGGGAGGGCAGGGCAGTCTGTGTTCAGGGGCGGGGTAAGACTGCTGGAGGTAGATGCTGTACGTATATGGATTCTCCGGTGCGTTGGTGTTGGTGTTGGTGACTGTGTAACTGTGTATGCTGGACACAAATACTGTACGTAGATGGATTACTTTGGTGTGTTTGTGTTTGTGGCTATAGGTATATTGACGTTGATATTTGTGGCCATGCTATGTTTAGGTTATAGTATATGCACTGAGGGATCCCCTGGATCGAGTGTCTCGGTGTCTGCGAGATCCCTCTGGAGCCTGAGCCTGAGCCTAAGCTGAGCCTTAGACCCGTCGCATATGGACTACAGTATGATATCGGTCACTCGCTGACAAGCCGAGTCGAGTCGAGTCGTCGCGCCCGAAGCCGAAGCAGAAGCCGATCTCGGCTCCATGGTCCATGGCCCACCGCTCTACGCTCCACCCTCCTGCCAAAGGTTGAAATGTATGTTCTCTATCAAAGGAGTATAGGGGAGCCCAGACTGTAGGTATGCCTATATCTATACCAGCCTTGTAGTTAAAGGGCAAGGCTGGGAATACCCAAGTTAGTGCCTAAGTTGGACAGCTCTACCCTCCACCCTCTTGTTAAACTTAGGCGCTAACTTTAGGCCCCTTAGCCTAAATGGCATTGTCAGTCTTACCCGTTAACTAGAAGACTGGCACAGGTACACCTATAGTATAGTCTAGGCTCCCCTATACGACTTTGGTAGAGAACATAGAACATTTCAACCTTAGACACCTCCACCTCTACCTCTACAGTCCCAAATGGCCCATGTCCATATCCATATCCGTGTCAATGTTCATGTCCATGTCTATTTGATACCCAAAGACATCTTGACCAGTTGCTTGTACACCTGCACACAGCGAATCAGGTCTGGGATGGCCACTTGCTCATTCTCGCCGTGAGCGTGTAGAATCGAGCCGGGCCCGTACAAGTATCGCTTGTGGTTGCCACGGAGCCGGGGGATGTCTGTTCCAAACGACACGGGCATCGCCTCTAAGCCTAGATGGATTAGTGAGTTAGCGTAGGATGATCGTCGAGGATGTGTGATTCATGACAGTCTCGCATGTATACGTAGGCAACCTTCTGGGATGGGCCATGGGTGATAGGCAAAGACAATAGGGATGGGCCATGGGGATGGGTAGTGGTAATTGGAAATGGTAATGGTAATGGTGATAGGCATCGGCAATAGGGATGGGCCATAGGCCATAGGTAATGGGCCATGGGTAGTGGTAACAGGAAATGGTTATGATAATGGTAATGGTACTGGTAACGGGCTAAAAACTCACCCTCGACTTCATGGTCCAGCAACGTCTCGGGATAAGCAAAGTTCTTCTTCAGCGTGACATTTGGGTATTTCGCTACGGTGTGCTGCACCAGTTGTTCAATGTCGGGCAGATCAGCCGCGACGCGAATGCCACAGAGGGCGTAAGCATCGGCCGCCAGGACATTGTAGGCCATTCCGCCCTGCACCTTGCCGCAGTTAAAAGTGGTTGGGCCCAACAGCGTGGAGACCGGATATTGGAGAGACTGCAGCTCGTCGAGGAGGGCGACCAGGGTGGCGGTGGCACTGTAGCCTTGCTCCGGGTATCCCGAATGACAGGCGACGCCTTGTGCGTACAGCTCGAAGACATAGTGGCCCTTGTGGCCGACGGCCAGCTTGCCTTCGGTGGGCTCGCCGAAGACGATGGCCTCCCATGACAGGTTCATGTCGTTGGCCGCAAGCATGCCCGGCCCGCCCTTCTCCTCGCCCACGACGAACAGGAGAGACGTGTCGCCTGGCTGGAGCAGCCCTTCGGCCCGGAGTTCTTCGGCCGCCACGATCTGTGCCGCCAGCGGCCCTTTGTCGTCACACGCGCCGCGGCCGTAGATGATGTCGCCGTCGAGCCGCCACTCGATGTGTGGCGGCACCGTGTCCATGTGGGAGGTTAGACAGGTGCGCGCCTGGCGATCGCGGCCGAGGTATGCGTAGACGTTGTTGCGCCGGCCGCTGGAGTCGATGGGGATCAATTCCACCGTGTAGCCGCGGGCTGAGAGATATTGCGCGAGGAACTGGCCAATTTCGTATTCATCCTCGCTCACCGACGGGATCGCCATGAGTTGTTGAAGGAGATGGACTACGGGGGAGTCTGTGTGTGCCATGTTGGACGGACTTTGATAGATGTCAACGGCAAGTTGTCAGCGGTTGACTGTGTGAGCTGAGACGTGTTGAGCGTGTTGAGTCTGTCGAGCTTGATACTTATATAGTATCCAGCGGTTGAGCGATGTGAGCTGAGACGTGTTAAGCTTGTCGAGCGTGGCACTCTGTTCGCCGGGGTCTAGTATATAGTGTCCAGTGGCTAGGCGGTCTGAGATTTGATGTGGACGGGACTTTGATGGATGTCAACAGTAAGTTGTCCAGCGGTTGAGCTGTATGATCTGAGAAGGGTTCCTCTGTTCACCGGGAGATAGTATATAGCAACCAGCGGCTGGGGCGGCTTGAGATTCGATATGGACGTCGACTTTGATCTATGTCAACGGCAAGTTGTCCAGCGGTTGAGCGGTATGAGTTTAGACGTGTTAATTAAGCCTGTCCAGCTTGACACTCTTTTAGTATACAGTGTGCATCGGCTAGGGCAGTCTGATATTTGATGTGGGCTCCCTCCGCCCGTGATATGGGGTAGTGATATGGTATTTGGCCACAGTGCATACTAGTAGGCCGGTTGGTTCTCGGCACGGCAGTGCGTCCCGCCGATGCCTATGTAAATACTGCGAGAATGGAAAAGAGTTCTTTAGAGCCTATGTATTGTAAGAAAGGAAAACAGTCCTCTAGACTTGAGGACATGGTTGATTCTCATAGTGGTACAGATGAAGGTCCGCAGATTCTATTCTCCCATCTTATCACCCGGTTCGTTATTCGTTAATGATAGAGATACTAGGACGGCAGGAGGGAGGTCCAGGGGACACGCCGTCTTCCCCTTCCTCCATATGAAGATGGTACCAGACGGAACAGCACAGGCATACAGTAGACTAGATACTCCCCAAGGTAAATAACGCAAGGTAAATCGAGTACCTTACCCGCCGGGGGTGACACATATCTCACATGACAGTTCTCCCACTACCCAGCCTAGGTATCTTCTAGACCTTCGACTCTGCTTCTGCTCCAGCCAGGCAAGCCAAACCACAAACGACCCGTTGGAAGGGCCTTTCCCTCACAGAGACCATGGACTTCGACTTCGACTTCGACTTTAAATTGGACTTCGTCTTCGTCTTCGTCTTCAACTTCAACTCCAACTCTAGATAGAATACTTGAAATGGGGATCGTAGTCACCCAGCTCAGGATTCGGTTCGATAGGGTCTCCGGCCTGCTCGGCTGCCAGGAGTTTTGCCGCGCGTTTTCGATTGACCACGGTCATGGAGGCTGCGAGGACAAGAACGACCACCAGGGCCAGGACGGCCAGCCCGAGACTGATGGACAGACCCCTGATGTATCGCGGGCCTGACTGTGTCGTGAAGATCTGTCCCACCGCGACGCCGGCCGTGTTGGCCAAGGTGAGAGTGAAGCCGACCATGGTGGCTCGCTTGTAGTGCCTGGCCACGTTGTCTTGTAGCCACATGATCGACAGGCCGGTGGTCGGGTAGATACCCAGGGCGGCAACTAGAGTCCAGTCAGCATTTCAGGTCCAGGTCCAAGGAAACAGAACCAAGGAACGAAGGAACGATCATTATCGTCATCGTATCCAATCGAATCACATTGACGTAGGGTTAGGCTTAGGGTTAGGGCTAGGATGAGGCTTAACGTACTGAAACATGCAAAAAACCTGACTTTGAGGTTCTCGACGCTGATCAAAATGGCGTAGCCGACAATCAGACAGAGCAGCGGCCCGGCCAGGAACGGCCATCGAACCCCCACCCGGTCGGAGAAGTAGGCGAGCACCAAGAAAAAGACCAAGGCACACATGTAGATGGGCACGGTCATCAGATTGGCGTGGATAGACGTATAGCCCAGGCCTTTGACGATGGCGGGCAAGAAGGTGGTCAGGCCGTACAGCGAAATGTCGACGGAGAACTGATAGACCCAGAAGGCGTACCACTTGGGGTCGACAAAGGCCTTGAAGCATTCCTGCCAGGAGAAAGCTTCGTCGTGGCCCCAGCTCTTGTCGGCCTCGTAGCGGGCGTTCATCATGGCCTTTTCTTCCGCGGTCAAGAACCAGGCGGTGGTGGGGGTGGTGGGGAAGAGGAAGAAGAAGACAGGCACCAGCAGCAAGGTCATGGCGCCTTCTATGCAGAACAGCCATCTCCAGCCTTCGAATCCATTGGGGCCGTGGATCTGGGTCAGACCAAAGGCCAGGATGCCGCCAAACGCGCTGGAGAAGGCGCTGAAGGCGAAGATGACGGAGGACCGCTTGCCTCGCTCCGACTTTTTGTACACCCAGCCGAGGTAGACGTTGATACACGGGATGAGGCCGGCCTCGAACAGACCGATCAGCAGGCGACAGGCATACAAGCCTTTGTAATTTTGGATGAATGCTGTAGCAGATCTGTTTAGTGGGGACCAGTTAAGAGAAGAATAGAGAATAGTGGACAGAAGAATAGGAGAAACAGAAACAGCACAAACACTTACCCATGCCCAGGGTGGTGCATCCCCAACAAAAAGCCGACACTGACATCAATTGTTTCGGCCCGATGATCTTGAGCAGCACGGCCACGGGGCCTTCAAACGGGACGTACGTGGCGTACAGCAGCGTGGTCGCGGTGCCAAATTGATTGCCCACCAGACCAATGTCTTTGGGCATGCCGGAGATGTTGGCATTGCCCAGATTGCTGCGGTCGAGGTTGGCCATCATATAGAACAGGCCCATGGCGCCGACGGCGAATATCTAGAGAGCAGACATGTCAGTGTCAGAAGCAGAAGCAGAAGCAGAAGTAGAAGTAGAAGCGTGGTTGTGGTTGTGGTTGTGGTTGTGGTTGTGGTTGTGGTTGTGGTTGTGGTTGTGGTTGTGGTTGTGGTTGTGGTTGTGGTTGTGATTGTGGTTTAAGTTCAGGGCTGTTGCACGGCCATGGCCATACATAGGTACACATATACACATACATCGAATTTCCTCATCATTTTCGCCTCCTTGGCCGGGTCCAGGTAGACGGCGCATCCTACTTCCTGTTCCCGGTCCCGGTCCTGCTTCTGGTCCGGCTTGGTGGCAGCCTCGGCTGGCTGGGTGAGAGCCATGGCCATTTGCTTTTCTGTCGGATTTGGATGGGAGTCTGTTGATGTTGATTTCGATGTCGATGTTGGGTCACGGGTGTAGGTGTCGTTGACAGTGACAGCTTCGACCATTGTGGGAGTCCAAGCGTCGCTTTGAATGGCGGGGTTGGTTCTCAAAAGGATCACGCAGTCTCCAGGAGAAGGCAACCTTGACCTTGAGTTGCAGTGATTGTTCTCAGCAGGATCCAGCCGTAAAGAGACAGATCAGATCAAACGAGAAGAGATGGACGGCTTTCTCGTGATGTGCCTGTGCCTGTGCCAGCAGCCAGACGAGAAGACGCAGGTCAATAAATTAGCAACCGGCGCGATATCGATATACATACGCAGACCCATAGCGACAATACATATAATGTAGTATGTAGGCCAGCCGAGGTGTCGTACGGTAACCAATCCCCTTCACAGCGGCACCATCATCCCCCAGCCATCGGATGATAAGGCTGGATCAGAGACTGGAGTTGAGATACAGATCCAGATCCAGACACAGACCCAAACTCAGATACGTGAGTCAACGTCACCGTCTCCGACTCCGTCTCGCAAGCTGGATGACTGTGAATGTCAATAATGGCCCCCCGGTCGCAGCCTCGTCATCACATATGTGTTTTGGACCAGACCCTAGTGCAAAATTGATTGATACCCAGGGCAATCCAGTCCAATTGGTTCTTTCAGGCCGAGATGGATCGATAAAGAGTGGATTCCATCGTCTCGGCTTGATAAGTTATCAGCCGGGCCTCCTGAGCCTAATGGGGCGCCTGAGCCGGCGTTGAGCACTGGCTTGCCGGCGATGGGAGATCCACACCCTGTCCTCTATGATGGATCCGTGCACCCTGATACTGTCTCCGTAGCACTGCGAATATTTGTGTATCGAACGAGACAAATCCTGGCGCCCAATCATCGTCCTCGGCATCGACATCAATTGTCAGTCGGCACGGCAGGCTGTAGCGACCGAACCTTGTCGGGATCTGCTCTGGGCTAGGGCATGGTAGGGCAATGCTGATGGAGCGATATAGGTATGTCGGTCGGGTCGAATTGAGACAATGTTCTACTATCCCTGTCCACTGTCCACTATCCACGTTGCACCCGCGGTGCAAACAAGGCAACCAATCCAGTAACCCGTGTTGGTGGCAAGGTGCTAGTATACTATCTTACCGTACGCCCTACTCTGTCCACACAGTGCCTTGCATAAGAAGGAAGAACGAAGAACAAAGGTCCCAAGTGACTTAACCCATGTATCCGTCGGCCGGCCAGGTATTGTTATTATAATCATTTGTGCCAGTCCAGCAGCAACTGCAATCGAAGCTTCTAGTTGTTGACATCGACATCGACGTCGACATCGCCGTCGCCACCATGTCGGCCAGAGAACCGGGAATTCGCATTGCCATCGACAGAGGCGGTACCTTCACCGACGCCTGGGCCCAGATCCCCGGCCGCACACAGGACGTGGTGTTCAAGGTCCTCTCGCAAAGTCCCGATGAGTACGACGACGCGCCGACCGAATGCATCCGGCAGATCCTGGAGCTGGCGTCGGGCGCGCCTATCCCGCGAGGAGTGCCGCTCGACCCCGGCCCGATCGAATTCATTCGCATGGGCACGACGGTGGCGACCAACGCGCTGCTGGAGCGCAAGGGCGAGCGCGTGGCCCTGCTCATCACGCGCGGATTCCGCGACATCCTCCGGATCGGCAACCAGGCGCGCCCTCACATCTTCGACCTCTCGGTGCACCGGCTGAGCAAGCTGTACGACGCCGTGGTCGAGGTGGACGAGAGAGTCACCATCGAGGGTTTCGCCGAGGATCCCGACCCAAAGCCCATCGACGTCACGGCCGATCCGGCGCTGAGGACGGGCCTGACGGGCGAGGCGGTGCGCATCATCAAGTCGCCCGACTACCAGGTCGTGCGGCGCCAGCTGCAGGGATTGTGGGATCAAGGCTACCGGAGTGTTGCGGTCGCCATGCTGCACTCGTACACCTTCCAGGACCACGAGCTGGCCATCGCCCACATCGCCCGAGAGATGGGCTTCAGAGTCGCCGCCTCGTCCGAGCTGCAGACCATGGCCAAGATCGTGCCGCGCAGCCAGTCGGCCGTCGCTGACGCCTACCTGTCTCCCATCACCGACGACTACCTCACCAACTTCCGGAAGGGCTTCCAAGGCAAATTCGAGGATGGCAATGCCAACAAGCTGTTCCTCAACCAGTCCGACGGCGGCTTGACCGCCTTCGGCAATTTCACCGGCCTTCGAGGCGTCTTGAGCGGGCCGGCCGGTGGCGTGGTCGGCCTCTCCAGGACATGTTACGACGCCCAGGACGGCACGCCAGTCCTCGGGTTCGACAGTGAGTACCACTCTCCATCCCCTCTCCCACTCCCCTCAGGCAGAGTGAGCTAACCGGGCGGCCTCGACAGTGGGCGGGACCAGTACCGACGTCGCTCGCTATGCCGGATCCCTCGAGCACATCTTCGAGAGCACCATTGCCGAAGTGACGATCCAGACGCCGCAGCTGGACATCAACACCGTGGCTGCGGGCGGCGGCTCCATGCTGTTCTGGGAGAACGGCCTGTTCAAAGTCGGCCCCAGCAGTGCCGGCGCCAACCCGGGGCCCGCCTGTTACGGGAAGGGAGGCCCTCTCACCGTGACCGACGCCAACTTCTTTCTGGGGAGGATCATCCCCGATCTGTTTCCTCGCCCGCTGGACCTGGACGTGGTCAAGACGAAGTTTGCCGAAATCACCACGCAGATCAACCGGGACACGGTCGGCCCCGGCCAGCTCAGTGCCGAAGAAGTCGCCGCCGGCTTCCTGTCGATTGCGAACGCCACCATGACGCGGCCCATCCGGACCTTGAGTGAGGGCCGCGGCTTCGACACCGCCAGTCACAACCTGGGCTGCTTCGGCGGCGCAGGAGGACAGCACGCAGTCGCGGTGGCCCGAGACCTGGGCATTCGACGGGTCATCATCCCCCGATACTCGAGCATCCTCTCCGCGTACGGCATGGCGCTGGCCGACGTGACCGTGGAGAACCAGGAACCGGAGGCGCTGACCCTGTCCACCGAGACCTTGCCCCGGCTGGAGTCGCGGTTCGAGAGATTGTGCGCCGCGGGGGTGCGAGGGCTGACGGCCCAAGGCTTCGCCGAGTCGCACATCCAACACGAGCTGTTCCTGAGCATGAGATACCAGGGCAGCGACACCGCCCTCATGATCCCACACCCCGGCGACATGGCCCAGTTCGCTCACGCCTTCACCGAGCGTCATCACCAGGAGTTCGGCTTCACACAGCCGCGCGACATCCTGGTCGAGGATGTCCGGGTGCGCAGCGTCGGCAAGGGGGCCGACCTCCACCTGAAGAGCCCCTTCGAGGAGCTGCAGCAGCTGCGCACCACGCCGCCCGCCACGCCGGTCGAGCCCGAATCGAAACGGAAGGTGTATTTCGAGGCCCACGGCTGGACGGAAACGGGGGTGTTCTTCCTGCAGCATCTCCCGCTGGGCACGCATATCAAGGGCCCGGCCATGGTGGTCGACCCGACTCAGACCATCGTGGTCGACCCGGCCAGCGAGGCCACGGTGCTCTCGGAGCACCTGATCCTCGAGATCATGGACGTGGAAAAGGCCGCCGTAGCCACCGACGTCGTCGACCCCGTGCAACTGAGCGTGTTCGGCCATCGCTTCATGAGCGTGGCCGAGCAGATGGGCCAGACCATGCAAAAGACGTCCATCTCGGTCAACATCAAGGAGC
The DNA here is from genome assembly GCF_000585565.1 of Capronia epimyces CBS 606.96. Lineage (NCBI taxonomy): Eukaryota > Fungi > Ascomycota > Eurotiomycetes > Chaetothyriales > Herpotrichiellaceae > Capronia > Capronia epimyces. Next base: position 84,961 of record NW_006912911.1, read on the forward strand.
GGCTCGACTACTCGTGCGCCGTCTTCTCGGCCGACGGCGGCCTGGTGGCCAACGCCCCGCACATCCCCGGTCACCTGGGCTCCATGAGCTATGCCATCGCCTACCAGGCGCGGTTCTACAAGCCCGGAGAACTGAAGCCGGGAGATGTCCTGCTCAGCAACCATCCGTGTTCGGGGGGCACCCATCTGCCTGACCTCACCGTGACCACACCGGTGTTCGACGATGACGACCATCCCACTGAGATTCTCTTTTTTGCCGCCAACCGCGGCCACCACGCCGACATTGGCGGCATCCAACCGGGCTCGATGCCGCCCAACTCGACGGAGCTGTGGCAGGAGGGTGTGGCGGTCGAGTCTTTCAAGATGGTCAAGGAAGGCGTCTTCGATGAAGCCGGCCTGAGGGAGATTCTCGTCGACATTCCGGCCTCCTACCCGGGCTGTAGTGGCACCCGCACCCTCCGCGACAACATTGCCGATCTCAAGGCGGCGGTGGCGGCCAACAACCGCGGCATCCAGCTCATCCGGGCCTTGGTCAGGGAGTATTCGTGGCCCGTCGTTCGCTTCTACATGGAGGCGATCCAGAACAACGCGGCTCAGTCGGTGCGGGAGCTGCTCAAAGTGTTTGCGAAGCGCTTCCAGGGCACCGAGCTCCAGGCGACGGATTACCTCGACGACGGGACCCCGCTCGCCTTGAAGGTGACTATCGACGAGGACACAGGCGATGCCATCTTCGACTTCAGTGGCTCGGGCCCCGAGCAATTCGGCAATCTCAACTGTCCGCCGGCGGTCATGTATTCGGGCATCATGGTAAGTCGGACGGGAACCCCAGAGAAAGAGAAGAACACATGACTGACCATGACCTTTCCACAGTACTGCTTACGATCCATGATCTCCACCGACATCCCGTTGAACCAGGGCTGCCTGAAGCCGATCCAGATCAAAGTGCCGCCCAACTCGATCCTGTCGCCCTCCCTGAAGGCCGCGACGGTGGGATCCAACGTCGAGACCTCGCAGAGGATCGTGGACCTGATCTTCAAAGCCTTCCAGGCCTGTGCGGCGTCGCAAGGGACCTGCAACAATCTGACCTTTGGCTACGGCGGCACCGACGCAACGACCGGCCAAGTGGTGCCCGGCTTCGGATACTACGAGACCATTGCCGGCGGCTCCGGCGCGGGCGCCGACTGGGACGGCGAAAGCGGAGTGCACACCCATGTCACCAACACGCGCATCTCGGACCCCGAGATCTTTGAGCGGCGCTATCCCGTGCTGCTGCACGAGTTTTCCATCCGCGACGGCAGCGGCGGCGCCGGCCTCCACCGGGGCGGAGACGGCTGCGTGCGAGACATCGAGTTCCGCATTCCCATGCAGGTCTCGATTCTGTCCGAGCGGCGAGTGATTGCCCCCTACGGCATGGCCGGCGGCGAGGAGGGAAAGCGAGGCGTCAACCTCTGGATCCGGCGTGATCCAGACGATGGCACCGTCCGCACCATCAGCCTGGGCGGCAAGGCCACCACGCCCATGAACGCCGGTGACCGCATCATCGTCCTCACTCCGGGCGGCGGGGGCTACGGCCCAGACCCCGATGCAGTGGCGAGCAAGCAGATCGTGGGTGCGTTCAAAATTGGCGACAAGTTCTCCAGCAGCAACGTGAGGGCGCACGGCAGTGTGGCGGAAAGACAGGCAAAGGCGACTGGGAATTAAAAGACTTGCAAATTATACGATAGATGAAGGACCGGCTGGAGAAAGCAATCGGCTTGATGGTCCAGAATAGCATTGGCAGACCAATACAGTTCCGTTGTAGAACCGGCGATCATCTAGCATCTAGCATCTAGGGATAGTCCTTTGCGGCAATGCGTTGCGTGTTTCCCGGAATCATCAGCGGCAGCGGGTTGTTCCACCGAGTCCATCGACGGCCCTCCCAGACATCCTCGACGGGCAAATCATTCCTCCACACTTGGGCGTTCAGCTCATTCTGCCTCCAGACCCTAGAAGCACATTAGCATCAGCCCGCCGACGCGGAAATATTAATAAATATCAATATCGGGGGCAAGACGGAGTCCGTACCTGAGAATGTTTTCTCCCACCAGCTTTCTGACCTGCTCGTCGCTGGCGCCTCTCCTCATGACGGCTTCGATCAGCTTTGGATAGTCCGCGACCGACGAGATGCCGTGGGCCAAGGTCACCGTCCCATCGAAGTCGGCCCCGATCCCGACGTGATCCCAGCCGGCCACCTCGACCACGTGCATGATGTGGTCGACCGCCGTTTCGAGATTGGCCGCCTCGGGTTCCTGGGCGTTCAGAAAGCGCTTGACGAACATGACCATGAGCACGCCGCCGTTGGTCTTCAATCGGGCAATCACGTCGTCCGGGACGTTGCGGTAGTTCCGTGCCAGCTGGTAGCAGGCACTGTGGCTGAACATGACCGGGGAGCGCGTCCGGTCGAGCACCTGGCGCATTGTCTGGTGCGACACGTGTGAGAGATCGACCATCATGCCCAGCCGGTTCATCTCCGCGATGGCGGCAGCGCCAAAGTCCGAGAGGCCCGCGTCCTTGCCGGTCTCGGTGACGGTCGAGGCTGCCGTGGCAAACGGATTGTCGCAGTTGTGAGTGACGGTCATGTAGCGCACCCCCGCGTCGTAGAGCTGCCGGATGACCGCGATGGAGGAGCCGGCCTGGTGCATGCCTTCGGCGCCCAGCATGGAAGGGATCTGGCCCCGTCGGAACGCGGCCCTCGCACAGGCCGAAGACTCGCAATAGTCGAGCTCGTCGTAATGGGCGATCATGCGCTTGGCCACGTCGATCTGCTCCAGTGTATCCCGCACGGCGTGCGAAGGGTCGTCCAGGTGGACGAGATCGGGACATTCGACAAAGACTGACCAGAATTGGCCGCCCACCCGGCCCTCTTTCATCCTTTGCAGATCTGTGTGGCTGGCCAGACCTGTCGAGATACCCGGCATCACGCATCAGTGGTCATTCGCAGCATCGCGCCCGGAAGTAGACCAGGTCCATGCCCATCCAGGGGGGATGCACAGTATAGTCGCACTCACCTTCATGGAAATTGAACTTGCGTCCATCGTAGATTCGGTTCTTCAGCTCCAGCCTCAACAGATATGGCAGGTCATTGTGCCCGTCGATCAGCGGCGTGGTGGCCAGCACTCGTTCGGTCCGGGCCTTGAAGTCGAGAGGACTGATGGTCCGCCCAGCTTGGTAGCCATAGAGGGAGGTCATCCAAACCCCCAGCACAATCGCGGCAACCGCACCCGTGACCCTCGAGAAGAATCCCAAGCCCAACCCAAATCTGGGGCCGGTGTTGCGTCGCTCTGCGATGACCACCTGACGATCCTCGTTGCTTCCGCCTGGATAGTCGGATTCATCTTCTGGCTCGGCAACTCTCCGACGAGCAATGACAGAAGTGGGAGGATTGCTCATTTTGACGCCAGTGACTGCCTGTGCCAATGCTGCCATCGAGTGAGAGCCGCCCGACAGTTGTTGGTCAAACCACAAACTACGATCTTGTCTTGTAGCTGACATAGACGTTGCACGGCATCCCTGCCGAATCACCAGCGCACTGTCCCTCTGTCCCTCTGACAGCCGAGACGAACCAGTGTGTCGGTTGGGTGCCGACGGTGCCGACCCAGCCCGCCCCTGATATCGGCCCGGTCCCACCACGAGCCGAGCAGGGCGTCCGATACTGGTAATGAGCAGCAGCACTACAACAGTTGCTCAGGTAGTGCTGTGTCCTAACCAGCATCAAGTCAGCATCAAGTCACCTCTGCCTCGAGCTCACCGACATTGCCGCACACCATGGCCGAGAAGCCTGATATCCTCCTGATCGACTCTTCCGTGAAGGTGGTCGATGTGGCACGACGACAAGCACTGGCCGAAAATTTCAATCTCATCTACTACGACTGCGATTCCACGGCGCAGCTGATCGAACGCTTGCAGCCCGGGGGCCCCTATTCGAAGCTGGTGGCCATCTGTCGCAACGGCTGGCACAAGGCCGGCAAGTTCGCCACCCAGCTGCCCTTTGCGCCCGAGGTCGTGCCACACTTCCCCTCGACGCTGCGCATCATCTGCTGCAGCGGCCACGGCCATGATGCCGCCGATATCCCAGCTCTCACGGCTCGCGGGATTTGGTATTGCAACACCCCCGATGCCTGCACCGAGGCCGTCGCCAATACGGCTCTTTCCCTGGTCTTGGACTCCTTTCGCTACCTGACATACGCCCAGTGGTGCGCCCGGTACGATTGGAACGCCAGCCGGGAGCTGGGACTCCGAGCCGTCGACCCCTGCGGCAAGTCACTGGGCATCGTGGGCCTGGGCGACATTGGACTGGCCATTGCACAAAAATGTGAATCGGCCCTGGGCATGAGGATTCACTATCAAGGTCCCCGACGGAAGGAAGATGCCGAGCGGACTCTCACCAACGGGGCACTGTATCACTCGACGGTGGATGACATGATCCCCGAGGTCGACTGCATTGTGCTTGCGGCGCCATACACGCCAGAAACGCATCACTTACTCTCGCGAAGGCAATTCGCACTGGCCCGAAAGGAAGGCTTGAGAGTGGTCAACATTGCAAGAGGCAAAATGATCGACGACGATGCCCTTCTCGAGGCCCTGGAGAATGGATCAGTGGTTGGAGCCGGCCTCGACGTGCACACCAACGAACCGGGAATCAATCCCAAGCTGAAGGAGAATTGGAAGGTCACACTGCTTCCACATATCGGCGTTTGCTCTCGCACCAGTTGGCAGAGCTTTGAAAGGATCAACCTAGATAATCTCGAGGCCTTCTTCAAAACAGGAAAGCCCCTGACGCCAGTTAACCAGATCGAGTCGTAGCACCCGAATCATCTCCTCTGGTTCAGAGTCTAGTCTTCAATAGTAGTGATAGAGAGTCGTTACCTCTAGGGATAAAGTCAATATTGGCGAGAATAACATATCGCACCCCCTGTTGGCCCAGAATAACCTATAAGCAGATGTGAGTAAGAATGCTGAGCCGGTGTCACTCTCATGAGAGCTCCACTGCAGTCGGCCTGGCAGCACGCGAGCCGAGCACGGCAATTCCGGTCAAACCAAGTATAAGATATAACGCAGTCCTATCAAACCCAAGGGGCCGGCTCAACTTACCGGCAAGGACCAGTCCACAATGGGAGTCTCCAAAGTATTGACGAACAAGGCTCCGGCCCCTCGAGGCCTGTTGTCTCAGGCCATCATCTGCAATGGGATGGTATACTGTTCAGGTGCCACGGGAGTCGATCCAGCCACAAACAAACTCATTCTGGGAAATGCAGGGGATCGTACGGTGAGTCGACAGTCCCTGGTACCGTCTTGGTTTACGGCCACTCTCTCGTCCAGCTTCTCCTACGCAAAATCGACTGCTGAACATTGCGGCAGACCCAGACGTTGCGGAATCTTGCGGCAGTCTTGGAAGCTGCAGGATCGAGTATCCGAAATGTGGTCAAGGTCAACGTCTACCTGACGTCGATGGATGATTTTAGAGAGATGAACGCAGCCTACGAGCAAGTGTTCAAATACGACCCGAAGCCGGTAGACAGCATCTTCTCTTTTTCTCTGGAAACCCGGTTCCAACCAAGACTGACCCTTGTAATTTGATCAAAGGCTCGAACCTGCGTACAAGTCACCGCGTTTCCTGCAAAGACAGATGTCGAAATCGACCTCATAGCCGCCGTGTAAGCTTGGTCGTCATGCACGGGAGATTACGATGGGTTCTTGCTGATGTTGACCCAGGACGACTGACCACACACCTTCCCGGGATTCGAAGCTGTGATAGGAAAGAAGGATGTGGGTGTGGTACTGGTGGAAGCGCCCTAGAATTGCGACGAGTAGTTTGTAAAGTTCCAGCTGGGAAAGTGAATCAATCAAGCAATTCCAGAAGCTGATGATGATTATTGTTCGATCCTCTTCAACACAGTGTTTCAAAGTGTTGGGCACCTTGTAAGGGGTGGATTGGAAGTATTGAGGTTGCGTGATGGGGGTCGGCCTGGTGACAATCTTACCGAGAAATTTCGGCTCAAGCCTCAAGCCAACCACAGATTGGGAAAGAGACTGCAATGCCGCGAGGCTTTCGTCGAGCGCCAATACACATCCTGATCATTCTGATGCTGGTGTCCCTCCGCTAGCCTGATCCCATTATCACCCCGTATTGACCTGATCTCTTCACCCAGATCGTTCCGACACATACCTGAAAACCGAATCCTAATGCGTAGGTCACATCCAGCCCAAGCCTGCCTTCACGGCGACCTATTCTGACAAATGCATCCGGTGCATTCGCAGCCTTTTTCCTAGTCATTGGCGCTGGTGTAGTAGGCCTCGTGACCGCCTTGGAGCTGAAGTCACGCTACCCCAGTGCGCAGATTGTGATTGCGGCCAAGTATCTGCCGGGAGACAATGCTCCCGAATACGCCTCAGCCTGGGGAGGGGCCAATTGGTTTCCAGCTGCCCGGGACAATGGGCCACAAGAGGACTGGGAGGCGATCACGTATCGCAAATTCCAGCAGTTGACAAAGGAGCGGCCAGACGCGGGGATCATGCCCATGAAGATTCGGTTCCACTACGAAAACCCCATAGACGAGGTCGAAATACTGACCCCGGCCACGGGGAAACTCTGGTTCGAAGAGCTCGTCGGCGGCCTGACCAAGATCGAGGGTGAAGACCTGCCCGCGGGGACGGTGTTCGGGTTCGAAATGGCAAGCTTTGTCATCGATGTGCAGAGATATCTACCGTGGTACAGTCCCTACCTGGAGTTGCGATGCGGAGATTTTGCCTGAAGCTGGCTGGCCTGACTGGCTGACGACGGGCAGGCTTCAGACCGAGGCAGCCAAAGCGGGCATCCCGATACATCGACGCATCTTTACGGACATCAGGGAAGCCTTCACACGGTACCCCCAGGCGACGGCGGTGTTCAATTGTACCGGCCTGGGTGCTCTCACGCTAGGTGGGGTGGAAGACAAAAAGATGTTCGCAGCCAGGGTCAGTTAGCAGTCCTCCTATATCGTCGGTCTTGCGTGGGAGTTCCAATGCTGGGCTCGTCCTAATGCTCCGTCCCCATAGGGCCAGATTCTGCTCGTCGAAGGGCCCGAAGAACCCATTCGCAAGATGTATTTCCAGGCACCCGGTCGAGGCGGCGAAGCCACTCACATCTTCCCTCGTGGAGAACGTGGCGGTGTCATCCTGGGTGGCTGTCGGCAAAAGAACAACTGGGACGGCGACGTGGACCTCGCATTCGCGGATGTCATCAAGAGGAGATGCTGTAAGCTGGTGCCGCAACTGGGCAAGCCCGAGGATCTTAAAGTGGTCAAGCATGGCGTTGGCCTTCGACGTGAGTGAACTGCTCACCTCTCTGGCCTGCAATTGTCTTCTGTTTTGGTCAACTTAACCACGATAAGTTGTTTCCTGCTGACTGACACTGAGGACGCTCGCAGCGGGCAGGGAAGGCGGTGCGCGTATCGAGGCTGAGAGAATCGACGGAAGGCTAGTGGTTCATAACTACGGAGCTGGTGGCACCGGCTTTCAGGCGTCCTGGTGAGTGCTCTCCGTCTCCATATGATGGCTGTCAGCGGGCAGAAGGAGGTGGGGGATACCTAGTTATGATACTGACACTGTGTGCACATGATAGGGGTATGGCCCGGTACGCCGTCGACCTAGTACCCGGACAGGCGCGGTTGTGAATCCATACACATAGCAAAACGGATACTGGATACGGAGTACTGGAAGTAATCAAAGTAGGCAAGGTCAAAGTCGGTAGCAGCTCGTTAGTGGCTAGGTACAGCACAGATATGCAGTATGGAGACCTGGTAGGGAGGGTTTATGTACGGATACAGCACCTAGGATAATAGCGGCCTAAACCTGCTGCGGCACCTCGACCGCGCCGCTTTTATTCATCCCTCCTCTCACCTGCGCACTCACCTCGCTCACCTTCAGACTCACCCTTCAGTCCTGTTCCTCTCCTCAAGCGCTTTCGACTGCACAGTCCTTGCCCCCGCAGTCCAGGCATGAGTTGAAACTAATGCCATGGAGTCCTCCCGTCGACGCACACTGGACTCAGGAACTGCTCGACCATGCCTTTCAAGAGTCCCAGATCGATCCCTCCACAATATTTCTTGACTCCTTTGGCCGTAGGGTTTTCCGCTACAAGGACAAAATCATAAATTATGGCAAAGCCGTGCATATTCAAGAAGCCCAAGTTCTCTCTTTCATTCGAAATTCCGGTCTCGATATCCCTGTTCCTCTAGTTTATTCATCGGGCATGTGTGACAAAACGGGGTTCATCGAAATGGAGATGATCGAAGGAGATACTTTACACAACATCTGGGGTGGACTTTCAGAGGAGGAGAAGCACCGCTATACAGCATAATTACGTCAAATTGTAACCCAATTTCGTTCGCTCGAGGGAAACTACATTGGCTCTCTCGATCAAAGTCCAGCAGTTGATGCTCGCCATAGTGAAAAAGGGTCGAATTGGTGGCATCATTGACTGGGAATATGGAGGGTGGTATCCAGAGTATTGGGAGTTTGTTCAGTTCTTTCGGGCTTTGTACTCTGACTACCCTGACTATGCCGATGTGGTGTTTGAAACGCTATATCCAGCAGAGCTTACGATAGACCACTTCTTAGGACATTTGACGCGGCATTAGCTATACAAATGGGAAATGAGGGAAGCATCGACTCAGTATAGGCTCCTACCCGACGCCGTCAGGAGTGGATGGTTGACCAAGACCTTGTCCTAGCACTCTCGATATCGACAGGATGGCATGGAATGATGGGTGGTTCTCCATGGTCCTGATGGAGAGCTCATGCTCATGCATTTCCCCTTGGGCAACAAAGTGACTGTTCGTTCCTGGGAGTATGAACCATTCCTACCTAGGTAGGTAGGCACTGCGTCTGTCGTGACAGGCACAAGAGTCAACGGCCTGTATGGTCCGGTACCTAGGTATCCGTACTTAGATCGTCAATTCGATCTAGATCAGCCTTGCGGCAAGCAGTGGAGACCGTAGCTGTTACATAACCAACGGCCTCCCTCATTAATTAGTACCACTCTGGAAACAACCTCCCGCACAGCACGGTGTACGGATAGAATCTTCATTAATTGATTGGTATCCACTGAGATTCCCACAAAAGCCTGCTTCTGTGTTTAATCTCTGCTACGGTACTCCGTAGCGGCGTAGCCACGTTACACATGGAACGCCGTGACATGTGAGTGAAAGCCATGTTAGGTCACATTCAGCCCCGTCTAGGAAGACTCGGATTAGAAAGATGCCGCCGAATGTAAAAGGGACTGACTGTAGGGAGAAAGACCACTGGCAACTGGCGGTCAGGAAATCGCATGTGATCATCTCAGCAGAACGTAAGGTAAGGTAGTCATCATCCCATCTGTGGCTCTCGTCCCATATTGAATCCCTAATCAGACGAATTATAATAAAAGCTGTAGGGACCTAGATGGTGCTAGATATCCAATTCTGAAAATACGCATGCCAGAGCCGTGAGCCGGCATCACCCGACTAAGGCACGCAGTAAGGATGGGGCTGAGGGGCTCTAGGGGCTTAGGGGCTCGACTCTGTACCACTCTTACCTAGAAGTGCCCGTGTCTTATGCAGGCTCATAGGCGCTATTCATTCATTAGTTCAGCATTAATCCACCTGTTATGCATGCTTAATCCCACCCCCACCCCCTAATCCCATCATTACTGGGCCTAAGGCTCCCCCCCCACGGCCCCCCCAAGCTGTCTCGCCTGGGCATAACCCCCTGAGGGCTGCACATCTCCCAGTGCAGCTTTTATCCCATCTCTCGGAGCCTATTTTTTCCGATCTCGTCATCTCGTGTTGACCTCGCGTCCCTTTTCATCTTTTTCCAACATAGATTTTCCCTTTCCCTGCCAGTGTCAAGTCTTCATGGCATCTTCGGCAGACATTCGTTTATCTTGCATTCTCCGAGGGTAACGCCGTGGTCTTTGAGCCCTCCATTCGCCATGGCCGCCAACCCGCCACCGCCAGAGAAGGCCGGCCAGGAACAGGAACAGGAAACGCAGCAGGACGGTCAACACCAACATTACAACCCCGCCTCCCAGCCCGGGTCGAGAGATACGGCCGCGCCCACGACTAGTTCCGAACTCAGCAACGAGAAGAATGGCCACGTGCACGCAGACGAGGACGGGGACCGGGTCTATGTGCGATCCCTGCCAACCGATCTCAACAAGGACGTGATCGACGACAAAGATGAAGAGCCCGTCGTGCTCGAGCGGGCGTTCAGCCGGCGTAGCGTGGCCACCCAGCCCACGGCTCACTCAACTGATCATCACCACCCGCAGTTCCCTCAGACCGACCTCGACCATGGCATCGTGGGCTGGGAATCGCAGGATGACCCGGAAAACCCGCTCAACTTCCCGCGAAGCCGGAAATGGGCCTTGTTGATGCTGGTGTCCGCCATCACCTTCGTCTCCCCGTTGGCGTCCAGCATGTTCGCCCCGGCCGTGGGCTTCATGGCCGTGGATTTCGGCGTCCACGAGGAGCTGTTGCTGTCATTCGCCGTCAGCGTCTACCTCCTCGGCTATGTGGTGAGTCCTTCTCGTTCCCCCGCCTGCAAGTGCCGGTCAACCGAATCTCATGCGGAGGGCTGACGGTCGTAGTTTGGTCCTTTGGTCCTGGCCCCGTTAAGTGAGATCTACGGCCGGCGCATCGTCTTGTGCGGCGCCAATTGTGTTTTCGTCGTGTGGCAGCTCGGCTGTGCGCTGGCCCCCAACATCAGCGCGTTGATCGTCTTCCGGTTTTTCGCCGGCATTGGTGGTTCGGGATGCCTCACCCTGGGCGCAGGTGTCATTGCCGACCTGTTTGACGTGGAAGAGCGTGGCCTGGCCACCTCCATCTGGAGTCTGGGTCCTCTCTTCGGCCCGGTGGTAGGGCCCATCTGTGGCGGCTTCATCGCTCAGCAGGCCGGATGGCGCTGGGTGTTTTGGGTGCTGCTGATCGCCTCCGGCCTGGTCACTGTGGCCATCGAGCTGCTCAACCGTGAAACCTATGCGCGCGTCCTCGTGCGCTGGAAGACGCAACGGCTGACGAAAGAGCTGGGCCGCACTGACCTGATCAGCTGGTACGACCGAGAAAAGGGACCACTCAGCCCCCGCCATGCTCTCCTGTACGGACTGATGCGGCCCGCCCAATTGCTCTTCAAGTCGCCCATTGTCTTGGTTCTGTCGGCCTACATGTCCATCGTCTATGGCCTGCTCTATCTGCTCTTCACCACCATCACCTCGGTGTTTGAGGGTCAGTACCACTTCTCCCCCCAGATCACCGGGCTCGCCTACTTGGGAATCGGCGTCGGCTTCTTCGCCGGATTGGCGGCCATCGCCTTCACCTCGGATCGAACGGTCGTCAGACTGACGGAACGCAACGGCGGCAAATTCGAGCCGGAAATGAGAATGCCGCTCATGGTCTTCTTCGCCATCTTCATCCCCATCAGTTTCTTCTGGTACGGCTGGACGGCCGACAAGAAGGTGCACTGGATCGTCCCCATCATCGGCATGATCCCCTTCAGCTTCGGCATGATGGGTGTCTTTTTGCCCATCCAGACCTACTTGATTGACTGCTATCCCTCCTATGCCGCTTCGGCCATCGCCGTCTTGACTGCCACCAGGTCGCTGCTGGGCTCTCTGCTCCCGCTGGCCGGCCCGCCCATGTACGACGCCCTGGGTCTGGGCTGGGGCAACTCCCTTCTGGGCTTTGTCGGCCTTGCCTGTATTCCCATTCCCCTGGTGTTGAACAAGTATGGCAAGGTTATCAGAGAACATACCAAGTTGGAGCTCCGTTAGGGCTTGTTTAGAGCGACTGTGGCGCACACACATTCCTCCATCTTCATCACGAGTGTGTCTTTACCAGATGGACCCTTGAAAATTTGCTGCGGCATTCTTGTACTGTAATTGACTAGGGCAGCACTCCAAAAGAGAGATGGCTGAGGAGCTAGATAGACATTCTTCACAACTTGAACTTCAACTTCCATCGAGTTGCTTCTTTTCCTTGAAGTGAGTCGACAGGGCTTCCAGGGTCATTTTGTCTCTTCTTGTTTGGCACCCACTGTACTCTTCTTTTCCTTCCACCGCCACCACTGCGCCCTTGATATGGAGGCTGTCCTCGGAGGAGACTCTCCCATCGCATCGCCTCGGAGAGTTGCAGTTGTAGTCTTCGCATCTGTCGCAAGGGGTATGGAATCGCGCTGGACGGGAGTGAAACAGGTTCGCACCCGGACGGTGAGTCAGGAAGGCGGAGAGCCAGCTGGTCGGCGGCGACTGGACACAGATCCAGGACGACGTGGCTATACGGATACTGTCAGCAATGTGGCAAGACGAACCCGAATATGGGAGAGCAGATGAGAGACCAAGATCCCATATTGACGACTAAAAGTCAGTGGTCTCCCTCTCCGCGGTCGGTGCCTGGTGCCTGGTGCCTGGTGCTTGGTGGATTGGGCCTTTCGATCGACGAAGCGAACTCTTATCCATGCATGTCAACGGCTAAGGCTCAGGCTCAGGCTCAGGCTCAGGCTCGCATTGATATTGGCTGTTCTCGAAAGGGACAGGAGGGGTCGATATCAGCCTAAGACCTCTCTAGTTAGCCATCCGACGTGCGTCTCGAAGCGACGCCTAGCTCCAACTCCAGCGCCAGCTCTCTCCTCCGCAGCCTCACTGCCGCCACCATGCAAGCCTAAGGCCAATGTTGGGCAAGGCCTTCGAGGCTGCAGCGCCCTTTCCTTTGATGGAGGTCATGCTGGGTGCCAGTCAGCATACTATTTCCATCGATCCGTCCATGCTAGCCGTTCTTCTGACAGCCGAGCGTCAGCAAGTCCCAAGTCCCAAGTCCCAAGTCCGCGGCTCAACAATCTCTATCTAACCTCTGACCCGTGCTACTCGGAAGCCGACCCTGGCAGTATTTGACTGCCTGAAGTTCCTCCGGCAGAGACAGGACATGCACGTCGCATCGCATCGTACGCCCCTGCCAGTGCCACTGTCACGCCCACCCCAACCTCACGCTCTGCGCGTACTCCATACACAGTGCGCATACTGGTTGGCCAAGTAGTAATGGGCAACATTGGTCGGCCTAGCACCGGCTGTGGTCTTTGTCGGAAGCGAAGAGTCAAGGTAGGCGGCAACCCCGCCACATACTGCGTGGGTGATACAATTGTCTCTCATGCTGACAAGACATTACACGTATCCCTAGTGTGACGAAGGTCGTCCTGGATGCCGCAATTGCATGAGACTCAACAAGCCTTGCCCTGGATATCGCGAGCCCGATTACGGTCTTATCCGATCAACAGTCTTCATGTCCAGTCCCTCGTCCATTCCCCGGGCATCTGTGAGGGCTCTTCAGCCTTCTACCGCCGTGAAGTATGAAGAGAGCGGTCCTTCCCACAGCCGTTCGATCACGTCGCCACCCCTTCCGAGACCGAGCTTCATCTACAGCACCCCGGACGAGGTTATCGAACAGGCCCTGTGGTATTCTCTCGCTCAACTTGATACCAACTCACGTGCCTTGTACGGCAATGACACGTTCAACTTTCTCCCAAATATGCTGGCCAAGGCAGGCCCGGAATCGTATCTGTACAGTGCCATGAAGTCCGTCGGCATTATCAACCTCGCCAACCGCTCCCCAACTGTCAACATGCAGTCCATGATCGACACCGAATACGCGGAAGCCGTCTTGGGGGTGACAGCGGCGTTGGCCGACCCTGAATTGTGCCTGAAGGATGAAACCTTGGTTTCGGTGTGGCTGCTAGGGTTCAGAGAGGTATGGTTCAAGTCGAAGCCGCGGTCTGTTAGCCTGAGTTGTATCTTAACCTCCCAACAGCTTCTCGCAAGCCTGCCTGGTTCCATTCGAACAAACTCGGCAAGCGTGTCCACACAACAAACACACATTGACGGCACGCTGATGCTCCTTCGACTCCGCGGTGAAAGACAGTTCTTCACCCCCGAGGGCCGCCATTTATTCGCGGTCATCTTGTCTTCCATGGTATGTTCAGCCTGCGAAGCCGCCTGAAGGGCAGTGCAGTGCTGATTTAGCTAGCATTGGAAGCCACTGTTTGCAAGCCAGGAGCCCAAACAAGAATACCTAATGCTGGAGTCCCAGATACCCAACGCTGTATGTGTTGTTCCACCTGCTGCAACCAAGGTGCAGGCTTACTTCCATGCCGTCTGCAAGCTTCGAGCCCGAATCAAGAATTTCCGGTTGGTCGCCCAAAATCCTTCCATTGATCAGGTACGAATGGTGGCTTCGTATCTACGAGCTGCGGCCAGACTCGAGGACAAAGCAAGCGGATGGTGCGACATTGTCAGTTGGCTTCCCCGTAAGGTGGTCATTGACCCTTCCCACCGTCCACATGCTCAAACACCCTGGACACGGACATGGGACTCCACCTTCGGCCTGCACTGGTTCGACTCCTGGGCCGGCTTTTATCACTGGAACCGTTACTTCGTGGCCAATATCTGTCTACATGCAGCTCTCCTGGATGCCTTAGCAGCCCTCACTGAAACGTCAGTGAAGGATCCCAGGTGGAACATAGCAGTGGCCGTGAGCGACTTGATATCGTGGCACACTGCCATGGTTCATAACACTGTTCGAGACTTCTTGGGAACATTTGCGTACGCCTTTGGCGATGTGGATGGCCACGGCCATGTGCGTACGACGCCTACTCCTGTGGTCAGTGACGGGACATCCCAGCACCAGCGCGGCATCAATGTGCCTGCGACCCTGCAGATCTATGCTCCTTTGACTTACCTGGTCACCCTCGAATGTCTCGAAGCTGACCAGCGGGAATCTATGGTCCTCGCTTTGCAACGCGTCGGGGCAGAGTTCTCCCTGAGGTGATCCTGGGTCCGTGTGGCGGAGCATCAAGCTCTTTGTAGGCCGGATTCAGAGTTTGCTCAAATGTCAGGAACGTGATATGCCTGGAATCATTGTCACTTTTGAGGCGTCAATAAGTCCATTGTCAGCGCTCCAGGTATGGTACAATAAACAATGATGCCCCAGTGCTGATTGATGGTCCGGCAACTGGCCCGACTTATATCCAGGCCTTTCCCAACAGCGGCAGTCCCACCCCAAGCTATCTAGAACATATCCAAGTCTAGATCATTCAGATCCATGTCAGCGCTTTGCAAACCATAAAGCGCATCGAAATTCATATCAGCGTCGTTCGAGTCCATGTTGCTCATTGCAGCAACCTCATCCAACACCTGGTCGATACCATCCGTCTGCGTTGTTTCGGTTTGCAGATCTATGCCTCTTGAAGCGGTGGCATTTCCGTCCAGATTGGGATTGGTCGTGTCGATATTCGTCAGCTGTTGAGCAAAAGAAAATGAGTCCAGTCCCATGTCGTGCACCGCCAGGAGGTTGGTGTAGGCCTCCACCAGCCGGTGAAGGCGCACCACTGCTTCCGCCGAGAGCGTCTCGCCCTTCTTCAAGAGTGTCCCGAGAGTGCCGTACTGCACACGGAGTATGTCGCGAAGCTCATTGCCAGTCATCGTCACAAGAGTGGCAACAGCATCCAGGGAGAAAAGAAAGTCGGGGCTGTCACTCAGCTGCAGTAAGACACCAACCAGGGCCCGTAAAGCGGCCTCCACGCCTTGGACCTCAACCGCCCGGCGTACCATGGCAGGTACATTGGGGCTCGATGCCTGCTTCTCGACATCGAGGACGCCGTGGGATGCGATCAGGGCGACCAGATGGGACTGCAAACCGTGCAAGAGTTGGCCGTCCTGCAGCTGCACCTCTTGATGCTCAGCGGAAGAGAATGAGGACTCAGGACATTGTTCTAAGAGTTTGAGCACCGAGTCAAAATTGCCAGGCTGGAAGGCTCGAATATTGGTCTCGAGCTGAGGTGCGCACGTTGCCAGAATGGTTTGGTGAATCGCTTGAGAGTCGGCGCTCTCGGGCGACTTGACCAAGGCTTCGAGCACGATTCCAGCTGATGTTGGATTTTCCCGGAGTAGACTGCCAATGCAGTTCAATGCCGGAATCAGCGAAGGCAGTAGAAAGGGTTCGAGGAGATCTGCGACGTGTCAATCGAGGCCGGAAACAAAGGGCTGATGACTCACAGTCCAAACCAGCCTTCAGGGATTCCTGGGTGAGCTTTCCTTGGTGGTGGGCTGCCACCGATTGCTGGAGAAGGGCGGGTATCAACAGGTAGAAGTCGTGAGGTGAGCAACTGGTGAAAAGTTCGTCACTGAGACCTTCGGCGAGGTAAAGGGCATTGATCCAGTTCCCAAGATGGGTTTTTTTCTCCTCAGAGAGACCATCCAGGCTCTCCTCTGGATTCTCCTGATCAAGATACTGCGCCAGGAATCCATCCTTCTTGCGGACCCCAATATCCGAATTGGACAGTCCCAACCGAGTTTTGGTGACCAAGACCAGAAGGAAGACGGCCCCGAATTCGTCATAGACCGGTTGAGCCTCCCCTGGACTGAATTAGCTCATGCATACCCCATGCTGACGGAGGCTTCACTCACCGTGGATTTCATCCCAGCGCCAGTCATCCAACAGGGTACAGAGGGGACCAAGCCAATAAGCCGGGCGGATGAACAAGGCAATGCAGTTGATAGCAGCAGGCTTCCGCAGAATCATATTCGCAAGTTCTTTGAGATACTGCGTCTCCTTGCTGTGGCAATAGCTATGCATAATCTTCAAACGGTCAGGGGGGATATCAGGAGGGGTGGTGCAGGAGCCCATACCTCGACCAAACTCTGGCTGATGAACGGGGCACTTCCGTCACCGCGCACAAGCTCGTCCACCAGTTTTGGGCCTTTCATGTGGCTGGTGCGAACTTGGCTCACCAGGTCATCTTTTGCGTACAACCCTCTGCTCAAGCTGTTCGGCAGATCATCGCTTCCCATTAGCTGGGTTGCCGCCTGCACCGTCATCAAATGGTGCAGGCTACACGTATGCAGAAAGCGGGATCCAGTCATGGCCAAAACTTGGTCAGAGAGCAATGGCGCTACTTGGGCCCATGTCTCAGTAATGGCTTGCTCGGTGTGGAAGCTGTTGAAGGAGGAAGCCGATATCATCGAAAGCAGTATGGGTAGTTTATTTTGCACAAAGAGCTGGCATTGTTGATAGCAGAGGCGGCGCGGCGGGTGCAGAGCCTGGGTTTTGAGGATGTGAAACGACGCACGTAAAAGATCTGTAAACGCCGAGTGATAGTCATTCTACACCTGGTCAGTACGAGGAGATGCAATTTAACCAGTTCGTGTTCCGGCTTACCTGGTGGCGAGAACATATGAAGTTGACGGCGGTGGAGTCATCGACCGTCGCACCTGTCAAGAGCAATGATTCGAGATACATGATGGTGGCTGCTTTTGAAGCCACCATCTGAGACTCCGGGATGGAGACCTGGAACTGCAAAGCTTGCATGGCAGACGATTGGGCAGACATGGTCCCTTCTTGGGGATTGCCACTATCAAGGAGGCTGATGTGTTTGAGCACGGTGTTTAACCGCTCCATAAGCTGGGCAGAAAGCGTGGAGTATAAAGGCAAGCATGATTCGAAGGCATGCCTCAGGGATTCCCGCGGTTCAGGGCCGGGGCCGGGGCCTGGGCCAGCCTGGGCGTCTGCCTTTTGACTGTCGGCGGGCGACAGAGCTTCAAGCCCGCCATCGGTCGCCGCAATCGATGCAACAAGAAACCCAAGAGCCTCGATGACATGAGTGTAGCCGGTGCTTGACGAATCGGCCAGTTCGTGGGGCAAGGCCCGAACCACCGATGAAAGCCATCTTGAGGAGATCAACAAAGCGATGCGGGCTTCTGATGCGGTCATCTTGTACTTCGGCGAGACAACAAGCATGGTCAGATCCTGGAGAGTCTGGCCGTAGCATTCCGGCGGAGTCTGAGACCAAGGCGTTCCGGCTGCGTTCCACTTGCTGATGAGAACGAGAAGCGCATCGGATATACTGAGGAGGCCTGAGCTTCCTACATGGTCGAGATACAACGAAATGAGAGGATCGCCGGCGACACAGAACGAAGCGCGACACTCGACCAATGCGCTGAACAGTTTTTTTCCATCAATCTCGCCGGAGCTGCGTACCAGATCGCCGAACTCGGACACTGACATACGCCTGAGCAGGCACTGTCGAGTCAGTGTCGTCCATTTGGTCACCGTCATGGCTGGCTATGGCGTTTTCTCATCAATGTCAAAATATGGCAGCATAGATCTTCAATATGGCAGAGGTCTGTCGACAGCTTTCATCTGCTGGGAACTCGTGCTGCATGTCGTCCGCAGCATTCAATCCTCCAGGGGGCATCAGCTATAAGCTGTGCGTCTCAGTTAGCTGCGATAAGAAATGGGCGTGAAGTCGAGCTCAAACCGATATAGAGGAGGTCACCATAGGTAGTATGTACATGTAAGGATGTACGGAGTACTGTATACATGTACAAGTTGTAGGCTGCAGTAACTGCTTGGCAGTACAAGGAGTTTACGTATCACGTGGACGCTCACCCCGGTCGTGGGCGGGCCGCTTTAAGGACAACTGGCCAAGGACTTCAGCTCGCGCTCCTCGCCTTCCGACGTCCTATTCGAACTATCATCCCTATAGGCCCATCTCGCAGTGGTTTGCATCATCCTGCATATCCATGGCCGTTGGCATCGCCAATTTCAGTTTCCCCAGCCCTGAACACGCTTGGTCGTCTCCCTGATCTGCCCGCACCGACAGTATCCCCGTTCAAACACTCACCGGGCGCCGGCCACCTACGGCTATGGACGGGATGATCTTTTCAAGTATCAACATCACTGCGCACTCTTTCCTGGACAATTTACCACGGCCTCGATATTATGCCCTGCCGGACTGATGACGAATGCACCGTAGTAATTTGAATGGTACTGGGGCCTGAGGCCTGGTGGACCATTATCCTTCCCGCCTGCATTTAGGGCAGCGACATGGAATGCGTCGACTTGTGCTCGGTCTGCGGGTATTCGTCAGCGGACGTGACCTGGGGGAACAAGGTTCTCAAAAGTGAAGATCCAGCTGAACACAACTTCGGGGTCTTTTTACCTTTGACGGCGAGCGCAAGGTGTGTTCTCAACAACTTGACATCGTCGGGGATGGGTTGGCGTGCCTCGTCGATACCACTTATCCACAAATAGGCAGTATCGTCGCCTAGGCCGACGACGCCGGGGTATCTTATGAATTCTTTGACACCCACATGTTTGAATGCAGCAAGGATGAAGTTGACTTCATCATCGACTTTGCTAAAGGGAACGGGGAGGGAAGTATGATCGATTGGCATTTTCAAGAACAGTATCGGTGTATCCTTGGAAAGTTGGATCAATATCGAAGGTATAGTCCGGAGCGGTAGAGATGCTGAGTAGGCTCTGTCTAGGTCGAGGGTCGAGGGAGGAGGGAGTGAAGGCAGATACTAATACTACAACAAGAGCATCAGTCAGACGCCGCTAAGTGCCCTCTTCGCGCCTAGTGAATGCATTAGCCCATGGAAAACTAGGCAACAGTGCAGGTAAAAGATGGGGATTGGACAAATGCATATAAATTCCGAATTAATGGCTATCAGGCCAGTTCCGAAGTGCCAGTGTTAAGACCATTGAAAACACGCCACACCCGTCTTGGTATCAAGGTCTGCTTCATGATGCCCTTGGACGATGGCGCCTGACTATAGGTGGGTATGTAGCAATAGCAATATGAATTCAACCCTGCGTTGAAATGGTCGCGCAACTTATAAACCTAGTGCCATCAGTGGTGTAATACCAGTAGAAACGGAGGTTGACACATTAAAGCGGCACTACTACTCGGGGTGAACGAGTAGCCTGAGCCGTAGTTCTTCTATTACACTTCGGCGTCTCGTCTCGCTGGAATCTTTTCTTCGACGCAGCTCTCTAGATTGTGACTTCACCTTGAACAATCTATAAATGTCGTTAGTTGCTTTTGCTTACTATAGTAACGAACCCAAGATGCAAGCACTATGAAAGCTATGCTGCTTACACCCCGCCTTCCTCCTCGACCACCGCCCTGGCGGCCTCCGTGATGCCGGCCACCAAACCGCAACACCCCAGATCTCCTCCATGCCAGCATGGCCGAATACTCTCCCTCCATTGCCCTGCTTCCGGAAAATGTGCGTCTGAGGATTGCATCGTCTCAGCAGATCACGTCTCATGAAGATGTGATCAAAGGCCTGGTCGAAAACGCGCTAGATGCGAGTGCACGCTCCATTGCTGTTGAGGTGGACTTTGCAAAGGGTTACTTCTCGGTGCGCGACGACGGAATCGGCATTGGAGGAGCCGAGTTTACTGAAGCCGGTCGGTTGGCGAGGCCACATTGTATGGAGACCCCAACCTCTCCTGGCAGTGCACCACTAACCTGGTCGCCTAGGTACATCGAAGCTCAACCCTCCTCACCCTACCTTCGGTCGATATGGTCGCTTTTTGTCGAGCCTGTCTTATCTCTCGCTCCTCTCTATCACATCTCGACAGCAGTCCGAGTTGCGTGCGAACAGGCTGATTCTTCATCGTGGCGAAGTCATTTCACGGCAGCTGGAATTGGGAAGGGAAGATGCTGAAATCGTCGAACACGGTACAACCGTCGTTGTCCATAATCTTTTTGGCGACGTCCCCGTCCGATCGCGGCATACGCTTCAGCGGTATTCCTCTCCGGTGGAAATAGGCAAAGGCTTTGACCAAATTAAAAGAAGACTCGTCGGCTATGTGCTTGCGCAATCAGGATCCTTTGACTTGCGTCTCTGCCTCACGAATGGTAGACGGCAATATACCCATGTCAAGCCCAGGGAGGCGAAAAATGGCCAGGTCACGGTCGATGCCACTGTTTCAACACTCTTCCAGGCCTGGCTTCTGTCCAGTCCTGACTCTACATCATGGAGGCCAGCATCAATCCGGTCCAGCGAGTTCTTCATCCATGCGGTCTTCTCGCTTGAGCCTTGTCCATGCAGAGACATCCAGTATATTTCTGTCGGCCAATTTCCAGTGACTAATGCTCCGGGAAATATGGCCCTCTTCGATGCGATCAATCAGACCTTTCAACACTCGAGTTTTGGCGCTGTCGTCCGAGATGGAAATTTCCGAAGCCACGTGCCTGGCCCCAGCAGTGACATTAATCGAACTCGAGAAGTTATTGGCAATGGGAAAGGCATAGACAGATGGCCGATGTTCTACATTCGAGTTGACGTGATGTCCGAGAATCTCCAGGCATTGATGAATTTGGACGAGGCACCGGCAGAGATTTGCCCTACTATTAGCCGTCTAGTCACGGCTTTGGAAGTGCTGGTGTCTTCCTTCTTGGAGTCACACGGATTCGAGCGTTATTCAACAAGGTTCAGATCAGGAACGAGTCAAACTTCCGCGGTTCGTACGGGCCGGTTCCGCGGGCAAGAGCCTTTACTGCGGTCAGCATCTCAGCGAACCCAAATAGCTAGCCAGGCCCATCAATTGAATAATTGGCATCGTGTGAAGAGCGGACGACACTCGAGTGACAAACCCCTGAATTGTGGGCCTGATATGTTCAAGGGCACCACCAAACCACAAACCCCAACAAGCTCCAATGGAGAGGTCCAACTGTCTGTCGATGGTGTTGGAGAAGATCCAGCAGATCTTGAGAAACTCGATTGCACAGGAACTGAAAATCCTAACGAAGCCAGTGCCCGGCTTTGGACAAACCCGCGTAATGGTCGGATTGTTCCCCTCCATCCACGTACGGGAGCAGTCATGCCCTCCAGGAGCGGTAAAATCGGTCCGCCTGACAAGCCTTCTCCGAGTGATACGTGCTCTGATCATAGTGGCCACGTAGGAGGTCGGTCGAAACCTGCACAAGCGGGAGGCGGTGTCAGCGCAGCTGTTCAGCTCCCACCTCAGCTGTCCAAGTATAGCACGACGCGGTCTTTTCGACGGACAGAGCCACCGATCCGAGCTTTCGCGTGGACACAGCAATCAATGACGGCAAATGGCAAGCATGGGGAGTCTGAGGAATGTGTGCTTTCCAATGCCAGCAACGGACAAGTCACTAAAGATTCCCTTGCCTGCTCCACCATCATCCGGCAGGTGGACCGAAAGTTCGTCCTTGCCATCCTGCCCGCAACAGGGGACAGATCGAATACGTCACACGGAAAGGAGCTCGTTGTGCTTGTTGATCAGCACGCGGCCGATGAGCGCATCAGACTCGAGGACCTATACCGGGAACTTTGTCACCGCAAACGTTGCAACCTCGATAAACCAGTGGTCTTCGAGGTTGGTGATGATGAGGCAAAGCTGTTTGAGGAACGACGGGAGTACTTTGAGAGGTGGTGTTTCACCTACGTAGTGGTCCGGAACCACCGGTCTATACAGCCAGCAGCGAAGCTCAACAAGGGTCCGAGTTGCATGATCAGTGTCACCACATTACCTACGCTAGTCGCGGCACGTTGCCAGGCTGAGCCACACGTCCTAGTCGACCTTCTGCGGGATGAGGTATGGTCGAAACAAGCCTCAAGTTCTCGCTCGCTCTGGAGAGATGTGAGAAATGAAGCAGCCCACGGTGGCTGCCAATGGGTGGCGGAGATTGCCGGGTGTCCAACGGGTGTGCTCGAGATGCTAAAGTCTCGATCGTGTCGTACGGCAATCATGTTCAACGACGATTTAGATTTGGCCGAATGCGGCCAACTCGTCCACCGGCTGGCGCGTTGTGCATTTCCCTTTCAATGCGCGCACGGACGGCCCACTGTCACTGTCCTCGGGGCTCTGGGTGGTCTTGACGACGATCCTGGGTCGGGTCTTGGGGGAATGGAGCCCTGGTGTGGTGACGAGGTTGGGTTTGGAGCCGGCTGGAAGACTTGGACGGCGGGTGGATGAGCTTTGGGGCCGTTCTTGGATTAGACGCATACGGGCGAGAGTTAAGTTGGTGCATTGATTGGATGAAATCGCTGGATGCATGGGATGGAGAAAGATACAGTGCACAAGATACTAGTACAGATTTATATAACCTCAGTCTTCCATGGTCCCGTCGGGTGGTGGTGGTAGTGGTGGTTTGGTTCGGCCGTGCCACGGTGCTACGCCCCATCGATCGCTGGCGCGCCCAAAAATATCATGGCCTCCTAAGCCGCCCCTCCGCGGTTGGGCCGGGTCGGTAAGGTCGGTAAGGTCGGCAAAGTGCCTAGCGCGGTTTCACTTGCCGCGTGTTCACGTGACTGGGTGCGTTCTCCTCGGGCCCGTGCCGCCAGGTGCTGAAGAGACAAGCGACGTGATATGTGCGCGCATGATCCGTCGTCACAACCCTAGAGGCCAATGGCGGACGGCGGCAGAGGGGGCCGCGCAGCAGCTGCAGCATGAGTTGTGCCCATGACCAGGGCCCTACAGGGGAGCCTTCAGCCATCGCATTGACCAGACCGTCACAGACTGCTGGGAATACGACCAAAAGCGGGCCAGAGATGCCTTCCGCCGCCGAGTGACAGCTGCATTCGAGTGATCCTGGATGCTCATACGGCCCTAGAACGAGGCAACCACGGTGCTCAAACGAATCCTTCCACCATTGCCCAATCATTGGGTTGGCTCGTCCTCCATCACATGAATCAACGACTCTGCTCCAGGCTGATTCGGGCGGGAAGTCTAACGCCACCCTTGCGCTCTCTGGAACATGCAGTTGTCCGACAGCAAAGCACTCGACGGACTGGGTGACACTGAACGCAACACCTGTGGCCGGGGCGGGTGAGACTCAGAAAGAGACTGGCGGCCCAAGGGGGGATCGGGTGATGGCTTGCAGAATTGGCGATGTGCACACCATAGGAGGGCGCTGGGCGTGCTGTGTCACTCGAGCACTAAAGGAGCCACCCCGGGAGGAAGAGGGAAGAGGGAAGAGGGAAGGGGGGTTGGGTGGTGATGGTTGTAGCAAGCAGAAGATACCACAACAACACGGGATGCTCTGAATATCCCTCTGGTCGGTCCATCTAGGGACACACCAGCACCCGTATCCGTACTCCGTAGAGCATGCTACACATCAAGCCGCTGCTGGACTCTGCCTCTGCACGGGAGACTAACCGCCACCGCGGTCCTGCTTGGCCTCCGTCAAAGAATGGCGGAGTACTCGCGGCCAGTCAGCGCAGCCGCACTGTTGCAGCACCGGCCGAAGGGGGTTGCGGCAGACGGCAAGCGCCTCCCTGAAGCGCCGGGACGCGTCCCCTTGGAGCTTTCCTACAGTGGCGCCTCAATTTTTCCTCCTTCTAGCGGTTCATCAGCAGGCTGATCCTTGCCTACTGGCCTAGCAGCACCAGGGTCGGACCATGATCACGACCCAGGCCCTGCCGGCCACTCTGTTACTGGCCCTGCAACGCGCTGTGCTGCGGCTGCGACTGGGACTGCGACTGCAGAAAGCGCAGTCCCCAGTCCCCAGTCCCCTCCTCGCTCGCCCTCTGCTCTCTCCCTCGACCTCACTCCTCCTCCCAGTCTTGCTCAACCTACTACCTCCCTCGTCCCAAGTCTGTAAATCCCCCATTGCCTTACCTGGGAGACCTTCTCGCGTCTCTGCATCGCCTGGATCCAACTGCATACAAAGAAGCACTTCGGGCCGCTTCGTCTGCGCCTTCCCACAGCACCCATTCGTCCAACTGCGGCACAGTCCATCCTCCATCCGGCTCCGCCTGCGCTTCTCGCGGCTCCCGCTAACTTTCCATGCCAGTGCATACCATATGAGAAGAGGCCCTTTCACCACCAGCTTAAGTCACTATCGCTGGTGCTATTCAACCCATCGCTCACTGAGGTTCTTCTCTACCTGAAATAGGGCCCGCCGATTGTGTCCTCCAGGCAGGTCAGGTGTTCCCGGCGTCCGCCAGCGCTTCCATCTCCCCCGGCTGTGACAGGCAATAAGCGCCCGGTATCATACTCGCTCCTCGCGTGGGTGTTGATCTCTTGCATTGTTCCAGAGTCACCAGACAGATATCTCCGAGCGCGCTTGAGCCCTGAAGACGTCATCTGCACCGTTCTGGACGAGGGGGTAGCCAGTGGAAGCGCCCGCGTCGTCTCACTCTCCTATGCCTGGCTGATCCTTGTCCAATTCTTGCAATTCAGGAGTTGTCAGGCCGAAGAGGTCTCTGTGTTGGCACTTATATCTCTCGCTCCCGCCCACAAAGCCCAAATTATAAAGGACTCGCCTCCAAGCTCGCAGCAGCCATGCCTCCGCCCAGCCGCAACGCTACTGAGAACGACGTGGCTTCGAGCCCAGAGGCGGCCGGCCCTCGCGGGTTTGTGGCAGTCAATCACGCCTCCAGCAATGGTCGGTCTCATACTTGCATTGAAGAGCATATTACTGACCATGCCGACAGACAGTGACGCCTCCAGCGGACTGTCGTCTCCGCAAGACAACAGGGGCAGTGAACTCTCGTCCCAGACTCCGAGTAGCGTATACCCTCAAACACAGAGCACAGAATTGTCCAGCCACAAGCGGAAGCGGTCTGAATCGGTTGAGCCGGAAAAATATAGTGAACATCAACCGTACGAATACACTCCTTCGCAGCGACCAGAGCCTCACCATATGGCCAATCGAGCACTCCATGTTCTAGGCAGTGTTGATCAAAATGGAGGGGCCTACTACCCGAACCCTAGTCCAGTCAACCAAGATGGTCATCCGTGGCCGACTGACAGGCCGGGTCAAGCATCGAGTTCTTCAAACGGTGTCCGACCGAGTACGTCCGACTCTCAGTTGGCAGAAGCCTTGCAACGGGAAACCGCCGGGCACGAAGATGCCCAACCAAGATCGTGGGATCCATCGCCGAGTTCAAATGGGGATGTGTCCACGGCTGGTGGTCCCAAACGGAAACGCAACTTCAGCAACCGGACAAAGACCGGCTGCTTGACATGCCGAGCAAGGAAGAAAAAATGCGATGAGCAGCACCCGACCTGTAAGTGTTCCTGTTGCCTATCCTGCTCGCCAAACTGTAATCCTGTACATGCTGACCGTCAACCGGCCCGACAGGCGCTAACTGCATCCGAGGAGGCTTCGATTGTAAAGGCTACACGCGAACGAACAGACGCCATATCTGGCCGGCCAACGGTGGCCCGGCCAGGCCCGTCATGCCTCTACAGTCGAAAGATGCGCAAAGTGACGTGTCGGAGGCCCCAACTCCTCATCCTGGCACGAACTCGGAGCCTTCGGGCGCGAGCCTTCCCGCCGCGCCTTATGGGACCGGCCACGCGCGGTCAGGGCCAGTTGAAGACCTCGATGGCCGGCGCCAACAACATTATGCGACCAGTCCTTCTGGTAACGAGCCGCGAGGTCAGCTATCCTATCCTGGACAGCCACAACAATGGACACAACAACAAGCCCAACTATCTTATACTCCAGAGCATCTCCCTCCTCTCTCGGAGCTTGGTCGATCCGAACCATCTTTGAGTGCGCAAAACAGAGACATGCCACGACCACCTGCCCAGGGCGCGATCCATCCTCAACATCCGGCGCCTCCTCTTCCTCAACCGTCGTCACATATATCCCCTCGGCATGCAGTTCTGCAACCAGGCCCACCCACCCTGCCTGCTCCTCCTGCAGGAGCCCAGCAGCAGTCTACCCATTGGCCTCCTCACCAACCGCCTGAATATCGACCGGCCTATGCCAACGCGCCTGTAGAACATCATGATGCCTCCGGCCGCGGACACGTGCGTATGCCGTCCACAGGTTTCGAGAATCCCAAGTCTGGGGCCAGGACCTTCACCAAGGAGGATGTGGAACGTTCCAAGATGCTGAGATGTACGAGCTACAACCATCACGACCAGACTCTGATGAATGAACGTCAACGGTGCAAGACGGCTCTGGCACGATACAACTCTGCCTGCGCGCTAGAGAATGCAGCCAGCCCGGAGGAAATTCACAGCAAGTTGATGAAAGTGTTCGATCCGAGCAGAGACAATACCCACAAGTTTTTCTCTTTCCCTCTCGAGAAAGGCACGCTTGGCCACGGGTCTAGGATCGAAGCGCCGTTCAAGTGCACCTATGGTTACAATATCAAGATCATGGAGGACGTCTTCATCGGCGAAAATTGTGAGATTGACGATTGTGGAAAGGTCGATATTGGGCCTCGGACCTTCATCGGCTCCGGCGTCACCATCTTCACGCAAAGCGTGGGCAAGGATCTGGTCGACCGCAAAGGAACTGGAGCGCCTTGGATAGCGCAACAAGTCTCGATTGCATCGGAAGTGATTATTGGGAAGGGCGCTGTCATCTATCCTGGCGTGTCAATTGGGAGAGGTGCTACCGTGGAGCCGTTTGCGATTGTGCGTGAGTCGCTGGGAGAATTTCAAACACAATACGCGGCTGTTGGGCGTCGGGCCTAAGCAAGTCTAGTTTTTGGTTTCAGCTCGAGCCCACGACGGTCAACGAGAATTATGTCTGGAAGCGAGCACAACGGGTCGGCTCCTAGACGGCACCACACCACACCGCTGCTGGGAAACGGGCTTAGGTGCTCGCAGGAAGCAGGTCGGCGTGCTCGGCTCGCTGCTGTAGACAGTCTTTCTGTCTGATGAATGTGTAACGAAATTTTCTTTGGGAGCTTCAATAATATGGTCGTCGTTGGCAGCAGGTTAGCCCCCTAGCTGTAGAACGACAACCAAAGCGAATGGGATTGGTACTCAGATTCTCAGTCTCTTTCTCATTCTCATTCTCGTACCTTAATCAAGGGGACTCTGGTGACATGACTTGGGTAAACCTTCTCAGTTAAGGTACGGATACATACCTACTGCTAGATAATGATACAGGAACTACGAAAGGACCAGCTCCCCGGTACTTGCAGGTGGTAACACGGCCCATCTTCGTACGTACAGTATTATACAATTACGGAGGACCAGATACTCTGTACGGAGTACCTTAGGAACTCCAAGTGCTCGTTCTAGGCCAGGCCTTTGGGGAAGCCTCAGCCCATAAGCCCCTAAGCCCCTACGAGGTGCCTACCAGTTCCTTAGGTCCCTTAAGTTCCTCAGGTTCCCTGCACCGGTTGCTCCTTCTCGCTCACGGCAGATTAGATCCGTGGCCGTGCTATACATATTCCGTACTCCGGACCACACACTAGTAATTTAGTAGTATCAACCCATCAACCCATGTTCCCTCCCCTACTCTGAACTCCGTACTCCGTTCTCCGTATATCACAATGCTCGACTCGACCCTCCGCTGATCCCTCGCCGCCGTCTACGACGCGACTCGTTTCCATCATTCATACTGTCGACGGCTGTGCCTTCTCTGTACCAATCTGTCTTGCCTCCTCGATTCGGTTGTGTTGTGTTGTGACGCGAGCCGAGCTGCCACCTCCTTTTGGCCCTTGCGTCTGCCAAACCCGCGGACAGCGGACGCCCCTCGCCTCAGCTGCTGCGCTCAAGTTTCTCCCCCTGTTGTGTTGGACACATATGGTGCAGCGGCGCCTCTGGGGCTTCTCAACCCTTCCTGCTCCTCAATTGTCCTGATCGGGCTCACCTTTACACACCCTCCAAGATCTCGCCCTGCGGTCTCCTCGCCTACCCGATTCCCTTCCTTGACACACCACTCCCAGTCCGAACTTTGGAGATCGCCACGCTGTCAAGAGAATGGGTACACCGCATGCCGACATGGGACTATACTGAATACTGACCGACATGAACGACGAGCGTCTCCAGCACCATGCGCAACTCGCAGTCCTCGAGCATTCATGTAGCCCCTCTCCGAATATGCAAAGACGGCGACGAGGGCGGCGCAATGGCCGGCCTTAACGACCCTACTGCTGCGGCAGACAGTTCAAGCCCGACAGCCTTGCTAGAGCCAGACGCGCTCAACGACGCGTCGGGCCCTCCTGCACGATTCCACAACTACCTGCGGGCACTCTACCCGTTCCAGCCCGCCGCTTCCCACGCGTCGACCACAGTCACCCTGCCTCTCGATGCCGGCGACATAATTCTGGTACACTCTGTTCATGTCAATGGCTGGGCCGACGGGACGCTCTTGGAGACTGGCGCCCGCGGCTGGCTGCCTACCAACTATTGCGAGGCTTATGACTACACCGCCATGCGACCGCTTCTCAGGGCATTGACCGACTTTTGGGACTTGGTCAGGTGTGGCAGCGACTCCAATCTGAATCTCTTCCGCAACCAGGACTACATGAGAGGTCTCGTCGCCGGAGTGCGCGCCTTGCTCGAGAGGTGTGGCTGTCTCACTCGAGACTCCGCCTTGGTCAGGGAACACGACGATATTCGGAGGACTCGCAAGAGTCTCTTATCCGACCTTGCCTTGCTTGTCCGCACTGCCAGGCTACTGCAGCAAATGGTGATGGCTCAATTTGCCTACAAGGATCTCGACATCAGACTAGATGACATGCTCCTAAAAGCCTTCCGAATCGTAACCCGGGCGGTCCTTTTCTTTGATGTTTGGAGCGAGCAGACCGCTGCCCTGTCATTTGGCCCGGCGAGACATCAGGATGCTGATGGGCCACCCAGACTAGCAACGGCCTCGTCTTCACCGGCGGCTGATGACACACGCCGGATGGTCCAACAAAGAGGCTCGATATCAGTTGAGGCCAAAGTGGCCGATACCACGACTTGGTCGAAGCGAAACAGCCGCCACTCAACCGACAAGCCAACTTCGGTGCGCCGGCCCTCTTCGACAACCCATCGAATGTCTTATACTCGTGGGGCAAACGAGAAGAACTCCAAGCTCATTTCCGAGTTCCTGCACCGGTCTTACGATGATTTCTTGACCGTTCTTGCCTCGTTCCTGGGTTCTCACATGCAGTCTCGGTCATCCTCCGAGCTGTTGCTGACTACGCAAAATGCCGTGCGTTCCTGTCGTCAGCTGTTTGCGATTGTCGAGACCGTAATTGAGCGAGACTACAGCACCTCGCGCCCCTTGATCCAGGCGAAAGACGCCATGTACTACGCAATCACTGAGCTAGTGCATGCTGCTCGAGAGGTTTTCAAACCCGTCCATTCGGTGGATGGAGATTTGGTTTACTTACCACAAGAGGCCCACAATCTTTTGCAGGCGGCCACCGCCTGTGTGAGTGCTGCAGGTCGCTGCGTTGCCAGGACTAAGGCCACGCTTGAGGAAATTGGCGATTTCGAAATCGAGGATTTGGGGCGACTACTAGGACGGGGTTCGAATGGGACCAATACGCCAGAGCCACCTCACCATGATATCGGACCGCTTGTCGGCCCTCGAGCCTCATTGTCCAAAGCATCTGTCAAGGATATCTCTGAGACGATCAAGGGACGTCCTAGCATATCAATTTCCCTTGACACTACGGGATTATCCTCCACTGGTTACGGCAGCATCCCACCTACGCCAAAGGACAACACGATGACCGACATTATGCGGTCCCCTCCTTTGCCGTCTCCATCGTCCTCGAACCAAGAAAATGCTCCGATGTCTTCCCGGTTCAGTCGGTCACCGGCTGATAAGAGAGCATTTAGGCGGTCCCCGAGAGCACAAGGTGAAAGTACCAGCAGTGACGGCAGCTTTGGTCCACTTCACAGACGATCATATCCGAGCAATCTATCCACCTCCTCCACGCGGGTCGCTTCAGTCTACGGAGAGAGAATTGACTCTCGGACCGACCCATTCGTGGGAAACTCACCCCTCGACGGGACCCTCGGCAGTGGCGGTTACGACGAAGACGCTGAAGCGGAGATATTGGTGAACACTTTCGCCCAGGAGCTTGTTTTCAACCGCGAGGGCTCGGTCGTCGGCGGGACTTTGAATGCGCTGGTGGAACGGATGACGACGCATGATGCTGCACCCGATATGTCTTTCACCAGCACGATTTATCTGACATTCCGCCTGTTTGCAAAGCCAGAAGAGTTCGCTCGGGCATTGGTGTATCGATTCGAATATGTCGGAGCATACCCACAGATAACCCAGCCCGTCCGGCTACGTGTGTACAATGTGCTCAAAGGCTGGATGGAATCTCATTGGAGGCACGACTGTGACGACACAGCCTTGCCTGTCATTGTTGGTTTTGCACGAGAGCAGCTGACGCCAGTGCTTCCAATGGCAGGGAGCAGGATCCTCGAACTGGCTGACAAGGTGTCTTCTGCCCACGGCCCTATAGTGCCCAGAGTCGTGTCGGTCATTGGCAAGACAAATACGTCGTCGGCTGCGTATTTCGACCCAAATGCGCCCCTGCCAGCTCCAGTCATATCAAAAAGTCAGCTCACCGGGTTGAGGGCTTGGAAAATGGGCGGGGGAACCATCAGCATCCTCGATTTTGACCCCCTGGAGCTTGCTCGTCAGATTACACTCAAGACCTCCAAGATCTTCTGCTCGATCTTGCCAGAGGAGCTCCTGGCTACAGAGTGGACGAAACGGACGAGCTCGCTGGCCGTCAACGTACGGGCCATGTCGACACTTTCAACCGACGTCTCCAACCTGGTCTCGGATTCCGTGCTCCAACTGGAAGAGCCCAAAAAGCGGGCTGCGATCATCAAGCACTGGGTCAAGATTGCGAATAAGTGCTTGGAGTTGCACAACTACGACACGGTCATGGCAATTGTGTGCGCCCTGAATTCGACCAACCTCAAACGCATGAAAAGGACATGGGAACTTGTTCCGCACAAAACGACCCAGGTGTTCGACGAGCTCTGCAAAGTGGTGGACGTTTCCCATAACTATACGGTGCTTCGACAGCGTGTTTCATCGCACCTGCCCCCTTGCCTTCCGTTCATTGGGGTCTACTTGACCGACCTCACCATGATTGATTCCGCCAATCCAGCCACACGGCCTCTCGTCATCGATGCTGGCGAGATACCGGTGATCAACCTCGACAAACACATCAAGACGGCCAAGATCATCTCGGAGCTCCAAAGGTTCCAGATTCCATACCGTCTCTCCGAGATCTCGGAGCTTCAGACCTGGATGCAAGACCAATTGATCCGAGTGCGATCCGCCGGCGAAAAGAATTTCCAAATGCAGTATCGGCGTTCCCTGGTTCTGGAACCAAGGGAACCAAACAAGAGTCCGAATCCAGACGCATCGCATACCGGCAAGGATCGGGAAAGATTTGACTTCTTGCACTGGACGCATCTCCTCCAAAAAGAGAAGTCCGTGCCGGTCTCCAGCTGAGAGTTGTTGCTTCAATTGGAATCGTGGCGGCGACCGAAGTGATTGCCTTTCACGAATTGATGGGCATTTGGTTTGTATATGTACAGTATTTGCACGCGGAGCCTTTACGATTTCATGATACCCTGACGACTCTATTTGGTTTCGTTTACACTCTTTGATTTCTGACTTGTTTGGTATCGGTCACGGGCAACAGGAGCTGCCTGCCGGTCAAGTTGCTACGCTTTATACCGGCACGGGATTCCAGGTGTATGGCGATGTGGTTGAGAGCGCGCTGCTAAATGACGGCTCGATGAAGGAATTACAGGATCGAGCGGCTGGTTGGCCGCACAGAACTGTGCTCGGGTCCTGGGAACTTTTGTACAGGGCAAGGATTGACCGGTTCGTCGGGCTGTGCGACGGCGGTATCAGGCCACTTGGTGTAATATCTTCTTCTCTTACGTACTCGATTGGCGTCTAGCTACGATGCTGGACTTGGACCAGGGTGGGATGGCGATGGCGCGCTCAAATCTAATACAGTAAATAGAGCGTCCAACTATACTGTACATTTCATCTCGATTCATTGGCGCCGCATGGATAGGTCAGGTCATGGCGACGAACGGTGTGACCTTGGCGCGAATTTGGTGCTGTAGAGTAGTATAAAGGAGTGTCACGGTGACGTTGTCCTTTTGTATCCTGCATCGACCGACCGGTCGACAGCTACATGCTCCGAGCAGCAGCTCGGCCATGTTCATCTATGGCTAGGCATATATGCGATGCTATCTCACATCTCGCGTGTGTCCGCCAGGGTTTTGCACGGAATCTGCAACGGGTCAGAGTCGGTCAGCAAGGTCGATTCGCAAATGGAAAGGTTGTTTCATTCTTGCATCCTGTACAAGGCACGGCAGGGCACGACATGGCACGGCACTTACAATCGGTGGTGACGAAAGCACGGTCGACTTCGTCCAAGGCTTCAGCACAATACTGCAAGGTCTCGGCGATGTCGTGGGTACGGCGCAAAGGCGTCGCGCCGTCCAGCAAAATGTCGTACTCGGCCCAGACGCCGTCGCCGGCATGGTAGGCCATGACCGATTTGAAGCCGGACACCAGGTTGCTGAAACGGAAACCGAGATAGATGAGTTTCTGGTGCAGGGACTCGTCGACGGCCAGGCCACACAGGCGCGTGACGTTCTCGACGCAGGTGTCGGCCCAGTCGTAGATGATGTACAGAGAAAGCAGGGCGGCGCCCAGGGGGTCCAGCCACCAGACGCCGGCGTGTTTGCCGATGAGCGGGAATAGCAACGAGAGGGTGTTGAAGTAGACGTCGGTTTTGCAGTCCTGGGCCAGAGCCTGCACTTGGGTGGTCTTGATCTTGATGCAGCCCAGTCCGATGAGCCCTTTGAGGCCGACGGTGCCGGCCATGGAGGCAATGGCCAGGGCTGGGAGCGTGGCGATTTCGTGGTTGCCGCTGGGAAGGAGTTTCTCGACGGATTCCTGCAGGACCTGAAGGAACGAGATGACCATGATGATGGAGAAGACCAGAATCCCCACGGGTTCGAACCGCCGTCGGCCGACGGGGAACTTCCTGGCCAGTGCCGAGAGTCTCCACGAGACCAGGCGATTCGTGGTCCAGACAATGGCGGTGCACAGGAGGTCGAGGGCCGAGTCCAGCAGGGAGGCGATGAGGGAGAGCGAGGAAGACTTCAGGGCCGCAACTCCCTTTGCGACGAGCAGGATGATGTTGGCTATGACATTGATGTTGATGGCCCATCTGGCACGCCTGGCGGCTTTTCTTCGCTCCTCCTGCACCTTGTACGGCAGCATCTCTTCGACGTGCTCCTCGACGTGTTGCAGTCTGCCTTCGCGTTCGCGGATGCCGTCGTGGTCGGCGTCGGTATTCATGCTTTCCATCACTTCGTCCGCCACGGCGAGCACAATGGTGTCGACCTCGGCCCACGCGTTCAGCGTCGCATTCTGGCTCTGGTAGAAGTGGCGCAGTTTCTTGTTCTTGATGGCCTTCAGCTGGAGCACGCTTGTTTCAGCCCACATGTCTCCCAGCGAACGAAGGGCCCTTTCCAACCCGTTTGCCTTACCTCCTCGTCACTCTTCCTGGCCTTCTCGAAAGCCCCTTGCTTGACGCCCTTGAGCAACTCGGCCTTCAAGCTGGCCGTGGTTTGGCGGTCCATGGCGTACTCGACCGCATCTCTGAAGCCCTGGAAGCGTCTATACTTGTGGCCCGACTCGAGATCGTCTGGGTCTTTTGGGGTTTCGGGTCGGCGACCGCTATTGAATGCTCGCTTTCCGACCATGACGACTAGCCATACAGCGGCGGCGGTGACGTCGGTGACCAGTGGTTTGAGGAGGACAAGCGGACACGGATACTAGACAGGAGCCGGAATTGGAGACAGGTACCTCGAAGATGCTAGATGCAAAGGTAGAGACTAGGTGCCCGGGGAGCACAAGTCAACAATAACAATGGAAGATGAGAGCTCAGCACGCGACCGAGTTCTTGTTCCTGGATTGTAGGAGGTACGTACTGTACCTTGGTACGTGACTTCTATGACGGCATCGGGTCGATCCCGCAAGCTCCAGCTCCATCCCGGGCACTCCCACTCCAACTCCAACTCTCACTCCAACTCCAACTTGATTTTGATCGGGGTGCGGCCAAGCCAAAAAGCTTGGTGCCGGGCGAGAAAGCTTGCTGTAGATGCCACGGGGAGTCACCTAGAATTAGTCCCTACAGCACTCCGTACACTGTACAGCACCTACATAGGTATCCCTACAATGGAGGAATCGAACCCCCATCTCATGGCTCAGGCTCAGGCTCCAGAACACACCTTCAGTTGTCCAACGTCCCTCCTACCGTCGCCGTCTCAGTCTCTTTGGCTCGGATCCTCGCGATTAGCCGGTCGGCTCGAGTGGTCAAGCTCGCCAAACGCTTCTTGAGATTCCTCGGTTCCGCCGTCTTCGCATGATCGGAAGGGGCACTACACCACGCACTCTGAACGGACGACGGTGCCGGAGGGCTGGGGCTTGCTGAATCGGCGGTGGAAACCGAAACTGAAGCGGAAATGTCTAGGCAATCGGAAACTGGAACCTCCGACAGTGTTTCGGCGGCCTCCATTTCCATTTCATGCATATCGGCGCCATGGTCAACATGGGCAGCTTCTGGCTCTTCGCTCGAGTTCGATTGCGGTCGATTCTGTCTCCTCCACGCCCGCAGCACCTCGAACTTGCCGCCCGGCTGCTGGTCAATCCAGTCGGCGATGACGGCGCTCCGCTTACAAGAGTCACATATGTCGGGGAAGATGTGTGGGTTGTCGCCGATGTCGTCGCAAAGATGATGGGAACAGCTGACCAGCAGATGGGAGGCGACCAGTCTGTCAATCATGTCAGCGCACTGGACGAGGGTCTTGAATTTGGCATGGCCACAGATGTGATGGATGGTATGTGACTCGCACATGTTTGCTCCGAACTAAACGGGGTCTCCAAGGTCCGATGACCGATCTGTTCACGAATGTCAAGAACTCCAGCTCCAGCTCCGTGAGGCGGGGTCGGCGTTACAGAGTGAAGTGAAGTCTGAGAGGATGAAGAAGTCTAGCGGAAGAAGGAGCTGCTTGACTTTGTAGAAATAGAAATAGAAATAGAAATAGAAATAGAAATAGAAATAGAAATACCGCAATGCCCAAACATCAAAGGCAGCCGGATTCAGATGCTCCATGCTGAATTCTTTGTTGCACCTACCAAGAGAAAGAGACAGCCATTGTCACGGACAGACAAAGGTGGCCGGCTGGCAAGGTCAGGGTCAAGGTCTTTCTTTTTTTTGGTCCGGCTCTTCTCTTTGTGAGTTGGAGGGTAGAGGCAATAATAGTAACGAGGTGAGGTGTGACTTGGAGGCAAGAATAGTAACCAGACGAGGTGAGGTGGCTAGAACACAAAGTGTGCATTGTAGTAACCAGACGAGGTGAGGTGGTTAGGACACAAAGCATGTATTGTCGTAACCAGGTGAGGTGGCCCTAGTAGGACACATGGCATGCATGCATTGTACGGAGATGTGTAACGAGTAGCCGGATGGGATGGACGCGTACGTAGTAGAGGGGTATAGGGACCTCGACAGGATCTGACGAGGCTGAGGCTGAGGCTGAGGCTGAGGCTGGACCTCACTGACGCTTAGGGGCTCTCCTGACAGTTGCCAGCCTGGGCCTAAGCCAGTCAGTAGTCACGGTGGTAGTAAGTAGGAGTAATAGTTAGTACTGAAAGAGCGCGCGGGTCCTGCGTCCCAAGATCCTTCCTTGTTCCTCAGGAGCCAACGGACGTGGCCGGACTGGTGGAAGTGGACGAGAAGGTTCCCAGGCCCAACGCCCAAGGTCGAAGGTCCAAGTCCAAGGTCTAATGAGGTCCCAGGTTTCAAGTCCAAGGTCTAACAAGGTCCAAGGTCCAACAAAACCAGCTCCGATGTGACCTTGTTGCGCCACAGCCCCGGAGTGGCATGAGATTATTATTATTATATGTTCTTTTTAGGTCATCAGACCCGGATTGCCTAGTACCAGGTACCTTACCTATCACTATTACGGTGCCTATAGGCGGTACGAGTACAGGCGTCGAAGGCGTGATGCCCCCACTGCACTCTGCACACTGCACTCTGGCCGGAGGGAAATTGAACAAAGAGGCAACTGTTGAGATGAGATATTCAGAATGAATGAGGAATCTCTCCGTCCTGGCTGGGTACCTCAGTTGCTGGTTTTCTCATTCTGACCAGCAGGTCTGAAGCTATGGAAGAGGTCCTGTAGGCAATGTATACTGTCTACTCCGTACTGTGTACTGGATACTGTATGGATCCTGGATCCTGGAGGCAGTCGCGGTGTTCGCTCGGCATCCCCAGTCTCCTGTTTCTTTCTTGAGTACAGAGAGAGTCAGCCTGGACCTGGACCATCATGGTGGGTTCGGTTCTTCGCCGCTCTGGAGTCGCGAGGGTCCTAAGGTGATCGATCCAATGGTGCGGCCATTCACCGGCCGTAGAGTTCCAGGAGCCACAGGGCGCCCTACGACCCTGACCCTGACCTGACCATCATCACTGACACATCCTGACAGCGGAGCACGGACTGACGTATCAATCACTACGAGCTTATGGTGCTTATGGCCATGTTGATTTCTGTTATTCATCATCATCGACTCGCCCGCTGCCACCACGGCCTTCCTTGCAATTTTCTCTTCCATCTCCAGATCGTCCTCTCCTCGCCGGCTCGCTGGTCTGTCGGCCTCCGCTCTCTTCCTACTCCACTGCAGCTGCAGACGTCGCACGGCTTTCACAACAATGTCTGAGGCACAAGAACAAGGACAGGCCCGGCGTCGTTCGTCCCGCATGCCGCGTCGCAGGACCAGCGTCCAGGAGGATGCAGCCATGCTGGCCGGCATGGGGGTCAAGCAGGAGTTGAAGCGCAACTTCTCCCTGTTCTCCATGCTCGGCCTAGCCTTTGCCATCCTGAACTCATGGACCGCCCTGGGCGCCAGCATGTCGTTGGCTCTGCCGTCCGGCGGTCCCGACTCCGTCATCTGGGGCCTCGTCGTCGCCGGCATCTGCAATCTGTGCCTGGCAGCATCCCTGGCCGAGTTCCTCTCGGCATATCCAACTGCTGGAGGCCAGTATCATTGGGTCGCCGTCATCAGCTGGAAGCGCTGGGTCGCCATTCTCTCCTGGATCACGGGCTGGATCAACACCGCCGGCTGGGTCGCGCTGACCGCCACGGCTGGTCTCTTGGGCAGTCAGCTCATCCTCGGCGTCATCTCCCTCATGACGCCCTCCTACGAACCCCATCGCTGGCACCAGTTCCTCATTTACATCGGATACAACCTCGTGGCCTTCCTGGTGAACGCCTTCATGACCCGGCTGCTGCCATGGGTCACCAAGGGCGCCCTGATCTGGTCCATCACCGGCTGGCTGGTCATCTCCATTACCGTCCTGGCCTGCGCTTCGCCCGACTACCAGTCTGGCGACTTTGTCTACCGGACCTTCATCAACGAAACCGGCTGGCCGGATGGTCTGGCCTGGCTGCTGGGCCTGTTGCAAGGAGGTCTCGGGTAAGTTGACCCTGAATCAATCCCACCATCAAATCTGACAAGATCGTCCTCCACAGCTTGACTGGCTTTGACGCGGTATCGCACTGTATTGAGGAGCTTCATGATCCCACGGTCGATGGCCCGCGCATCATGATCGCTTGCGTCCTGATCGGCGTCCTGACCGGCTTTGTCTATCTGAGCGTGCTTCTCTTCGTCTCCAAAGATATCGACACCGTCATCAGTTCGGCCGCAGGTCCCATGTTGCAAATCTTTTATGATGCGACCAGTAACAAGGCCGGTTCCATCTGCTTGCTCATGTTCCCCCTGGTCTGCTTGCTCGTAAGCTCCAGCCCTTTGGCATTTGCACCCTCCAAACCTACTGTGTAGCAGAAGCTGACCCTCGCATGCAGTTCGCCGGAATCAGCATCATGACCACCAGCAGCCGCATGGTCTACGCCTTTGCCCGAGACCGTGGTCTTCCCACCTCCCGCTTCTTTGCCAAGGTCCATCCCAAGCTTGACGTGCCACTGAATGCCCTGTGGTTGACCTTGATTCTCGTCATCATCTTCGGTTGCATTTTCCTAGGCTCCACCAGCGCTTTCAATGCTATTGTCTCAGCTTCCGTGGTGGCTTTGGGTGTTACGTACGCCATCCCACCGGCGATCCATTGTCTTCGAGGTCGCAACATGTTGCCCGCATCTCGACCCTTCGTTCTGCCGACTGCACTCGGGTGGACGTGCAATCTGGTAAGTATGCTTCGCCAGCAAGAATGAACAATGCTGATGCCATCCCAGATTGGAATCGCCTACACAATCCTGACCACTGTTCTATTCATGTTCCCGCCATTCACCCCGGTGACAGGTAGCAACATGAACTATTGCGTGGCGGCGTTTGGAATTGTGCTCGTCATTTCCGTCATCCAATGGATTGTCGACGGTCGAAAGAACTATACTGGACCGCAGATTGATGTTGATGCTTTGAAAAGTGGCGAGGTTGTAGGCATGACTCTGGATGAAAGCAATCCAGAAAAAAGGAGCGACGACACCCTGTTTGGAGAGAAGAAAGAAACCGCCGCCGAGATCTGATAGAATCGATAAGTGGTGGGTCGGAGCCTTGAGGTACCAGCCAACGGTGCTGAAGATTGGTGCTCAGTCGAAGGCGGCCGGCAGCCTCCAAGAAGTGTTGTAGAGACGCTGTAGTCAGCCCGGCCATTCAGGGTTCTCCTTTCTCCTGAAGACGGCGATGTACTTCTGCCCTCCATTCCTCGTGACCTTCTTGGACTCCTCGGTTTCTTGACTCATGGCTTTGACGCAGGGGTCTCGGTCGAGTTCTTCCTGCGTCACCCGTTCCCACAGTTCCTGGGCATCTCCAGCCTCCTCCCCGTCGAAATGCCTGACCATCCAATGATGCAGTTCTTCAACATCGGTGATCGTGTAGACCAGACCAGCCGGTCTCAGGACGTACGCATATTCGGCGTTGAGCTGGGCAGACACAATGCGGGCCTTGTGCTTTCTCTGCTTGAAATGAGGGTCAGGGAAGCATAGAAAGATCTTCGACAGCTGTCCGCGTCGAAAATAATTGGGCAGGAACTTCATGGTGTTGGTGCGGAGAGCGGAAATGTTCTGGTAGAGAGACGGTCCCGGTCCGTCCACGGTAGACTGAGCCTTGTCCTGATTTTGTGCCCGCAGCGCGGCAATTCTGTTGACCACGTAGTCGGTCACTTGAAACCGCAGTTCCATTCCTTTGTAATGGTCAGCCCGCCGGGGACGATCAGTTGGTCTTGTAGATTGACTTACCGAGGATCAGAGAGTCGGGATAGATGGGCGACAGTGCGATGAGGAGGCCGCCAAACCCGCAGCCTATATCTGCAATCTCGATATCTTTGCCCATGACACTCGGTCCGCCGTCTTCTCCTTCGGATTTCGACTTCACAAACGCAGGATAGTGTGTCGACCAGTCCATGTCTGCGGGACTAGCAGGGCTAGACGGGGCCAGACAGATTAGAATCGAGACAACACAGAGTCACCACATGCCAGATCCGTGGCACTTACTAGGTCAAGACATGGTCTGAAAAGGGGTTTGCATGGGCGCGTTGTCTGTAGAACTTTTTCTTCGGCAGCTCGATCTTGCCGCCAGTAGCGGAGGTGTCGCCGCCAGCTTTCAAGTTCGCGTGGGCCTTTCTGTACTCTTCCCGCTTCTGGCGCTTATTTGGAGCCCCGGGCATGATGACGGAGACGACCTTCAAATGATGAAGCTGTCGTTGATGGGAATACTGATCGAGTTAGGGTTAGGGTTAACTCTGAACTTGAAGTGGGAGAATGCTAAAGGTTCGCAGTGCAGGATGTGTAAGCAATATTGCACACCTTGGCGGCCTCAGTAAAGGCAAAGCCGTGCCGCTTTAAACTATTCCTCAACCTCCTGAACCTCATTGCCCTTCGACAGACCCATCTATCACCAGACTATCATGTCGAATCTTGTACTGCAATCTGTTCAAGGCCGCCAAACACACAGACTCAAATGCTGGAAAGATGAAAATGTTGACGGCCAGACCATTCTCCCCTCAAGCAATGCTTGTGTCGCGGGAACCAGACCAGAGAAATGCTTCTTCTCGGCAAAAGACCCTGCTATACAGTACAGACAACTAAGCCGTAGCCCGGAATCTATGTGCGCTACGAGTCGGTTTCAACAGCGTAAGCAGACTGTAAGGCCCTCGAAGTCGAGCGGCGTCCTCAAACTGACAGAACCACAATCCTGACTCTTCTCTTCCCCTTTTCCCTGGCCCCGCTCTTCTCCTCGGAACTGACTCTGACCTTCAGTTGTTGGAACAGCTCAACTGTGACTCCCTGTTGCTCACGGCCCTTCTCAAAAACTGTCAGCGTGTAGCCATCTGCGTCAAAGATGCTTTCTCTCTTGGCCGCTTCGTCGTTTTTCAATTGGAAGTCCTCCAGCCGGACGAGTCCTTCGATGCCAAACTGAGGCACGAAGACCACAATGCCATTCTCAAACACGCGCATGACATATCCTTCAACATCAATGGCAGCCCCTGGAGTCTTCTCAGCTCTGGCTTTGAGTGCCTGCCCAACATAGTACTCGATACTTGCCCGCCCGGCCAACTGGGCGTTCCGATGCCTGAAGTTGAGATTCTGGCACACTCGTTCCAACTTGCCTTTGTTACGGAGACTCTCGTCGGCAATCTCGTTCCCTCCACCCTCATATCCGATTGCGTAGGCGAGTTGTCGGTGGACAAGCAAATCGGCGTAACGGCGGATCGGACTGGTGAAATGGGTGTAGATTTCGCTCGCCAAGCCATAATGCCGGAACTCGGGTGCTGCATGAGATCCGCTGCAGAAATACTCTGCAGAGGTCATGCATCGTGTGGCCATGATTCGGATCAAGGTGTTAAAGAAAGGGTGAGTGGGGTCCACACATTGATCCAGGGAATCTGCAAGTGCCTTTGAGCTTGATACGTCCAGTTCGAAGCCCCTCATCCGTTTCAATTGATCACTGAGATCCGCGAAATTGGAGGCCGGAGGTGAAGCGTGGCGCCTGAGCAGTGCAGTTTGTGGGAAAACCGATTCGATTTTCCTTGCAACGGTGATGTTGGCAAGAAGCATAAACTCTTCGACGAGCGAGTTTGTGGCGAGCTGCGCCTTAGTCTTGACGTCGGCTAAGGAGTCTGAGGACTCATTGTCTGCTTCGATCCTGACCTCAGGGCTCGACAGATTCAATGCTCCGGCATCCATTCGCTTCTGGCGCAGCTTCTGCGAGAGTGACAACAAGGTCCTCATACTCTGGGTAAGTTCATCTGTCGCAGTTGGATCGTCGATCCTCTTCTGAGCTTGCTCGTATGAGAAGCCCTCCCTCGAACGGATAACGGACTTGGTGAAAGAAGCCGAGACGACTTCTGCGTCTGGTGTGACCTCCCATAGCGTGGAGAATGCATACCGCTCAACGTGGGGTTTCAGTGAGCAAAGGTCGGTACCGAGAAGCATTGGCAGCATGTCAATTCTCTTGTCCACCAAGTAGACTGTTGTGCCGCGCGAAGATGCCTCAGCATCCATGGGGTTGTTGGGTTTGACGAAGTTGGAGACGTCCGCAATATGGACACCCACTTCAAAATTTCCATTGGGAAGCGGCCTAGCATGAAGTGCATCATCGATATCCTGACATCCGGGAGGATCGATTGAGCACACAAGAATGTTGCGTAAATCTCGTCGCCCCTGCCAGCCTGGGTCGGAGGTATCGGTCGGAACCTTCCAGTTATGGCCTTCAGACGGGAGACAATCCAGCACCGCTTTGGGAAAGGGTCGATATTGGACATCATATTCAAGAAGTAAGGCTTCAGTCTCGGCCTCCTTCGTCTCCAACTCACCGAGAGACCGAATGTAATGGCCGACAGGGTATCTGGTATCTCGGTCCCAGGAATCGATTGTTGCCACGATCCGCTTGCCGATCAGCTCCTCGACTTGACGAGTACGAATGCGTATCTTCGGGATGCGCTTGTCCATAGGAACCAGGAACACAGTGGTCTGGCGATTCCCAGTTGCAGATCCCGAGACGTTGTCTATAGTACCAACCAGCTGTCTCCAGTTCCGCTTCATGATGCCAACCACACGGC
The DNA here is from genome assembly GCF_000585565.1 of Capronia epimyces CBS 606.96. Taxonomy (NCBI): domain Eukaryota; kingdom Fungi; phylum Ascomycota; class Eurotiomycetes; order Chaetothyriales; family Herpotrichiellaceae; genus Capronia; species Capronia epimyces. Next base: position 127,648 of record NW_006912911.1, read on the forward strand.
ACGTAGGCTGAGCTCGGGTGTCTGCGCCGGCGGAGTGAGCCCGCCTGACGTCTTCCTGGAGAGCTCGCTTTTCGTTCTCGGTGATAACGCTTTCTTCCTGCTCCTCATTATCGGGGTTGTCGTTCTGGTTAACAGTATCTTCGTCCAAGATTTGGGTCGACGGGACTTTCCACTGGTCCTTGGGAAGTATTTCGACGACCACAACATCTCCTGATATCGATCGGTTACTGGCTTCTCGTCCTAGAACCAACAATGGCTTGTCGAATGCGGGGACTTTGACCGTTCCTTCCAAGTAGTTGTAGGGCGACACGTTAAAAACGCCTTGATGCAAGGTTCCCGCTTTGATACCCGTCATTATTCGGGTCATCGAGTAGTATTCTGGGTAGAATAACTCTCCTTGCAATGCGCGACCTTCTTGTCCCTCCGCGCCCTGGCTGACCATGTCAAGCAGGCGGTCGGCATCATCCAGACCCTCGACGTACTGGCGCAGTGACAGCGCATTGATGCCCTCCTTCTTGGATTTTCTCCGGTTCTCCTGGTCGTTCGTGAGAACCACTATCACAGGAGGTTTCTTTGTCACCCTCGCCAAATGACTCGTGTACCACGCAGCTGCCTTTCTGACAGAACGATCATTTCTGTCATTGATTGACTCGCCATCTGCCCGCCGGACCGCAGTGTCGGAGCGAAACTCGTTGAAGAAGAGATAAAAACGCTTGTCCTCGCTTCGCGTCAGGGCCATCAGTCTGTTGTAGAGAGGAAGACTTCTATTCTTCAACTCTTCCAAGACGGTTTGCAGGATGACGACATCGTGGAAATGACCCGACTCTTCAAAGAGATCCATCCCGCTGAGCAACACGTTCGTATCTGGTATAAGGTAGTGGCCGTCAGGAAATGCCTTAGTTCCGGCTGGTCGCTTCGAAAGCACGAACTTTGGCACTGCGCAAGCGTCAGACAGATCCTTCGACCATGGTTCCTACAGAAACTCACCAACTCCATTGGCATCGGCGACTGCGGTGGAAGCGCAAGCGGAGCAGAGGAGAGAGGAGCATGGAATGTCTTTCCTCAGATACTGTTCTCTCACCACTTTCTGGACTCGGCCGCTCTTTGCGGATCTGATGAACACCTTGCTGGAGATGTTGACGGCATTTGGATCGGCTGCCAGGCCTCTCTTGAGGCTTTTCATGCTTGTTCGATTCTGTGACTTTCAGATTGGGCGGTTCCAAAGAGAAATGTTAGGTGCACCGGGGCTTCCAAACGACATGGACAGTATCTGAAGTTTCTCTCCATCTGCAGTGCGGAGAATCGGAAATATGGCGGGTTTTACAGCCACATGTGCAGGCAAGATCCTGTCCCCTCAGGCAAGTAACCCCCGCACGCAACGCAGTCGCTTGCAACACGCATTGCCCGGCGATTCAACGAGAAAGTCACTCTGCTGCCTCGTTCCGATGACCTACGGTATGCATACACGTACAGCCTAAAACTTAGTTGGATGTAACCTGTAGGCTTGATTGCTTGGTTAACCGGCATACAGGTTGTCGACTTGCACAGTGGCACTGGCTGTCCGTCTGCGCGTCCATAAGATTTGGTCTCGCAGCATCTGTTGGAGCTTCAAGTCTTCTGACTCTCTTCGCTAGCTCACTTTCCAACAGACAATTCGATCAACAAGGAGGCTTCCTCGCGAGCATGAAAGATAGCCATGTCCGACAAGCCTCCATATGTCGTTACTCCCACCGCTCCAGCGTCCTCGCCTGACCGTGCGGCCACCTTGATATTTCTACACGGTTATGGCGACGATGCCGAAGGCCTCCCACTTGGCCTCGCACAACAGTTCCAGTTCGCCAAGAAGATGGAGCACCTGAAATGGGTCCTTCCTACCGCTTCGCACAACCACGAGGCAATGACACGAGCATGGTACGTACCCAAGGCACTGCCGAATGTGATGAAGCCGCATGTGGGAGACGAGGACGAGGACGCGCCGGACGATGAAGCGGGCATCATGAAGAGCGTGGACATTGTCGACCAGTTGGTGGAGCAAGAGATCAAGAGCGGGACGCCCCCGGAGCGGATACTTGTGGGTGGTTTCAGTCAGGGGTGTGCTGTGAGTCTGGTTTGGGGACTGACAGGCCGGTTGAGGAACAAGATCGGCGGGATGGTATGCCTGAGCGGCTATTTCCCCCTAAGAGATAGGATTGGGCCATTGAGGAAAGAGAGGCTACCACAAGGATCAAGAAGAGATGCCGACGAACTACCAGTGAAGGGTGGCAAGAAATGGTTCTACGTTCATGGGACAATGGACACGCTGGTTCCGACCAAACTGTACACGCAGGGCAAGGAAGAGCTGGCCAAATGGGTGGACCAAGGTGACATTGAGGAACACCTGTACGCGGGAATGGGTCATGCCACTGGTGCGTCCGAGCTGCGAGACCTTCTGGGATTCTTTGAGAAAGTGGTTCCGCCGTAATCATATGAGAAGGCCTGAGAGCTCTATGGATCCACGCCGAGAACGAGTTCACGCTTCTGGGTGTACTTTCTTGCCCCCAGGCTTAGAGCAATTGTATCCGACCGTCAAATCATTGGGATTCATTCGAGCTAGCTGGTAGTGTATCAAAGGGACGACCTAGAAGCACCTGTCCCATAAACTAAGCGTCACCTCGCCTCGCCTCGCTTCGGTCCCGTCGTCAATCATATCAGGCAGTAACAGTCCACTGTCATGAGCGATCTTGCCAATTGATGGTCATCATCCGTCCCCGTGGTCATGATATATGGTGGTCGTCATTCGTTCCTATGATCGCAGTCCCATTTACCGTGGACAACTCTACCAACAGCGCAGACAGGTCAGCCGAGGTTCTCTCGATCTCAGGAAGCGCCGCTCATGTAGAGGACGACAGACTTACCGCGCCGCAAGAGCTACAAGTCTTGCCACCGGTGATGGAGGCCCCGCATTTCGGACATCCTGAGTGAGACATGGCTTGGAGAACACGACCGAGGTGTACTGATAGTAAGCGGGTGCGTTGGGGAGGAGATAGCAGGTGGCCGGTGGCAGGTGGTAGATGGTAGTAGGAGTCGGTTTGATGAGTGAGGCTAAACCCTACCGTCGTCGAGGGGTCGATCAGTATGTATGTACTCGTATACTCGCAGGTCGTAAAGTTTGAGTTTGAGTTTGACGTCGGTGGAGGTGGAAGTGGAAGTGGAAGTGTAGGGAAGAGGGAGGCTTCCTAAGCCTAATTAATGCATGCTATAACAAATCATATGCACAGTACCTGTGATTGGCGGTTCAGCCGGTGGCTTACATACTGTGCCTTAACCCCTCCTAGGTGCTTCCTTCCCACAGATTCTGGAGTAATAGGCGGTAAACTGGGCGCACCTTAGCCTTGCCACAGGTCAACGTAGCAAACCACAAGACACAAGTGCAGTCTGGCCAGCCGGTCATTGTCTAAGTCAATGTGGCCGGTCACTGGCAATTCAATAGCAACCGACTGACATTGTGGCACGGGGAACATACATGCCTAAGCAGCACCTCACAGACCAGTCTGCCCATGAACAATCATGAAAATAATCTAAACTCTTTGGTCTATTTGAAGTCCAGACCGGAGGCTGGTGAATCAGGGATGGTTCCCAAACAGATCCTTCCAAGGCCCCTCGCCATGCTGAAATGCTCGCCAATGTTTCAACCCTCCCTTCCTTTCGTACGTGAAGATGCCGTCAAAATTCGGCCGCTCGTCTAGCCATGATGATGTCTCACTTCTTAGAATTCCACATGAAATCTTGGATGCGTTCGAATCTTCTCTCCATACCGGTAGAGAATCCAGCTAACAGGTGCCATTGCTAAAGCGATGAATGCGAGGAGTGAATTGCCCCATCCGAGACCCAAGGCCGCATACATCTTGGGGCCCGCCAGCGGGAGGAAGGCGCCTGCCAGACTCCTCAGCACAGTGTTTGCTGCAATTGCCGAAGCTGCGTGCCTGTGGAATGCGTCGACGAGATAGGTCTGGATGGGCATGAAGGTCGCCAATACGCCGAAGCCGACAAAGGACGTGCCAATGATGGGCATGATCCAGTGGATATGAGCCTTGGCCGACCAGCCGTACCAGAAAAGGCCAATCGGGATCATCAGGCTGCCGGGAATCAGGGGCGGCAGACGATATTCAGGCTTCATGCCGCCCGTCGCAGACAATTTCTTGACCGTCTTGTCTGAGACAGCGCCGAAGAGAAAAAGCCCCATCACGGAGCCGACGCCAATGCCCAAGTAACTAAGCCCGACGACACCCTGGCTAAAGCCATAGCCTTCCTCAAACACTAGCGTGATGGTGGTGAATAGCAGATAGAGATAGCCATATACTACTGCCATGTAGATGGATAGAGTCAAGACGATCGGCGAGAAGACGAGCATCTTGCTAGGTCGGACGATGGAAACCCACAAATATTGGCGCATCGAAATGCCTTTGTCAAGTCTTGACCGCAGTTCCATATTACCAGTCTCCTTCCGCAGCCGGTTGGTGCGTCGCTGGAGCAGAATTGGCTCGTAGGTTTCGCGCAAGAAAATGACAGCCAAGCCCGAGGCCACACCAGCCTGTACCTCGGTTAGAAACACGATACAAAGCGGTGAAGCCGCGACTCGGACAACTTACAGCAATGGTGACGAGCCAGAATATCCAGCGCCAGCCAGCCGCCTGTCCTAGGAAACCGCCCGCCACCGGTCCTATGACGGGTCCCAAGAGGGGACCCAAAGTCCACAGCGCCATGGCAACGCCTCTCTTTTCTGGGACGGTCAGATCTGCAATAGAACCAGCACCAATAGTGATAGGACAACTGCCGGCAATACCAGCAAAAAGTCGGAATACCAGCATAGGGCCGACGGAAGGGGCCAACGCGCATGCTATCGTCCAAATGACGAACATGAGGTTGCACACATGGTAGACGGGCAAGCGGCCGTAGACCTCTGACAGAGGGGCGAGAAACAGCGGCCCAACTGCGTAGCCCAGGATGTAGATGGAGACGATGAAACTGCCGATGGTAGTGTCGGTCGTGTGGAACTCCTTCATGATGAGGGGTATGGCGGGTGCGACCATAGACGAAGCCAGTGGCGTCAAGAATGTGACGGAAGAGATGATACCGATGTTAGACCATTTCTTCTTCTCCGTCCAGTTGAGGGCTTTCTCCGGGTCTGTGGGACTGTCCCAGTCGACGACGTTGGGGTCGTGGGTCACAGCAGTAACCGGCACCGACTTCTCGTCGGCATCTTGGGAGATGTCAATCACGGGTATTCCTCGTTCCACGTCTGGATCAGGCCGATCCGGGTCTGAGGTTCGGTCTTTCTCTGAGATTGATGTCGCGGCAGTGGAAGAGAGTGTGTCATCATGCTCGCGTGGACTGTGACCGAAGCGGCCATGATCGGGCGGCTGGGAGGTCGCCATGGGACCTGAGAAGCTATCTGGTCAGCTCTCCACGGGGCAACGAGGCCGGGACGGGATGTAATGCAGCGTGCCGCGGGTTGGAGGTGGGAGGAGGGAGGAGGGAGGTGGAAGGTTTCACATTGGAACACACCTTTGGACACTGTTGTACTCCTGCAATATGGAAGATGGAATACTCTGGGAAGGGTGCGGAGTCAATATGTGCCCACTAACTAACCCGATCGGAAGCGTGCTTCAGATCTTGATCGCTATCACAAGACACGAGAGCATGACACAGGAGCGAGGGAATGGAACAGTGCTGGGTGACTGACATGGCAAACAGAGGTGGCAGTGAAGGAAAATTGAACTAGAGTGTTGACGGACTGCGCAACCCCAAACCCCATCTAATCCTCTCCAGACGTCTCTGCCCCGTACTTAAGGTATGTCCGGGGGTAAATACTATGTTAGTATGATGTTAAGTAGTATCCGTATGTGTTAGACTCGTCTCCCGGAGGTCGGCCTCCGAGAGGGAGACGGGTCGGCTATGGTCACTTCTCCACCGGCCACGGTCATATCTAGATGACTTATTAAGCGATAGACGTTACGCATCGTCACATTGTCCACTTCTAACGCGATAGGATGCCGTAGAGCTGGCGTAGAGATGCCGTAGAAAGAACTCTGTACGACGCAAGCCGCAGTTATGCAATCTTCACAAGGTTTTATGCGGAGCCATGCTCGCACTGCGCACAGAGGTACCGCCAGGACGGAGGTAAGAGGCCTTACCCGTATGTATGCTAATAGCCAAGAGGCCGTAGGTAGCCGAATGGGCTCAGGAGGCCTAAGGGCCTCCTGACACTGGACAGTAGCGGTGAAGGTTGAAGGTCCCCTTATCCGCCCGACTCGGCCTTGGTTAGCCGGCCTGCCACGTGACAGGCGGAGGATATACTGTAGCTCCAGGTTGGTGCCAGGTACGGAGTAATACTCCATACAGCTATTAGGTATAGCTGCCAGGTATAACTACCAACCAGATCTACCCTGTACTTCTTCGAAATCTATATAGCTATATAGCATATCCGCCCGACGAGAGCTGGCGAGGCTCGCCTGCTGCTTCGAAGGTGCCGTTGGAGAGCCGTCGTAAACCTTGGGCTGAGCTTTGCCCCGGGGCGATCCAAGTCACATTGTGACCCCGAGATTTCAGGAAGGCCACGGTCTGGTTGTCGTAGGCATACTCGAACGACACTTGGTTCGGGATCAGTTGGTCGTGCAGGCGAGGCTGCGCTAGCGCTTGCGGCGCCGTCATGTTTTGGTCGAGCACATGCACCAGGTTCTGGATCGTGGCCGTGATAATCCTCGACCCTCCAGCTGCTCCAATCACGTAATAGAGTGTCCCGTTCGGAAACTCCACAATGGTGGGCGATATCGAGGACAGCGGTCTCTTGCCTGGACGGATGTAGTTGCTCGGACTGGGCATGTACCCAAACGCGTTGGAGGAACCGGGGATGGAAAAGTCGTTCATTTCATTGTTCATGATCACACCCGTCTCCGGCACCAGGAGGTTCGATCCAAACAGCAAATTGACCGTCGTTGTCAGAGAGATGGCCAATCCCGACGCATCTGCCGTCACCACATGGGACGTCCCCGGAGTCTCCAAGGACTCGATGCCAGATGGATCGTATGCCGAGACGTTGAGTGTGGTGTAATCGGAGATTTTGCTTCGAATTTCCGCCGCCGACTCGGGCGTCAACATGTCAGCTTGGTAGGCGGATAAGTTGGCCACGAATGAGGGATCTCCAAGGTTCGTTCGCTCCCCGTATCCAAATCGGATCGCCTCGTCCATTCTGTGCGTGCTCAAATTGACCTGGCCGTTGGCGAAGAAATCAGGATACCCTTCCAGCGTCTTCAGTACAGACAGGGCCACTTCCCCCGAGCTCGGTGCACTGCAGCTGAACAACCGATACCCACGATAGGTGATATTGACGGGGGGTCGGATTGCCACAGTGTAGTTTTGCAGATCTTGCAGCGTCATCGTCCCGTTCTGGGCTTGCAAGGCAGCAATGGTGGCTTCTGCAATAGGTCCATTGTAGAAGGCGTCTGGTCCTTGCTCTGCAATCGTCTCCAGGGTGTCTGCATATCTCTTTCGAGTGATGGTGTCGCCCAGACCGACCAAAGTACCATTGGGGGCAAAGTCAAGGGCCCAGTTCGGGTCGTCCACGAGGAAGTTGGGCACCAGCGCAGAGGCATTTGCCGACTTCATGTACCTCACGAGATCTTGGCTCACCGACCAGCCATATCTTGCGGTCTTGATTGCACCTTGCATGACTTGCTTCCAGGGAAGCTTGCCATAGTTTTGGTGCAGATGCGCGAGCCCTCGAACCTCGCCTGGAACTCCACTAATATAATACGTGTCAGTGTGCATTCCTTGCCTTCGCTAAACGTGTGAGCGTATACCTGGCTAGGCCTCCAAAAATGCTGGCATTGGTGTTGTTGTTGTACATGTCTTGGAAGGCGGCAGCCGGTGCCGTCTCTCTAAAGTCTATGAACTCATAACTGCCATTTGAGCTGCGGACGATCATGAACCCTCCACCACCGAGGCCGCTGTGGTACATGCCGACAACGCCAATGCAGAAGACGGTGCCGACCAACTGAAGACCTCGTTATTGCGACATCATTTGTCGCCATGGGAGACACACTTACTGCATCCGCTGCATTCCCGCCCTGCCGCAAGAGATCTATGCCAATCCCGCTGCAAATGTTGCTCTCACTGGCCACGGCCCCCAGGGAATCGGGGGCATACTTCTGTTGAACATGGGGCACCGGGTTGGCCCCGGCTTGGTTCAACAGAGGCGGCACCACCAGGGCACACGCGAGTTGCAGCAGCGACAACATGAGGACCGAGTAGAGCCAGGCCGTCGACGAAGTAGAAGGCAACAAAGAAAAGAAAGAGGGTAGAGAAAAGCTCGAGGCCATTGTGTGGGCGTCGATGGCACGGCACTGCTGGAGCTGCGAGCTGCGAGCTGACCAACTCCAACAAGGCACCCCTGCCACCCGCCAGGAACCAGCAGGCGTGCTATCCAGGATCTGTGCCAGTCAGAGAGGGACGCGAGCACGCGAACTGCCGTGACTTTGGGAGTCGTTGCTTGTTGCTTGTTGCTTAGCGATCGAGGATGACGCAATGGGGACTGGCGCGAATCCCGGTCGCTGCGTTAAGCATGGTTACAGTGCATCGCGATCGGCGGCACTATCGACATCGGGCGACACAGAAGAGGGAAGACACTGCTAAGTAAAAGCATCAAGTAGGACGCTAGGGGGACGAGCAGACGAAGACGAAGACGAAGACGAAGATGAAGAGTAAGAGTGAGCTGGGTGCCGGTGTTGGGCGCATTAGGCCGTCACTGAATGTGGTCGCCCTCCCTGATACCCTCATACCCTCATACCCTCATACCCTCATACCTGCCTGGGAACGATAAGATAAGGTCAGTCTGATCCAAGCTCGTTTTTATTAATTACCTAGTAGTTATCAGCAGAAGGTACAGAGCTGTATGTGTCGGCGGATTTGGCCGCCCTGTCTTCATCCCACTGTGTACTACTAGGGAGTACCTGTGGTTGAGCAGTCAGGACAAGGGGGGACCTTATTTCGACGTGTCTTCACTCACCCTGTGTCTCAGACAGACAACGGCACTGAGTATCTAACCTACCTAGGGTAATGGTGGAAGAGATGGATATCGTGGACAACTGGTCTAGTAAGAGAGTGAATGAGTGGTTGTCTACGGGGGAGTAGTGCTAGATAGTACTCCGTGTAGGTGCCGTACCGTAGAGATGATATCCTGACTGCTGACTGGCTCTCTCCGACTGGCTCTCTCCTGAACGATGCCATCTTACAGAGTACGGACTACTGTCACCTAACTGTGTTCCTGCCTGAGGTTCTACTACTAGTAGATGTGTAGGTCGGTAGCAGGTAGAGTATGTACTCCGTGTGCGTCAGTGTAGTACAGAATTGCTGACATCTACTACTCTGACACGTTCGGTAAAGGGCTGTGCTGCTTGGTGCTTGGCTCCCTTGCAGCAACATGCCAGTGAAGCCTGCGTCCCCCTTGCAATTTATTTTGACTGCGTGCCAAGCGGCATTGACATGACCTGTACGAGTACTAAGTAGGTGCCTGCGAATCGAAGAATTCATCAGAGAGCTAATAATGATTGATTTACAGGTACGTACTAGTACTACAGAGTTCTAGTTGTAGGCTTTAGCTGCTGCTGGCTGCTGGCCGATTGATTATTATTTCCTGGGGGATTTTCAGGCTGCGTCAGATTGAGCAGGTCCGATCGATATCGCTGCCGTGTTAGCCGAGTATGATGTCACCGGCGCCACACGATCCCTGTGATCTCCCAATAATAATAATGGCGTGCAAGGCGGACGCCGGCGGCCGGGCCTAGAACATTGGATGGACATTTGATATTCCCCTTTGGTCGACCTGGACATTTCCTCTGTAGGAGCGTCTGACACAATCTGCTGCGGGGGCCTTGGAGCTCGCCCTCCGGCCAGTGACACTGCCGCTCAGGGGACTTAGGGACCTTCACTGCCTGGCACCTGCCTGGCCAAGTGCCCTGGCGGACGCTGCGCTGTTGCTCTGTGCCTCCCACCGCCACAACAGCACAACTGGCGAGCTGACTGCCAATCACCAGGCTCGGAGTTCCTACCCATCATGATGCTGGCAGCCCACTACGTCTCCTAAACCCTCTCGGGCCTCCACCGTCTCATCCTAGTCGCACTCTGACAATGCCGAGCAGCTCGACTGGTTCGCTGGGCGGAGAGTCCAGTTGGTCTCCCAGGGTCTAGATGCCTGCGGGCCCCAGTCTGCAACCCCAGCTGCGGCTATCCATCTCGACGTCGGCCTTGGAATCTGTGTGAGAAGAAGAAAGTAACTCAAGTAACGCAGCTGGAATCGTGACCGACGGGACTTTTCTTATTTGCCCAGCATGAGCGCTGCTTCAGCCCGCCCTCTACAACCGGCTGCAGCGGCCCTCCCGGTGTCTGTGCTGTTCTACCTTATCACGAGCTTCACAACCAGCCAGCACGAAACTTTCCGGTGCAGTGGGAAGGGGGTGGACAGTGGCATCGCTCCCATCAAGATAGTAGGCTGTAGTACCAAATAGCGGCCCCTGCCTAGTGTTAGAGATCCGGACAACCGCCGCCAGTAGCCAGCAGACAGAATCAGTACGTACTCCGTTGGACGGAGTCATCACTCCAGTGCTCTATGAGTCCATGCTTCAACCTACGCATCGTCCACTGCAGTCCGCCTGGGATGGCTTTCTCAGGCTCCGCCAGGTCCCCGGGGGCACCCTTAAAAAAACGCCTGACGGACCTGTCAAACTTTGTATGAGATTTCACCAGGGCCTTTTGGGCCCTGTTAGTCCGGGCTTTCCATACAGAGGACGTTCCGCGAATCATTGGCCCTGTGTCCACTATCCAGACACTCGCTTGTGCGCACCGGCTTCAATCTTGCGCACGTTCCCCCTGGCCTTGTGCTTGTTTGACTTTCACAACTTGAACCCTTGACATCCCCAGACTGCTCAAACATCCGCGGCCAGCATCTGGTCATCAAACCCTATACCGTCTTTTCCACACATCTCATCGTCGCGTCCGTCCACACACCTAGCCCTCCCCTTCTCGAAAACATCAGGCACAACCGTTCGGGCCGATTCCTCACTTGCCCTCGTCTCCTCCAAGCCATCTCACTGCCCGCCGCCGACCACCACCGGCCAGTCTTTCTCGAGGCATGCCGTCCGCGACATCAAGGCACACCCTTCAATACCCTCAACCGCTTTGGTTTTCACTATGCAGCCTGAATGAAGCCGCCCTCTTTTGACTGGCCATCAGCTCATAATTTCTCGTCTTCGTCTCGATCGTACCTGCCGACAGAGGCTCAGGTGTGAAGCGGGTCTGCCAGGGATGGCCAAACCCCTCAACAACCCAGATTCGTCACCCGTCATCGAGCGACAATCCCTCTGCCTTCCAGGCGAGGAGCCTGGCGTGTCGGTGCACTATGGCCAGGAGGGCTTCGTCCAGAACCTTGCCCGGCACTTTGCCTCTGCAGAAAACAATGCCGCCGAGAAGCTCGTGCAGTTGAAGCGTAACCTGAAGGATGCAGACACGGAAGGCTTCTGGCAGACACTGATGGAGGGCATGACTGAGATCTGCCAGGCACAATACGCATTCGTGGCCAAAAGAGTCCTGGCCGACGACCACAAATCAACAGTGGAGATGCCGCCCATCGGGGAACCAGGATCCTGTCTGCTCGGGGTGGCCTACTATTACAACGACGGTGACAAACAGAAAGCTATGCACCGCGACTACGAGTATAGGGCTTGGGAAGCGCCTTGTGCTCATATGAAGCATGACAAGGTGTTTTTGATCCCCAACCAAATGAGCTCTTTCGTCGCTCACAATCCCAATACCTTACCGTTCCCAGCCGAAGGTTACCTGGCGGTTCCTCTATTCCACGACAAGAAATGTTTCGCTCACTTCGGCATGATGTGGACGCAAGAAGGCCTGGATCGTCGGAACACTTCGTGGAGTTACACCGAAATGCTTTTACATTCCTTGGAAGACATTGTTACTGAGCGGCTTGTCAGCGGCCAAGGGTTCGTCAAGGCTCAGTCGACTCCCGCTGGTCCGCTGAATGAAGTCATCCCCCAAGAAGCGGTCCCCCCGGCCACCCAATCCCTCAGACCCTATGCTAAAAATCTATCACACGAATTGAGGACGCCCATGCAAGGCGTGGTGGGCATGTTGGACGTCATGCATGCCACGGTGCAGGAACAGATCGAAGCCCAATTTCATCCTTCCGTTCGACCTATATTCCAGACACTCAAAGACAGCATCGAAACTGTCCAGGACAGCGCCAAGCGGGCGGTCGAAGCTGCTGACAATGTTGTTCATGCCTACGATATGAACTTGCAAATCCCAGACACCCCTCAAGACGAGCACGAATCTTCCGCCAACCCATCAGCGACGACTGGGTATTTCGACTACAAACCTGCGAGGCTCATTGAAGGCAGCGATATACATGTGACCTCATACAAACGACGTCGAAGCAGTCCTACGTCCTGGCATTTCGGCAATGCCACCAAAATCCGGCATCTGTCCACTCGCGCCGATGTTTCACCCAAAAGCGTTCTCCCCCAGTCCTTCCAGCCCCCTACGTTGACACCTCAAACGACAGTTTCAGAAGACCGCAGCCCTGCATTGTTCACGCCCATGCAAGATGGTTTACCATCCAGCGATTTCACCACCCCGTCGACAAAGTTTTCTCTTGAAATGGACGCGTTGCCAACCCCCGGGCTCAAACAATGCAGGATTAGAGACCTTATCCCGGTTGTGATCCATGAGTCGCTACGAGTCGGAGGTAGGCCAGACTCGGCCATTGGAGAACACACCACCTTCGGGGAAAGGATAGTCGCCAGGTCGCGGTCGTCAAACGGCACTGTCTCACAAAGAACGATCGAGTGGGCGGTAGCACCAGACGTTCCAGAAACTCTGCTGGTCGATGAACGCGACCTGGCCAAGTTGGTATCAGCCGTGTTTCTCAATGCCGTAAAATTCACCGACGACGGGGTCATCAATCTCAATATACAGCAGTCAAAAACCCAACGCTATCTGATTGTCAATGTCAAGGACACGGGCGATGGGATCCCCGAAGATTTCCAACCTGAGCTATTCAAACCATTTTCCCGAGAGGACGATTCATTGACACGGTCAAAGGAGGGCCTCGGCCTTGGCCTTCTGGTTGCCAAAGGGCTCGCTCGACGACTGGGCGGCGATATCAATTTGGTCAAGTCAGCGGTCCACGGACCTGACAAGGGCTCCGAGTTCGAGATTAAGATCCCGCTGGACTTGACCGATGAAGTCAGTCGGGCTTCTAGCCCCCGCAGTCGAACCCCGGATGTGCCAAAGACTGTCTCGCGCCCACCCACAACCTTGACCCCGTCCTCACAATTACCTGCTTCGCATATATCAGCACCTGGAGCCGTCCAAAGTCCGATGCCGCAAGGAATCAAAATTCTAGGCCCTCCGACTATGACCAAGGGTCCCCCAGGTTCAACCGCGATCGGTAAACCTGGCCGAGTTTCTTCTCCTCCTCGCCTCCCCTCGCGCAGGGATTCTTATGATAGAAACTTGGCCGAAAAATATCCGCTTACGTTTCTCGTTGCCGAAGACAACAAAATCAATCGAAAGTTGCTTGTCAACATGCTGGGCAAACTAGGTTACAAGGATGTTCACGAGGCGTTTGATGGCAAGGAAGCCGTCAGGGTCATGCAAGAAATCCAGGCTACCGGTAGCAGACGCAGTGGCCTAAACGGCAGGCAAGCTAAGAAAAAGGTTGACGTGATTTTGATGGACCTATGGATGCCTGAAATGGACGGATACCAGGCCACCGAGTGCATTCTGGACATGTTTCGAAAAGACCGGTCGGGGATTCGCCACGGATCCAACCCCGATTCCATGGCGCCCCCAATCGTGCTGGCGGTCACGGCTGATGTTACCGCGGGAGCACTGGAGCGGGCGACCAAGACCGGCATGGACGGCTTCATGACCAAACCGTTCAAGCTGGCGGATCTCCAAAGATTAATCGTTGAATTTTGTGTCAAAAGCGATGGCGTTAAAGGTACGGCTTGATGAAAGAGTTAGATCAAGACCCTCGTTCGTTCCAAAATGGCTCAGCTGAGGAGCCTCTGCGCTGGCAGCTTCTGTATTTATAACGACGCACATGACGAGACGTGGATAAATCCCGTCAATAAGATACCCGTAGCAAGGATGACTGTCACAAGCTCTACAGCATATTGGGATCTAGGATGCATTACATCTGTTTCATCGATTGTTGTTGGGTGCAACAAGGCTGGGTGAGCCAGCATCGAAGCTCCTGTCTCTGACCCGGATCTTTAGGTGCTAAGATACTTACGGAGTACATGGTTCTATGTCCGACGTTGAAGAGTTGATGCTATTTCCGTCCAAGCCCAAGAACACTTTCCTGGATGCCAATCAATCATCGTGATGTTGGATTTGGCATGTCTGGTGGCGGTCAAGTCACATCCACGTGATCGTCCAGTATGTTCAGCATAGACCACTCACAACCGACATTCGACAATAATATAAACAGGCCAGACAGTCGTATGGGTCTCTACAGGCCAACTGTCCCATTCCTCCATTCCCTCCATTTGTTTGGCATCACCCATCATCGCTTCGATCCATCTCGTTGCTGTTGTCGGCTCTTCTCGAGGACCAGCGTCTCCACCCATCCGTCACGCAGTTGCAACAGGCCCCGTGGCACTCATTACACTAGGCAGCCGAATATGCCTACGGCTTTGGACAAAGCATTGCAATCTCGTGTATGTTGGCTACCCTTTTCCGCCTTGTCACTGGGAGGAGGTCCTCAGCGTCCTCGGCATCACCTAGTTTGGCATCTGGCATTCAAAAGAGAAGCCAAATCTTTTCCTCGACATCTGTTGCGCTACAACATCTTGCTAACATTCGTCTAATTAGCACTTATTCTTTGGTGTGTCTCACCTTCTACCGACACTATTGCGAACACTCGCTTGGCGTCGCTTCACGCGCCGTCCCAGTCGAGGCTGTCTGGAGGTTGGAAGATGTTAACGCCAGATCTGTTTCTTCTCTTTCTAGGGTTTGCCGGCCTCGTCACCATTGCCTCGCTATGGAGTGTGTGGGGAGGTGATATGTTCCCTGCCGAGAAAGATCCTACGGGCAGTATGTTCCTCATCTCAGCGTTCCTTGGTTGCTAGCCCTTGCGAGGCACCTGGGTGACTCAATCATGTAGATCCTGACTACTGGACGGAGACGGAACTCAAGCGGTGGCTGAAATCGGTGAGCCCCTGCCCTAGCAGCAATCAGCAAAAACACCGACTCAACATGCATGGAATAGCACTGACTGCCGCGCAGCGAAACTTGGAACCTGACTCCAAGATGACAAGGGCCGAGCTCATAGAACGTGTCAAGGCAAACTTGAGGCCGCCAAACGCGGGCGCCTGAGCAGACGTGGTGGGATCCCAAATGCAAATCAGGGTCCTTGGAGGACCGGATCGTGGCTGCGACGTACTAGTGATCTAATATCGTTTACAGTCGGGCGGGAGAGTCCTGTGCGGTCGGTGACGCTTGTGGGCGCTTGATGGGACAGGACAGGACAGGACAGTATCCTGCGACAACTATTTAACACAATAAGCATAGCATAGGGTCAGGAATCTGCTTGAGGAGTTCTGCCGCTTCACGAAGTATAGCTCATGACGGCTTCGTCCTGGTGATTTTCGACCTATTACCTGTGTTTCATGGCTCAGATGGCACAGGCTGTGATTAAATGTGCCACATTCATCAACGACACAGTCCATGTAGAGGGCGCTCCACGGTGATCGTGAGCAAGTACTGAGTACCGTAGAGAAATAGGACAACAATTGGGGTGAGTAGCAAGGTACCATACATAGGTGGAGAAAAACGCAGGTGCGGGAAATAATTTATTATATTCATCGAAGCCTCGACTTGGACCGTCTGTCAACTGAAACCAAGCTTCAGATCAAAGACCTTTCAAGGTCCTGCTTGCTTACCACGCCGCTGCCGAACCATGATTGCCATTGAGCATCGCGCTCGAAGCTTCTTCCTACAATGTCGAGCTTCTGCAGGGTGCATCCCTCTCCTATCACCCAGTCGCAGTCGAAGCCTACAGAGACGTGGATTGGCAACCGTTGTCGAAACTCGACAAGCTCCAGCCAAAGCTCCTGGGACGAAGCCGTATTATGTGACGTCGCCTATTTTCTACGTCAACTCGGGTACGTGATGCCGCGGTGGACGGCTCCCTTCTCAGCGCTGACGTGGAATCACCAGCGCCTCACGTCGGCCACCTGTATACTCTTGTCCTCACGGATATCCTCAAGCGATGGGCAGTCCTCTGCGGTGACGAAAGGGCCACTCTGCTGACGGGCACGGATGAACATGGCATGAAGATCCAGAAGGCCGCGCAAAAGGCAAATACCGATGTCAAACTGTTCTGCGACCACCATTCGCAGCAGTTCAAGGCGCTGTGCAACGCGGCCAACATCAGCTACGATCGGTTCATCCGAACCACCGACGACGACCACAAGGCTGCGGTCGAGCACTTTTGGACCGAGCTGAATCACGCGGGCTATATCTACGAGGCTGCACATGAGGGATGGTACTGCGTCAGCGACGAGACATTCTATCCCGAATCCCAGGTCCAGAATATCCTCGACCCCTCCACTGGCGACACCAAAATCGTGTCGATCGAGACTGGGAAAGAGGTGGAATGGACCTCGGAAATCAACTACCATTTCAAGCTGTCGGCTTTTCAAGAGCCATTGTTGAGGTACTATTCGGAACACCCAAAGGCCATTATCCCGAAGCAGCGTCAGGCGTTCATCATGAAGGAGATTGAAGGTGGCCTCAACGACCTCTCCATCTCGAGACCAAGCTCGCGCCTGCAGTGGGGCATCCGAGTGCCGGGCGATGAGAGCCAAACAATCTACGTCTGGCTAGATGCCTTGATCAATTACTTGACCATGGCAGGATATCCTTACCACGACAGAGCCGATCCGAACTGGCTCTGGCCTGCTAACTGCCAGGTCATCGGTAAAGATATCGTTCGGTTCCATACCATCTACTGGCCGGCTTTCCTGATGGCCCTGGGTCTCCCGGTAACCAAACAGTTCCTCACGCATGCCCACTGGACCATGAATAACGCAAAGATGTCCAAGTCGGCCGGCAACGGAGTCAATCCGTTCTTTGCAATGGACCGTTATGGGGTAGACAGCATCAGGTTCTACATGGCTTACAACGGCGGTATCGTTGATGATGCCATGTACGAGAACTCCAAGGTGGCAGAAACATACCAACACATTCTGAGGGACGGATATGGCAATCTGCTGCATCGCGTGTTCAAGAGTAAGAATTTCAATGTCCGAGAAGCCGTCAAACTCGTCGGAGAAGACCAGGCCGGATTTTCGGACTTTCTCTCCATGGAAGAGATTGATGGATACGGCGACGACATCCAGGCCCTCCACAAAGGCATCCAGCAACTGTGCAAGCAAATAGCCTCCACGCGGAACAATGTGCGAAAATGGATGGCCGAGCCAAACCCACGTATCGCCGTCGGTCTCATCACTGACCTGATCAGAAGCGTATGAATGATCATGTCCCTTCCTCTGTCAGGCCTGCATGCTTACTAGGTCTACAGATGAACAAGTTCTTCCATAACTCGGCCTTGTGGAAACGGATCAAGTCGGATGATGCCAGCGAACGCCGCATCGCACAGTATGGTCTCTATGCCAGTGCCGAAGCTATCCGAGTCATCTCCATCCTTCTGCAGCCGTTCATGCCAGAGAGGATGAAGTTTGCGCTCGATTTGATGCAGGTTCCAGACTCGATGAGAACCTTTGCCCACGCTCAGCTAGGCGCCGACTTCATCTATGGGCCTCCCGCCGTACAGCCCGGCGTGAAAGGATCTCCAGAAGTCATCTTCCCAATGCTGCTGTCTGCCAATTGAGCGACACTCTGAGCGCCGGGGCAGGCCCCACGATAATGAACAATGATCTTGTGGTCATTATTTGCTCTCTGCCAGAGGTACTGCACGATACCCAATGCACGTTTCTTCCTCGTGTTTTCCGGCATCTCGTACCCCTATCGGACTCGCAGTCTCCAACTCTCAGAGCCAAGGGTGTGTACCGTTCTCTCGTCTCCCAAGTCGCCGCCTTGCTCTTGGACAGCAAATGCATGGCGGGGAGAAGCCTGATGCAGTGAGTGCAGCGGGAATGTGGCTTGTATGTAGTTGGATTGTATCTAGTTGGATTGTATGTAGTTCTTCTATTCTGGACTATGTACTTGTGCTCGACTCGGTTCCGAGCAATGCTGTGTCCTAGCCAGCAGTTGCACATTAGGCCCGACCCAACTGCTTTTATTGTAGAGTCCAAATGCACAAGACTTGCTATACAATCTAACGAGGGGTTGCGAGCCTCCCCTTACATCCCTGCCGGGGTCCGCTTATGAATCACAGTATCCGGGAGCCTTCGGCGAACTCCCAGCCGCCCATTGCTGCACGGTCAGAGCCGTGGTATAGACACATCCGACGAACCCAAAAATGCAGACCACATAGTCCAGCCCGCGCTGCCACGGCCCTCGAGCCACGGCCTTCAAGTGCAGCATCGGAGGGTAAACGTACACCAGCGGCACACATGCAAAACTTCCCACCAGAGCAACGAACTTGTCGAGATCGCCAGCCCCACCCCAGGCGATGAGGGCGCACACGCAGACCAAGAAGAAGCGGAACACATTCTTCTGCCATTTGATGTAAGGATTGTACTTGCCCGACCGGCTGAAAAGCTCGTTCTCCATGATGCGGACGGCCGGGAACAATTGCAGTGGTGTGCTCAGTAGGATGGCGAGTGAATACAAGAATTGGACGGCGTTGACGATCTTGCTGTCCTGAGGCAGATTGAGGATGACGACGGTCTTGGTTTTGGATCCGTAGGCCGCGTACGACAGCGCTCCGATCGAGGTAAAGAGGACCGTCATGACGACCATGACGATAGCCAGGACGCCCGGGAACTTTTGCGGCTTCTTCATTGACTCTTGGATCGGAATGATCAGGCCGACCCCCTCGAAAGTGAAGATCGCAGTGCCGATGAATAGGGTCCATGTCGATGGATTGAATAAAGTAATGTCGGCCACGCCTCCGTGGTGGACAATCTCGGAGATGTCATAGTAGTAGAGGTAGAGTAGCCCCAACATGATGAAAGCGTCGGCAATGAGAGCGGTGAAGCCGAGTTTGCTGATATCTCGGATCAGACTCAGGGGCAAGAAGATGACGAGTTGCATCAAGACCATGAATTTGATGTCGATAAAACTCTTGCACTTGGAGACTGCTAGCACAAATGCCTGCAAGTTCTCCGACGTGAAGACAATATAAGCCGATACAAAGCCAACCTGACTGAGCACAATCGAACATAGGATCAATGTTCTGAGCCACTTCCCGTACAGAATGCCGCCCATCTCACCAAAGGATGCCTCAACCTTGTTCCGAGTATTAATGAGCAGGATAAAGCAATGAAAACTGAGGGCGGCGACGGCGAGGAGAACGAGCGAGGAGAACAACATGCCTCCATTCAAGAATGCTCGGGGTAAGAAGAGCACCCCAGTGCCCACGAATGACTTCAGGAGTAGCAGAGCTGCATTCAAACTGCCGTTGTTACCTTGGGAGGCCCTCTCCTTGTGCTTCCTCTTGCGGAGTGTATGCGTGCTGGCAGTGAGCAGGGCACTGTCTTCGCCAGGTTCTTCATCACTGCCTTCATCCCAGGCATCGGAGGAGAAATATTCATCAGGCCCTAAAGCCTCATCATCTTCTTCCAAATCTTCTCCAGCAAAGTGCCCGTAGAGCGTCAGAAATTCCAAGAAATTGTTGGTGAAGAGCATGGGCTTAGCATGTCCAGCGGAAACCACCCTGCCGCTGTGTCCCCCAGCTTCTTCAGCATCCGAGGCTCGAGCTGCAGTACTAGGGCTCCCCGCAGCTCGTCGTATGTAATGTCGGCGGAATCCACCTGGAACACGGATGTGGTGGATATCCAAGACTTCATTTTCTGGCTCCGGCCGCTGGACATTGAAGCTCTTGCTTCTCTGTGTACGACCTGGTGGATTTCCAGACTGGTCCTCCGCCCACCGATAGACAGCTCGTGTAATGTCCCCTCCCTGCAAACGTAGACTTGAAAATTCATCGGGTCCTAAGCCAGTGCCTGGTTCGTTCAGGTCCAGGCGCAGAGATCTCCCGTGCCGGGCTGACCCTTGGTCTGGCTGCACCAGATGTCGTTTTACTACTTCAGGATCTTCAGTAGGTACGGGACTCCCGGGTATCTCTCGAGTATCGAAAGACCCATAGTTGCTTCTTGGTATTCTGTCATGGTTTCCTAGCCCGGTTTTGGCGTTTGACGACGACGGCCGTGGGGTCGTATCAGTCGAGGTTCCAGGAGGGGTGCGAAGAGCTCCATCAGCAAGGGCTGCAGAAAGGGCAGATTGACCAGGGCCCGGCAGAGAGCCAGCGCTGTCCAGTTTCGGGAGAGTCGAATCGCTGGATTGATCGGCCGCTATCTGCTGAGGAGTGGGAACTTGTTGGACAGGAGGAGTGTTGAGACGGTGAGAGGGTACAGGGGAGGACAACCGCGCTATCGACGCATGTCTGGAGTGGTGAGAGGAGTGAACAGAAGAGCCCGCTGCCGGGGAAAGGCCTCGACTTGTTGGACGGATCTCTAATGGTCTGGAAGCGGGCGACGACATGGAGGGACAGGCTGAGTCGAAGGATTTCGCAACGACATACGTGGCACAGAGGGAATGATAAAATCAGCGGACAATGGCACTGAGGGTTCAATATGTACCAAATATCGATCTGAGAGTGGTAGATAAAGAAAAGTGCAGGTGATCAAGGCAGATGGTGGCTTTGGTGTCAGCAAGAGAAATAGAGCGACGAGATTGATTGGGTCTTTGTCCGGGTCTACACTGTACTGCATGTCCCTAGTAGGCACCCACGCCAATATGACGCCAGGACAGCTACAGCTTCTAGGCTACGTCTTAGGGCGGCTGGCTCGTAAACCGCGGGCCAGTTAGGGGTGTGTCCGCCCGCCAGACCGGTACCTCGCCTGCCCACCACCAGGCGAGCCAAGCCCGGAATTTTCCTCCAACACCGCTCCTTTGAGCAGCTCCATCCCAGGCCGAGATCTCAGCCTCTACCTCCCATACTACTCGTACTACCATATCGCATCATCGTTCTTCTCACCCTACTCTCGTAATAGTTTGTCGCTTCTCTCCACCACACACAGGCCGACACACATCTGCCTCTGAGCCTATCCATCAGATCTCGTCTTCGTTATTCCTCCGAGCCCCCTAGAGTCTAGAGGATACCCGCAACTACTACGGAGTACAGTCATACCCACTACGCTGGCGTGGCGCGGGTGATAGGTACATACACTATCACAGCATCATCAAGATACGACTCAGCCTCGTCGCTATAACACCCTACACGAATGATCTCGCAGTGACCACTCGCTTGTCCATGTTGACCCTAGGTGGATGATGGATCTAGATCCTAGACGCGTCTTCACGGATCATCATGGCTGGAACAGGAGGAAAGGATTGGCCCAATCTGGGACGAGGCACTCTCCCTCGAAGTCGTCCCACGTTCCTAACCCGTACGGCCACCGACGATGCTGCCCAACTATTGAGAAGGTCTTCGCTTCCAGCTCTACCAGATGACCAAGAAAGACCAGTGTCAGGCCCCGAAGACTCTGCCTACACGATTTCGAGGCCACCAACAGCAGTCTCGACCGCCTCAACTGCTCCCTTTACCCGCCCTGACGACTTGTCGACTTCTAAGATTCATGGGACCTTCGACGGCCCTCGAGATGCTCCGCCATTTCCTCAGGCCTTGGAACTAGGGCATAATCAGACTGCCCAGCCAGAGGGGTATTTGGCCGACCTTCCAGACCGTGATGGCCCGAACAAGGCTGAGAAGTCCTCTCCGCCCAGGGTCGGTGGGTTTCCCCGGCCTGTTGGAGGCACAGAAAAGCTGGGCACTCTTTCTGGAGTCTTCGTTCCCACGAGCCTGAACGTGCTAAGTATCCTTATGTTTATCCGGTTTGGGTTCATTCTCGGCCAGAGTGGAGTGGTCGGAATGCTTGCCATGTTGGTGGCGGCCTATCTGATCGATCTCGTCACCACGTTGTCTATCTCGGCTGTTGCTTCCAACGGTATCGTTCGAGGTGGAGGCGCCTATTACCTGATTTCGCGATCTTTGGGGCCCGAATTTGGTGGCGCGATCGGCCTTGTCTCCTATCTCGGGTTCGTCTTCAACACCGGTATGAATGCTGTTGGCCTCATTGATTGCTTGAACTATAATTTCGGGTCTGTATCTGGCAACTGGGCGAATACTCTACCCGAAGGAGGGTGGTGGCAATACCTGTGGAGCACTGTTGTTGTCCTTATTTGTGTCGCCATCTGTCTGGCTGGAAGTACGATCTTCGCCCGCGCAAGCAACAGCTTGCTCGTTATTCTCCTCGTTGCCACGTTCAGCATCCCCCTCTCAGCTGTTGTTATGAAACCTTTTGAAACTACCAAGCAATACACTCGCTTTACGGGTCTCAGTGTCGACACCTTGAAAGCGAATCTTCTGCCTCATTTCACCCGTGGTGCTGCGGGCAGTCAGCTACGCACGAAAGAGAACTATCAAGATCTTTTTGGAATTCTATTTCCTGCCACTGGAGGAATCCTTGCCGGTGCGAGTATGTCAGGCGACCTGAAGAATCCCAGCAAGTCCATTCCACGGGGTACACTTGCTGGTCTCGCCCTCACTTTTGTTTCATACGCTCTTGTCATCGTCGCCATGGCGGCAAGCATCACCCGAGAATCATTTTATCGAAACGCCAACGTCGTTCAGGACACTAATGTCTCAGGGGTCTTGATTCTGGCTGGAGAAATAGCGACGACCCTCTTCTCCGTTCTGATGGGAATAATCGGGCCTGCCAAACAACTCCAAGCCATTGCCAGAGATAATGTGATCCCAGGCCTCTCAGTCTTCGGCCAGGGAACGAAGAAGAATGATGAACCGATCTACGCCATATTCTTCACATTTGCGGTTGCTCAAGCTACACTTCTCCTCGACATCAACCGAATTGCATCTCTCATTACAATGACTTATCTCATGTGAGTGTGTCCAGATGTATGTAGCCTTGGATTCTTACAAGTCAAATAGGACCTTCTTTGCGCTCAATGTAGCAACCTTCCTCCTGAAGATTGGATCCGCTCCTAATTTTCGACCGTCGTTCCACTATTTCAACTGGTGGACTGCCCTCATGGGAGCGCTGCTGAGTGTCGGTAGCATGTTCTTTGTCGATGGTATCTCGGCCTCGGGTTCCGTCTGCCTCCTTCTGATTCTGATCATCCTGATCCACTACACCACCCCACCGAAGCCTTGGGGATCCATCTCGGAGGTTCTTATCTATCACCAAGTCCGCAAGTATCTCTTGCGGCTAAAGAGCGAGCATGTCAAATTCTGGCGACCTCAGGTCCTGCTCTTTGTCAATGACCCGAGACGGGGCTACAAGCTCATCCAATTTTGTAACTCGCTCAAGAAGGGAGCTCTCTTTATCATCGGACATGTCATTGTCACTCAGGACTTTGGCGCCTCGGTACCCGAGGCTCGTCGTCAGCAAGCAGCCTGGAACAAATATATCGACTTCTCGAAAATCAAGGCTTTTGTCAACATTGCCATCTCGCCCTCCATAGAATGGGGAGCCCGAAATATATTTCTTTCGGCGGGATTGGGCGGGATGCGTCCCAACATCGTCATATTCGGATTTTATAACCTACAACAGTTCCGGGCCGAGCAACCGCTGGTAGATGTCCCTAGCCCTCCCCCTGAGCGGAAACACGCCTCCCCTCAAAAGCGCCGGACGAGCAGGAGCGTGATTAGAGGTGAACTACCGACTGATACCTGTTATGTGGAGAAGCGGACCGACATCCAAAGCTATGTCATGGTGCTGGAGGATATGATACTCAAACTTCAGACCAATGTTGCTATTGCCGCTGGTTTCAATGACCTCGAGCTACCGAAGAGCCCGGAAGAATTAACCAAAAAATACATCGACCTATGGCCGATCCAAATGTCGGCTGAGGTGATAGCAGATGCTGAGGGTGATGGCGAGGGTGAGGGTCGAAATGTCCTCACGACCAATTTTGACACCTACACGCTCATCTTGCAACTGGGCTGCATCCTTCACACTGTTCCGTCTTGGAAGAAAGCGTACAAACTTCGCGTGGCGGTGTTTGTTGAATATGAGTCAGACGTAGAAGAGGAAAGGAGTCGTGTCACTACTCTCCTAGAAAATCTTCGAATCCAAGCCCGGGTACTGGTCTTCTGGCTCGCTTGTGGCTCCGTCAAGTCTTACAACTGCATCGTTAACGGAGAGGACGTCGACGATGAGACGCAGGGACAAGTCAACAAAGTGCTGGAAGACGAGTTGTGGTGGCGCGAACTCCAAATCATCCGAGGAAAGTCGAAATCTGCTGACGTTGGCGCTGTGGACGCTTTGACGGTTGCAGACGACAGCGTTTGGCCCAGCGCATCTTTGCAAAGGAAAAGGGAGAACTCCATCGTTCGTCTTGAGGGCTTGCGCCGGATTTTGGCAGATCCAAAGAAAAGGCCATCTTTCGGGAACCTCTCTAGCCTTGGCTTGAGTCTCTCTATGAGAACGTCGCGCCTGGATGACGACATGCTCAGTCGACACGCGTCTCACCCAAGCGACTCTGATGGCTCCGAATCGGAAGAGGAGGACACAGAGGCAGAATATGAAGAATACCACGACGGCGATGGATCCTCTGAAGGCAGTCTCATGGAAGAGGAAGCAAGCGCTCGACCGTCACCCTCAGGAGACCCAAGATCTGTGAGAACGCCGCCGAAGAAGAGCAGTCGAGCGAGCTCCAAAAAATCAAGTCTCAAAAGAACAAAGGACGTGACCTATAGGGAAGGACGATCGAGTCCGCCTGAACCATTGATCCAATTCGACGAGAACATCCTTGACAGTTCGGATGAACAGCAAAATCGAGGGCGTCCTGCTCCAATCGCCGACAGTGAAAGCTCACAGCGGCGCTCGGCTTCTCTAGGAAAAGGCCTGGAGGCGATGCGCTCGCAACGACCCCGAACGCCGTCGCCCAACTTTACATCTGAACCGGTGCCAGCAACGCAGATGGCCAGTGAGGAAGGTGCAGGGCCTTCGATCATGTTTGCAGAGGATCCTCATCCACGACGACAAAAGGCTGACGAACCGGAAGAATCCGGGGGTGTTTCCATCTACCAGCGGGCCAAGGACAATGGCAGCCCTCCCAAACCCGCGTCGGGATATCCTACAGCTGCTGCGGCACCTTTGTCGTTCAATGACCTTCCCAGCCGGGCACAGCATCTGATCCTCAACGATCTGATATCGCAAAACAGCGATGATACCGCGGTCATCTTCACCACATTGCCAGCACCAGTTGAAGGCACCTATAGAAGCGAGACTGACAGTCTGAGATATATCAGTGACCTGGAGGTGTTGGTTGGCGGACTGCCATCAACGCTGCTGGTGCAGAGTAATAGCATGACGGTGACGACCAATCTTTGAGCAACGCAGTATTGTATCTAGAAGCAGACAATCTGTGGAACAAAAGAGTCCTGATCTACTAGCACCTGCCGCAATCCTGGGATTCACGGTACGGTACACATATGAGTTATAGATTGATCTACTATCAGCCTCCCTCGTGCCTAAACCTCGGCTAGGAACAGTCCATGTCCACTGTCCCATGTCTAGCTCGTAAGGACACAAGTGTACATTTTAAAGCCCTGACTCCCCCAACGCCTGTGACGATGCAAGGTTCCTTCAGGTGTTCGTACACGACCGCACCTTCAGACCAACGAAGTCGATCTCCTCTCTTGACCTCCGCCACCGCCAACGGCGCGGCAATCAAGACATCCCACACAACCAGACAAGAACATATCCGTAGCTTCAGTGTCTCTCGACCCGGTTGAGTTTTCTGGCCGTCTTGATCTGGCTCCTGGTATTTTGGCCGCGGACCGGCAAGTTCATGGCGTGGCGCCGGCCTCTGTAGGTTCCGGTATCTCTCAGGCGTTGGATGTCCTGCTGGATCTGGCGGCGCAGGTGGTTTTCGAGCTTCATGGCATCGAGGTGCGCCGTGAGGTCGAGCACTTGGGTCTGGGTGAGGTCGCCGACTTTCATCGTGTCGTGCAGGTGGAAGCGGGCCATGATGCGTTGGCGACTGTAGGGGCCGATGCCGAAGAAGGTCTCGAGCGAGCGCTGTAATGAAGATGAATGTGCGTTAGCAACACTTCCAGATCGGACCATCGAAGGTAGTCATGGACTCAGTTGGCAGTGCTCGTACCCAGATGAATCGGTGCTCGGGGAAGTTGACCCCCAGAATAAAGACCTGTCGGACACCATGTCAGTCTGCAGTCGGCGGGCTGGAGCTATGGACACCACATGACCGGATGGCCATGATCGGTGTGTGGCTCACCATGATTGCCGCCTCCTCCGCCTTTAGAACTACCTCGAGATGGTTGGCGGTGGGTGGTTCAGTTCATGTTCTTCTAGATAGTTCACTCTGGACTCTGGACTCGGTACAAGCAAGGTGCGGGAAAACTGCTCGCGGCTTCTCTCCGTTTGGGACGAGGAGCATGCCGCCCTGTGCTCACCTGACTCGGGGCCATTAGAGCCATACTAATTCCGTGGCGCCGACGGCTGTGATTGGTAAAAGTGACCGGCATTAGTATCCTTGCTCTCCAAAGCAGCGTCACAAAGACCAAGCAAAGCATTTCATACCACAACCCTCGAAGATGGTCCTGGCAACAGCAATATACCCCCTCAGAACATCAACTCCAATCCTACCAGAATAACATGGAAATATCATAGCATCAAGCAGGTCACAGGCATGCCCAAATCAGTACTCAGTAGCTGTATAGACAAATGCCGCAGCATGAGCGCTATGGACCCATGCTCGCAATGTGCGCGGTCATGTCTGGCAACTTGTTGGTGATGGCCCCGTCCTAGTTCCCGGTCGCAGCTCAAGCGGTCCATTTCACGCTGGGCAACTGAACCAGCTGTTTATCCTGACCCCTCGGGCTGTAATCTAGAGCAGCAAAAGCATACGTAGCAACATCTACACCATACTTCCCCATCACCCAATGAGCGAACATGTCCATTCCCGCGCATGCACCCCCAGCTGTCCAGAACTTGCCACCCTCACTGACAACCCACTGCTTCTCCCTCGTCCATTTCACCTTGGGCAGAAGCTGCTGGGCAAGGGGAACCGCGCCGTGGTTGGTGGTCGCCTCGATGCCATCCAGAACACCAGCAGCAGCGAGCACCATTGCACCGGTGCACGTTGTGAAGATAGTGGTGACCTCTGTCACTCTTTCCTGCAAGAACCGCGAGACTTCACTGGGCAAGTTCTGAATGTAACTGGTTTCCGGCCCACCAATGAGGAGGTAGTCGAGTTTGGGGCAGTCCGCAACAGTGGTGGTGGGAAGCGTCGTGAAGCCTGCGGTATACAGTCGGACTGGATCGAGGCTGGTGGCCGCAATGTAGTGGAATTGAATCTCAGGGATGCCCCTTTCGGAGATGCCGGCTGGGAACCCGGCGCCTTCCATGCTGGCGAGGGCTCGCTTGGTTGAGGAGAAGATGATATCCAGGGGCATGGCACAATCGCTGAGCTGGAAGGGAAACAGTAATATACCGAATTGAATGGATGCCATGTTGGGAAGCGTGCGACTTGTTCAAAGAGAACCCACGTTGCTGAGCCTGGAGGCTTGCTGTGATGATGATTTGAGAGTTGAAATGTATAGGTAGGATTCAACCATGCACCAACCTTGCACCAACCTTGGTTTAAATACTTGACGAGTGTCCTCCAGGCACCGCATGGCGGACTGGCAGTCACTACCGTGACCGTGGCCTCGGAGGAGGAAGCTGGCCAGGGTGGATTCCAACTGGGCAACTTGCTCATTCAGCATCCATGATGCGGCTTCATATCGACCTCTCGACTGGCCATGTCACTGCTTCGATGGGTTGAACGAGCACAACAAGGCCAACTCGCCCCCACAAACGTGTCGGCGTCGGCGAATTTGTGACATCCGTGCCGCGATTTTCACTTCTTCCGCCTCGACGTCTCGTCCTGCTGGCTGCCAGCTCGAGACGGAGGACAGGCAGCAGCAAGATGGACAGCTGTATCGCAGACACACGCCGGCTAGTCTTTACGGACGCCGTCTTTGTCTTTCTTCCGTCCAACCCCACGGCTTGATACCGCAAGGAAAGATGCCGACGCAAGCACGGCCAAGAACGGCCCGGGCTTGCAAGGCCTGCCGCTCCCTCAAAGTGCGCTGCCTGCCTAGTCCTGAAGGCGAGGTCTGTCAGAAGTGTGCAAAGTCAGGCGCACAATGCGTTTTCGAGGAGCCAAGGACGCGTCGCAAGCGCGAGAAGCCTGACTCCAGAGCACGAGTGGCCGCCCTGGAGAGGAAGCTGGAAGCAGTCATTGCTCAGGTCAGCCAGGGCAGTGATGTCGACAGAAGCAGTGCCACCAGGAGTAGCCTTCAAGCTCCCGAGATCACGGTGCCCCTATCTCCTCCTGTGTCACGAATCCGTGACTCTAGAACTTCGTCTGCTTCTGAGACCGGCGCCGGGTCTCAAAGTACCAGAAATCTGGGCTTTGCTCCATACGATGGTGACGATGCCACCCCTGAGGTTCTCATCGCACAAGGGCTTCTTTCAATGGAGGACGCTGAACGCTACATCGAACGTTTCCGTCAGTCGTGTGCCTACTTTCCTTTTGTCGTGCTTCCGCCAGACGAAACTTTCTCCACAGTGTTGAGAGAGCGACCCCTGCTACTACACGCAGCCTTAGCAGTCGCCATGTCCGCTGAAGTCCATCTGCAGAAAGTGCTAGAGAAAAGCTTCAAGGAAGTCATGCTCAGCAAGCTCATGTTTGAAGCAGAGAAAAGCATCGATCTTCTGCAAAGTATTCTTGTTTATATCGCATGGGGCCACTTCTTCCATATCCCCAAGAGGGATCAGTCATATCAGCTCCTTCAGATGGCGGTTGGCCTTTGTGTCGAGCTTGGCCTCAACACGTCTCCAACTCTCGCGATGCGGAAAGTTGGACTCCATCTCAACCATTATACGCCTTCAGCCGACTCAGAAGGCGACGCTTTCTGGAGCAGAGAGGCTAGACGAGTTTTCCTTGGATGCTACCACATCTCGACAATGCAAAACTGGACATGGTCTAAGCCAAACACCTTGGAGCACTCTGAGTACATCCTTCAATGTGCAACATCACTATCTGAAGCCCCTGAGTACCCAACAGACGGACTAATCTTACCTCTCGTTCAACTTGATCAAACAGGAGACGACTATTACAACGCGCTCTGCATTGGCAGCAACGAGAGCCATTCTCAAGGCCGTCTTGACCGCGTCGACGCCCATCTTCGATCCTTTCGCAAATCTACGCAGGAAATTATGAACAGTCTCACTCCAACAGCATCCAGCTCCACAACCCTCGAGCTGGCCCTTCACTTTGCTACCGTCCATACCCTTGAACAAGACCTCCTGACTTCAACCTCCCCAATCAGGCGACATATGGCGACGGTGGTTCCTATGGACAACGCGAGCAGTCCCGCTGGCTCACCTTCTCGCATTGACATCTTGGTCGAGTGCCTGCAGGCAGCCATGGGGTATGTAGATTGCTTCATCAGCATTCCCTTAAGCTCATATCCACTCCTATGCACCGCTCAATGGGCCGGCTTGGTCTGTAGTCTCACCGTCATGTATCGTTTGTCGATCGGAGTTCCTCGAGTACCGCTGTGGGACGTCCAGGTGGCACGCGATACAGTCAAGCTAGAACAGTACTTGGAGGTCCTGTGTGACAGGACGCAGCGGGCCACCCGGGAACGACTAGGGGCCATCGCAGAGACGAACAAGCGAGACCTCTATTCAATTATGGGCCTAATCCTTCAAAATGTCAGAAATACGTACGAGAGGCTCAGGCATTTGCCACAGGACAAGAGTTCGACTGACGAGGCGCCTGTGCATTCGACGTCGTTTCCCGATCAGCTTGTGAACGAGCAGACTTTGCCTCAGCCTCGGCCTGGACCAATATTTGAGCAAAATATGCCCAGACCGGGGTATCAAGATCGATGTCCTGCGAGGCAATTCTGGAGCCCCCATGAACATGGTGGCGCGGATACGAGTGAATCCATGGAGGAGAATCCATTTCTGTCTACAAACCTTATCAACGACGACGGCTTCTGGACGCAGTTGTTTACTACGGAGCAAACGCAGTGGAACATGGACCTGGGTATGGAGGACATCTAATTACACATGATCCTGGTCACGATTCACTGAGAAGTATTCCTCAACATGAAGGCCATAGCTGGTGGCTACATCCACCTTCGACCAGTACTGTACCTGCAGGCCTCGTCGCCCACACTAGTCAAGTTAGCCATAAAGAACCATATTTAAACATGCTCGTGCCAAATATGGCAAGTCGGCTTCAGCCAGAAACTTGCTCAAAGTGGAGATACTGGCCGGGGTCTGCGACCATAAGTACAGATCAACAGCCTACATCCTTCGAGACGCGTAAGTTTTTCTTGTGGCTTATTGTAATATTTGCCTGCTTGAAGTCCGAACTCTCAGTTGACAGATATCGAGCAAACATGGATATGGGATCCAGCTCAACTTCAATATCGACGAGTCCATCGATGACCACGTTATCCACTGCTGTCTCATCAGCAGCAGCAAGCATGACGAGCATGGGTGACAACTCTTGCAAGATCTCCATGTTGTGGAATTGGGATACTGTTGGAGCTTGTACGTCACCCATCACAGCATGACCAAATCGTGTCTGTGCTGATCTTCCATAGGCTTCATCTCCGAGACATGGCATGTCACGACCAGCGGCGGGTTTGCTGGATCGTGCATCGGCGTCATTTGCCTTGTCATTAGTCTAGAATTCCTTCGCAGGAGCCAGCGAGAGTATGAGGCTTCTATCCGTCGACAGAGCCAGAAGACCGCTAGGGACCTGATGAACCGGGGTAATGGAAGCCAATCTGCCTCAGAGAGCACCGAGGGAATGAATAGCAAGGCCAACGCGACACCTGTGACAAGTCGTTTGGTTCGACCGGCAGCCGTGGTCGGTCAATCTGGAGCGGCAGGCAAGGCCAGCTTGTTGCAACGCCAGCTGATTCGAGCTCTTCTTCATACGGTGCAGTTCGGTGTCGCCTATTTCATCATGCTGCTGGCCATGTACTACAATGGTAATGAACCTCCCCCAGAACTCAGCCAGGGACAGCAGACTGACGTGGAAAAGGGTACATCATCATTTGCATCTTGATTGGCGCGTTTATTGGCTCCTTCACCTTCACTTGGGACCAACTCCTGAACAACACTGAGCGAAAGGAGGAAGCCGCAGACATTACCGGATGCTGCGGTTGACCACAGGCCCGTATCCTCATATAGATAGAGAGAATGTTTGACCGGGTGCGACTCTCGCGATGTTGAGATACAGGGGAATTTCTTAGAACGGACTGCGCCCTCCGATTGGGAAGAGTTGTTGAGCGCCTAAATGTAGGTATGGTCTCTGCAACAGCGAGTTCATTAGATCAGAGATATCGGGGTGGAACTGGCGTAGCGCAGCCTTGCGAAAGCAGGGTGAGGGGCGGAGCACTGGGCCCCTGTGGCACTTCCAGGTGCTTCCCACTCCCACTCTTGAAACCGTCCACCTGTCATCCGCACCTGCTACCAACCTATCCCTCTCACAAGATCATTTCCCAGCAAGCTGTGCACATCAATGATCTTCGAGATGGCCAACATCCAGCGAGTTCTTATCTCGCTAATGGTCATTTTGACCGCAACCTTTCTGTTCATGGGTCAGACTGCAGCGGCGGCCAAGGGGCCCAAGATCACGCACAAGGTCTACTTTGACATCGAACATGGCGACGAGCCGCTGGGCCGAATCGTCCTGGGCTTGTATGGAAAGACAGTTCCCAAGGTAAGCTGTCACTTGTCCGTTGTGTCTCCCGTCTAACTCTTCTGCCTGCCTCCAGACTGCTGAGAATTTCCGAGCATTGGCCACGGGCGAGAAAGGCTTCGGCTACGAGGGGTCGCAGTTTCACCGTGTCATTAAGAACTTTATGATCCAAGGAGGCGATTTCACCAAAGGAGATGGCACCGGTGGCAAGTCGATTTATGGGAACAAGTTCGAAGACGAGAACTTCAAGTTGAAGCACACCAAGAAGGGCATGTTGAGCATGGCCAATGCGGGGAAAGACACCAATGGCTCACAGTTCTTCATTACCACTGCAATCACCAAGTATGGGCTCGAATCTCTCTCTCTCCTCCTGACATCTGATTGACAATATCTAGTTGGCTTGACGGTCGCCATGTCGTGTTCGGTGAGGTTCTCGAAGGCTACGATATCGTCGAAAAGATCGAAAACGTTCCCAAGGCTTCTGGAGATCGACCTGCAAAGCCGGTCAAGATTGTGAAGAGTGGGGAGCTCGAAGTGCCAGCGGAAGGTATCCATGCCGAGCTGTAGATTTGAGGGCAGGTACTGCTCTCGGATTGTCATGCTCGAAATATTATACTGAAACTGCCTGATAGAACCTCTCTACTCGGACGCGCATCCTTCTTATGTCGAAGAAGATGGGCATGGAGCCAAAGAACCTGAGCAGCAACAGGGGGCGCCGCCAGCGGACATCCCAGCAGCCGCAGACTCGACCACACCTGCAGAAGCTATGATCACGCAAACATATGTGCTGAAGGCTGTCATTTTCTTGGTTGTGATTTGTGTGGCGGTATTCATGTTCCGCAGGCGGGGATCTGGCTATGATAAACTAGATGAGAAAAGCATGGCCTAAGATACGTATGTAGACGACTGACGGTTAACACACTAAGCTCTTGGTCTAACAGCCTTGCAGACCATAGTGACGAGATGTTGTGCCGGATAAGTAGCCACCAACTAGCCGTGTGGCCCCTGAGACATAGGACGATACGGGAATCCGTAATCTTGCGGGCTTGCTCCATCACATCTGGGTATCCGATGCTGTTGCGCTGATTGGGGTTGCAGTCGCCACCGAAAATTCTTTTGCCCCTTAACCTTATCTGAGTTTAGCTAAACCCCGTCTAGCTGGCCTTGGCGACGGGCTAGCGCCACTAAAAGATTATCTGGTAGAAGTCGCATGCAGGCCGGGCTCCAGGCTCTACTGGGTTCTAGTGCTGCCCAGGACGCTGCAGCGCAGTGGTGCATCTCGCCGCCCACGAGAAAAAGTCCTGCCTGCGTGTTTTAAGACTTTTCCCTCTGCAACGCTCCCAACTTCACACTTCCACTTCCCCATCACAACCATCGCTGACAATCATCGAGGTCTTTTCATTCTGCCTTTTGTTTCACTTTCGGATAGACTTGGAGAGGCGTTCTGTGTCTCTCTTCTATCTGCGGACACGAAAGCATCTGCGCAACGACAAGAAAAACCGCTCACCCCCCCAAATCTTCACCTCATTTTCCACCTCAGCAGCCTCACTTAAATCAAACGGGCTCCTATCACAACCAAACTCTACCTCTTTCCGACAACCAAGTATCCTTTACTACGCCAACGTTTAGATCTCAATCGAAGTGTACGTTCACCGACAGCTCAACCTTTTACCTCTCTCCCGGGCAGATCTTATCGACTGTCATGGCTTCCAGTCGATCTCGCCGCTTGTCTCTCCGAGGTCTTGCTGGAATCTTCTGCTCCCAAATATCTGCACCTTCGATCTATGGGATCCCTATTTGAGGACTTTGACTGACATTTTTCATCTCAGCAGATTTCAGATCAACAGAAATAATCAACATGGCCGACTCTTTGAACCTCAACGGTCTTTCATTGAACGACTCCAAGCACGCTCCACAGGGTCCGATGATTGGTGGTCGTTCTGCCTACATTCCTCCTCACCTTCGCGGTCAGCCTGGTGCCCGCGCACCGCCAACCACGGGCATGGATGGAGCGGGTCCTCTTCCTGGAGGTGACTCGATCCCTCAACCCGCAACACAGGGTGTGAACGGGAACGCATGGGCAAACAACACGTGGGTATTCACAGAAATAATGATTTAAGCCCTTACTGACCTCTTTCGTTTAGCAATAACAATGGCAGCTGGGGCAATGCTGCTGGTCCAGGCGCTCCTGCCGCTGCCGCTGGCGGTCCTCAGCCTAATGGCTGGGCCGGCCAGGGCAATCCTCGTCCTTTCAACCCGAATGCATACGGCGCTCCAGGCCATGGTGGCGGTCACGGTGGCGGCTACAGTGGCGGCCATGGCGGCGGTTACGGCGGCAATTCAGCTCGTGGGTCAGGAGATGGACAATGGAAAGACGGACAACACATCCCAGGCCCCGCAAATCCCAAGGTAGAGCGAGAATTGTTCGGCGCCCCTGACGACCCTTCCAAATCTCATTCTGGCATCAACTTTGCCAACTATGATGACATCCCGGTTGAGGCTAGCGGCCACGATGTCCCCGAACCTGTCAACGCCTTCACGAACCCTCCTCTCGATGATCACCTTATCGCGAACATCAAGCTTGCGCACTACACCACTCCCACTCCTGTACAGAAGTACTCTATCCCCATCGTTATGGGTGGCCGAGATCTCATGGCTTGTGCACAGACTGGTTCTGGCAAGACCGGAGGTTTCTTGTTTCCAATTCTCTCACAGGCTTTCCAGCGTGGTCCAACTGGGGCACCCACATCCGGCGGTGGTTTCCGCCAGCGAAAGGCATTCCCTACTTCTTTGATCTTGGCTCCTACTCGTGAGCTGGTCTCCCAGATTTACGACGAAGCACGCAAATTCGCCTACCGTTCTTGGGTGAGACCTTGCGTCGTTTACGGAGGTGCCGACATTGGTACTCAACTTCGATCCATTGAACGTGGATGTGACCTGCTGGTTGCAACACCTGGTCGTCTGGTCGATCTTATCGAACGAGGCCGCATCTCGCTTGCTAACATCAAGTACTTGGTTCTCGATGAGGCCGATCGCATGCTCGATATGGGTTTCGAACCTCAGATCCGCCGCATCGTGGAGGGCGAAGACATGCCCGACGTCCAAAACCGTCAAACCCTCATGTTCTCGGCCACTTTCCCACGGGATATTCAGATGCTGGCCCGGGACTTCCTCAAGGACTATGTTTTCTTGTCCGTCGGACGAGTTGGTTCGACCTCCGAAAATATCACCCAGAAGGTTGAGTATGTTGAGGACCAAGACAAGCGTTCTGTCTTGCTTGACATTCTGCACACTCACTCTGGAGGTCTGACTTTGATCTTCGTGGAGACGAAACGCATGGCCGACACTTTGTCCGACTTTCTCATCAACCAAGGCTTCCCGGCAACTGCCATTCATGGTGACCGTACTCAACGTGAGCGTGAACGAGCGCTGGAGTTCTTCCGCAATGGCCGATGCCCCATTATGGTGGCCACTGCCGTTGCAGCTCGAGTAAGTTGCCCTTCTGCATCTGAATCATATTCGTCCATTCTAACAAAATTTTCAGGGCCTTGATATCCCCAACGTGACTCACGTAGTCAACTACGATCTCCCTACCGACATTGACGATTATGTCCATCGAATTGGTCGTACCGGTCGTGCTGGCAACACCGGTCTGTCGACCGCCTTCTTCAATCGTGGGAACCGTGGTATTGTTCGTGAGCTTCTCGAACTTCTCAAGGAGGCTCACCAGGAAGTTCCCACCTTTTTGGAGAACATTGCCCGTGAGAGCTCCGGCTTTGGCGGTGGTCGCGGCGGTCGTGGCCGTGGAGGCGGCGGCCGTGGTGCTTCTGCAACTCGTGACGCGCGTCGCGGAGGCGGAGGCATGGGCGGTGCTCCTTCCTATGGTGGTGGCTTCGGTGGTGGCTACAGTGGCGGTGGTAAGTTCTCACATGAAGTTCTTTCCCTGGGGCACTCACTAACAGGAACGTCAGGCTACGGTGGTGGCGCAGCATACGGCGGCGGCGGCGGCAGCGGCGGGGCTTATGGCGGTAACTACGGCGGCAGCTACGGCAACCCAGGCGGTGCCAGTGGCCCATCGTCGTGGTGGTAAAAAGCCCACGGCATGCACATTCCACCGGCGGATGGACCAGTCATCTCCTTTTTCAGCATGGCTTTTTCGTTTTTCGTTTTTTCTTTTATTTCGACGTCTCTGCACTCTCGAAGAGTGTCCGGGTGTCGAAGAGCAACAAGCAGGCCGAACTTTACGTGGGCTTGCTTGCTTCGGCGAGGACACAAGGAGCGTTTTTCGAGACTTCTTAACGGGCACAGCATGATACATGATAGATAGCGTTGGCTTTTCCGATCGATTTCAGATACCCCCAGCATGTCGAACTTTCCTCATGTGGACAGAGGACGGACGATGTGTGCCATGAACACCAGACACAACACGGCGTCGGTTTGCAACGAAAGAGAGTGACGAGGCGCAAAGCAACCAGAACTTCGACACGGGTGACGACACTCATAATGAGACCAAATGAGGCCCCAAGGCATGGAGGCCTATTCGGCTTTATGATGAGACGTGT
This sequence comes from Capronia epimyces CBS 606.96, assembly GCF_000585565.1. Classification (NCBI taxonomy): domain Eukaryota; kingdom Fungi; phylum Ascomycota; class Eurotiomycetes; order Chaetothyriales; family Herpotrichiellaceae; genus Capronia; species Capronia epimyces. The sequence continues at coordinate 164,217 of NW_006912911.1, forward strand.
TTTCACCACCACTACCAAAAGTTATCTGCGGGTTCTCTCTCTTTCGGGCGATGGGACATGATGATCAAATAGACTTTTCGACATGAACGATCAAACGAGCTTTGGGAGGCCCACGGGATGGGGGGGAGAGATCTGGAACAACAGACTTGCAGGCAAATCCAAAGAAGATGATTTGCGCACGGTCTGTATCTCCCTGAGATTTCCAGTGCGGCTTCCACGAGCTCTTTTTACGAGACCCCAAAGGAAAGGTCTTCGCTGGCTGCATTAGATCAGGCTTGCCAGGCCACCAATTAGCAATGCAAGAAAAGTTTTGTTCTCTTAACTCCAGGGGCCGGATTTCTTATTCTTTTTTTCTTCTTTTCACATCATACTGTTAACTCCGTACATGTACTCCAGTCGCATGTTACGGCGGTGGAAATAAGGCTGAGCCTTGTCCGATATGGCCGGTCCTAATATCATGTACACTGCTGACACTGCTGACTGCTGACCGCTAACTGGATAGATCCCTGTCGTCTGTGCAATTCCACTTCCTCCACACGTGGACGAAACAATGCGGGTTCGGCCGACCAAGGACGACGACGTCGTCGTCGTCGTCCTCGTCGTCGTCGTCCTCCTCCTCTACCTCCTCTACCTCCTCTACCTCCTCTACCTCCTCTACCTCCTCTACCTCCTCTACCTCCTCTACCTCCTCCTCCACTACTGGCGGTCAATCTATAGCAGTGAGAAACGAAGCAAGCCGCCCTCTCACAATGCGTCCTTGCAAGCTAGCGTCTGCCACCATCGACACTACTTTTATCCCCTTCCGCCTGTGTTTCGGTCGACCGCGGCCAAAAAGATGGGAGGCACAAGTTACAGGCGAAAGAAAGCGATATAAAGTCTAGCCGGCTGTCAGTCTCTTTTGAGAGTTGCTCCCAAAATCTATGCTTGAGTACTACATTCCCAGACAGCTCCTACACCACATACAACAATGGGCGACTTCCTCCTGCCAGCACCGGAACCACCCACCGAGTTGGGCCGGTATAGAGTTCTCTCGAGCACCGCTGGGATCAGGGTATCGCCGTTATGCTTAGGAGGCATGTCCATCGGCGACGCGTGGACGTCGATAATGGGAAGCTTGACTAAAGAGAACGCTTTCAAGCTGCTCGATGCATTCGCAGAGGCCGGCGGCAACTTCATCGACACTGCTGTAAGCAACTGTGGCTCTCCCTTCCTATCCTTATTATTCCAGCTCTATTTGGAAAAACGGTGTCCTCGGCTGACGATTTTGCTGCCGAGCAGAACAACTACCAAGACGAGCAATCTGAAAAGTGGATTGGAGAGTGGATGGCAGCAAGAAAGAATCGGGATCTGATGGTGATTGCGACCAAGTATGTCGGGCGGTCCCTTGTTATCTTGCTAGCATCGTCTCTCTTGCTGACGACCGGCATGCATCCTTCAGGTACAGCACCATGTACCGTAGCCACGAGCTGGGCAAAGGCAAGACGGTCAATTACTCGGGCAATCACAAACGGTCGCTTCACATGTCGGTCAGAGACTCGTTGAAGAAGCTTCAAACCGACTTCATTGACCTCCTATACGTCCACTGGTGGGTGAGTGGCAGCAATACCCTCCTTTTCATGTTTGTTGTCTTGTTCCTCCCGGAAAGTAGCGCTACTTTCCTCTGACGCCTGGATCTCATTAGGACTGGACCACATCGATCGAAGAAGTCATGGATAGCCTCGACATCCTAGTGAAGCAGGGTAAAGTGCTCTACCTTGGAGTGTCGGACACGCCTGCCTGGGTGGTGGCGACGGCCAACACGTACGCGCTGGCCCACGGCAAGACGCCGTTCAGTGTGTACCAGGGCCGATGGAATGTGATGAGGCGGGACTTTGAGCGCGACATTCTCCCGATGGCTCGACACTTCGGCATGGCGTTGGCGCCGTGGGATGTCATCGGCGGCGGCAAGTTCCAGTCGAAGAAGCAGATCGAAGCGCGCCAGCGGCAGGGCGAGCAGATTCGCCCGTCCTTCTATCAGCAAGACGGCCAGAGCCCCGACGAGGAGAAGATCAGCGCCGTGCTGGAGAAGGTGGCCGCCGAGCACGGGGTCGACACCCTGTCGACCATCGCGCTCGCCTACGTCTTACACAAGGCCCCCAACGTCTTCCCCATTATCGGCGGCCGCAAGGTCGAGCACCTCCACGACAACATCAAGGCCTTGTCTATCAAGCTCACCGACCAACAGATTGCCTTCCTCGATGCCGTCCAGCCCTTTGACCCGGGTTTCCCTGCCAACATGATCGGCGAAAGCCCCAGATCTACCGGCAAGTCTCAGCCGCTTCTCACATTGACCGCCCATATGGCTTGGTCGAAGCCGGAGAGGCCCTGGCAAAAGGATGATTGAGGAGGCTGATGTCGCCTGGTCGACTACTCGACTAGATTACACTTGACCGTCGGTGCCAGGAGTCGGGGGGATTCGGGTACATGTTAGCCTGAGTGGTTTCCTTCTTAAAGCAATGAAATCTCTGCTCCTTAGGTTTGCTCTTCACTGTTTCTCCTTTTTCTTTTGGGGGACGTTGTGCAATGACTGAATGGGTAATATAACCGTTAGCAATTTAGCTAAGCCATTCATTATACATATCCGTGCCACCATGCACTCCGAGCACCAAGTTTGCCAACTTGATACCAAATATTCAGCCTCGTTTGCAGGAAAATCAGAAACCTAACCCAATCCAACCGCAGCAACCAGAATCAAAACCAGTGGTACGTGGAAACTCGAATTACTTACTGACAGGCCGCCTGGTCTCTCTCTACCAGTCACATATTAGATATTGATTGTGGAGAGAAGACTGACTACGGAGTATTATATGCTACTTACCACTCACTGTAGGCTGGAGTTTGGAAGCAGTGGCGAAGGCTCTCTGAGGGGTGGGTGGGAAGGTGAGTACATACCACGTGTATATATATATAATATATTTGGCATATACTACGGGTTGCTCAGCTCTGTTACGTCGAATTATACAGGTTCCTTTGCTAAGGCAGGACATCCTCTGCTCTCTAAGGTACGTACGTGCCCGCGACCGACCTGCTGCTTAGGTGACTACGAAATGGGCCCGCCGGCTTTCGTCTTTGTTGATCCTCTTTGTTCGTACATCGACACTGATCCTGTCAGTGGCGGTCTGGATGTCGATTCATAAGATCTAGCTGCTAGTCACACAAAGGCGGCAACAAACTCATTGTTGGCTGCTAAATATGGTCCAACAACCAGGCCAGGAGCAGACTGGAAGTGACTTATCATCCTTCACCCTTCCATGAAGATCCAGTCTTGATGGTGACACAGCCGACTCTCACCAGCTCCATTTGTTGAAGGGACAAAAACCCCCAGTTAGATAACCCTCTGCAAGCGCGAACAGTGGTGGCAGCAGACGCTCATTAAACCAACTCTCTTCATCAGAATTGACTGTCATCCTCGTCCCGTCGAGTTTATCTCGTTGTCCATCTCTTCCAGCGCTTCCGGCACCACCATGTGCACCACCAGACAATATCGCTTTCTGTGCTCCCATCCCGCAACACATCGATTCCGCAATAACGTCTGCGAATTTCCAAGCGCGCGGGGCTGTGTCGTCCAGGATTTCGACGTGTACCTGAGACATCCTTGCCAAAAGTGCGCCAACCGGGGTATGCCAGCAGTATATACGGGATTCGGAGAGAGCCAATTCGCTTTTGACAACACCTGGTACATTCCCCGGAGGTGCTTCGTCGATGTTGGCTTCCGCAATTTGAATCCCTTCATGAACGGGGAGGAAGGGAATATGGTAACGGCCAGGCCACCTTCTCCAGTCGAGTCGCCAATGTCACATGCGGCCTTGACACCACCAGTTACTCCCACGCGGCTTGCCCACACATTGCGTGAGAAGCTCGTTCGACGGTTGACCACGAGAAAACCAGCTCCTTGTTGTGTCAGACAAACTCACACTGGAGCGTACGAGGCAGTGCGGATCGAAGGGCTAAATCATCGCAACAATGGGATGCTTCCAGAGGATGGATGCAATTCGTCGTTGTGAATCGGGTCGGAGGTGAACAGGCTGAAGACGGAGTTCTAGCAGCCAGCTGAGTTAGGCCGAGAAAGGTAGTTGACAGCCTTATGAACGAGATGTCATTGATTTCATCCTCCTCTGGTCGGGCCTTCGACCTCAATTTCCACCAATTCATGCCTTATAGGGTTCCCTTGGGCGATGCTGCTGCTTTGGGCCCCCGCAACAGCCATGGCTTCCTTTGCGTCATCGGCGCACCCGCAATCATAGAAATCTCCAATGTTGGCGCAATCGAATATGGGTTTGCCCTTTCTTTCGTTGACCAGATTATGCACGAAACATGCCCATGCCGCGGCACTCGATCGTGAAGACGTTTGAGGCGGGTACTTCTTGAGGATCTGTTGGAAGTGCTCGGCGCACTCGCCGCAAGGATAAAGGCGAGCGAACAGATAGAGGTAACTTTTGAGCGCATCGCTCTCCTCCTGTGTGGGCTTGTCTGGGAACCGTGCCATGGTGGTGTGAAGAACCTTCCATGCTGCTCGTCCCAACTCGGCCTTGAGGGTTTCGTTTCCTAGCTTGCCCATCACAGGCTCTCCGGCCACCACCTGCGGACTCGCCACGGGGATGTCCTGCGTCGGAAACAAAGGTTTGAATCGATCGGCGTGTGATAGAGCCGTCATAGATCGTTCATGGCTGCTTGTCCAGACAACGTACCAGACAAATAGTGCAACGGCAGAGATGACCACCATGATCGGAGGCGGAGCTCGAGGCATGGTGCGCAGTTTGAAGGACGCAAACGGGAAGGTTGGGGTTGCGAGGGACTTAAGGACTAGATGCTCTGGGTCGAATATTACATGGGGAAGAATGAAGGAAGTACCAGAAGGAATGCACCGTGGATATGAGCTGGGTGAAGTGCCATGCCCAGGTGGTCAAGGAGGTTTGTATGTGTACGGAGTACGAAGTACGGATACTCAGGAATTACGGAGTACTGTATCCGTACACGTCTAATTAATGCAACCTGCACCCATGGCACGATATGCGTTTCCGTACTCCGTATATTTTGTAAAGCGGCGAGACAGACTGGCCTATAACAGACATGCAGCCTGCGCCCTCGCCTTGCCTCTCTCCTCTCTCACAATCCCAGTCTCCGATCTCGCTCAGCGAAGAAAAAAGATATTTCCCGGCTTGCCGATTGACGAATCAGACGTCGCCAAAATACGAATACCAATATTCCAGCGCCTCACCGAACTCCCAAGAGGCCCCATTTCCCCCAGGTTCGACCTTTCGTCTTGTGTGACGACTCATTGCTTATACTCCTACTCTGCGCCGCGTCAAATCCACTCGCCTGCTTACTCCTGCTTACTCCTGCTGACACCTGCTGGAGTGTGCGAAGTGCGGTTTCGTGGGAGGAAAAAAAAAGGAAACCTTGTGTTAAACCTTTAAAGAGCCTCGAGTTTACATCCAGAGGCGAAACTTTTGACTGTGCATTATTCGACGGCCAGTTCTTTCCATTGTATCTTTCGGAACAGGTATCCAGGCCAGCCGGTGCTTAAACCCATATAGAAACGCTTGATCAGTCGGTGGCTCTATCCAGATGGCTCCTTTCCCACCTCCGCCAGTCAGCACAATTGGTGAGTCGAACCAGGCCTCCTTCGACTCGCAGAATGTCTAACCGCAGCTACAGACTGGAACAATGTCGGGTTCAAAGTCCGGGAAGTCAATGGCCATATTGAATCGACTTTCCGCTACTCCTCGCCTAACCCATCATGGAGCAAACCACGCTTCGTCGCCTCTCCACATCTGTCAATCCACGGCATGGCCCCTGGATTGAATTATGGCGTGCAATGCTACGAGGGCATGAAGGCCTTCCGACAACCTGATGGGAGCATTACCATCTTCCGGCCCGACCGAAACGCCAAACGGATGCAACGCTCGGCAGAATTCATCTCCATTCCACCTGTCCCCGAAGAGCTTTTCGTAGAGTGTGTCAACCTGGCGGTTGGTGCGAACGCCGAGTTCGTTCCGCCCCACGAGACTGGTGCCGCCATGTACATCCGTCCACTGTTGTTTGGATCCAGCGCCCAGCTCGGCCTCAACCCCACGGACGAATATACCTTTGTGGTCTTTGTCATGCCCACCGGCGTTTACCATGGTTCGCATGCCGTTGATGCCCTGATTCTCGAGGACTTCGACCGCTCCGCTCCCGAGGGAACAGGAAGTGTCAAACTTGGCGGTAACTATGCTCCTGTGTTGCGCCACAGCGAGAAGGCCCATAAGGCCGGCTACGGAATCACCTTGCATCTGGACAGTAAGACCCGTACCGAGATTGACGAGTTCTCGACCTCAGGGTTCATCGGTGTCCGCGTCGACGATGGCAAGACCACCGTCGCCGTGCCGGATAGCAAGAACGTTATCGAGTCTGTGACATCCGAGTCTGCCTGCCAGCTCGCCAGGGACGTTTTGGGATACACTGTGGAGAAACGCCGTATCAAGTACGAGGAACTACCGAAGTTTACAGAGGTCATGGCCGCGGGAACGGCCGCCTCACTTGTGCCCATCAAAAGCATTACTATGACGTCTCGCGGGGACAAGTTTGAATATCCTGTGAACGAAAAGCTGGAACCGGGCCCCGTGTGCACTCAACTGTTGACAACTCTGAAAGGGATCCAGCAAGGAAAGGTAAAGGATTATTTTGGCTGGAACATGACTGTTACCGAGCCTCCAATCGAGTTTGTCAAGGCGTCGACAAATGGCGGTGTCAACGGCGGTGTGGACCAGTTGCCGTGAAAACCATGATTCAGTTTCAACAGAACAAGGAGATTCAGCGTGATATAAAACCGATAGTGATGATATCGTCGGGGAAAAGAGACACTCAAAAATGTGTATATTGAGTTTGCCCGAGCAAAAGGCTCGAAAAGTATGCCCTTGATTCAGCACTCCAAACTGCGCGCAATAATACACTCCTTTCCTTCGAACTTCGGCCTGGACGGCATCGTGATTTCCCCCTTGTCCCACGAATATCTTCTGGCATTCGCTGTCCAGATGATAGGAGAAACGCTACGCCTGAGTGTACAACTGCACACTTCTCCTCCCAAGCAGAACCAAGTAATCAAACCGGGTATTGGTATCATGAGTCGTTACGGATCGTTGTCAAAGAGAATCCAAGCTGGGTGCAGACAGCCTCCACCAGTCCTGGCTCAATACTGTGCGAATCAACCGCGCCAGTAGCGACATTCATTCTGGCATAGGTAGTTGAAAGTCGTCATCGTCCAGTTTACTGTTCTCAAAGGGGAAGAACTCGGTGTTGAACAACTCGTCCTCGGGTTCGTCGGCGTTGTCCTTTGAGATGTCCTGCTCCAGCAACTCGTACTCCTTGAGTCGGAACCACATTTCACTTTCAACCGGAGGCGAGCCGTACAAATCGCGAAAATCCTTGGGATGAATGGAAGCATGGCTAATCTTTTTCGGTCTTGAAGTAGAACCACTTTTGGTCGATCCATCTTGAGCCCCTGTAGGGATTATGGAGGGCGCCTTCTTTGCTTTGGGAAACCCAATGGTGTTTTTGGATAGAGCAGCTCCGCGGGACTGTGTTGACAGTGAGGGCTGTGGCACTGAAGGGTGCTTTGCTTTTGTGAGAGGAGTGATGCCTTTCTTCTTCTGCTCGGACGCTTGGGTTGGCTTCATAGCGGCTCTTGGTGCTCGATGCTGCAACTCGGACAGTGCTGCAACGGCAGACCTGGCTTTCATGGTGTCTACTCTGGACACCTGCGGTCTATTCTTTTTCGGCCCCGCCGCGATCATAGCATCAACTTGTCTATCAACGTCCTCACCAATTAGGAGGCTGGACTTGTTCCAGCTGTCTAGAATTTCTTGCTCCTGTTTCTTTTGGTGTTGGTTGTATTCATCTTCTTCCCTCTTCAGTCGTAATGAGACCCCATTCCGGTCCTTCGGCGAATGGCAGTATAGCTCGCCGTAACCTCGCAAAAGCTCCTCCGTCAGAAGAGGATCCTCGCTGAAGTCCAATGGGGGATCTGGAAGCTCAATAGGCGGAGGTGGGGCGTATCCGAAGTCTGGCTCTCCTTCCTTTGCAACTCGACCCGTCAAGATACCCGCTTCAATGGGCTCCGAAGGGGCAATTGTAATCTTAGAACGCCCGGAGCGACGCACTGTGGTTGCCTTCTGGGCAGTAGGGCCTTGCTTCGTGGTCAATGACGGTGCAGGCGTCTGGAATGCCTGAGCTTTCACGTTGGTTGTCTTCGCGCCGAGAGGTGCTCTGTTGCGAGGTGCTTGTCGACCCGTCAGTCAAATCCGGCTCGTAAACCAAGGATCAGTGAAGCCATACCAAAGGGGGTAACAAATGAATTCTTGTCTAATTTGCCAGGAACATCTTGAGCAGCTGTCTTCTGGCCCTTTAGGTCCAAGGGGCGGTTCTCGTCATGCGGCGCGGCTCGAAAAGGAGTCTTCAGACCTCCTGGAGTTTTCGATTGCAGTGCTCGCACGCCTTGATTGAGAGGCTTTCCGGCGGCGGCGGTTTGGCGTGCGTGAACGAGATTCTCTTGATCTCTCGCGGCTAACATTGTTGGAAATCAAGCGAGTAGCTGAGTTCCGGTGTGATAATTTCGTTGTGGTTGTAAATGTCGTTTATCGAAAGCAGGATCTCGCCGACGCGCGCTGTGTAGCTCCCAGTGGTACACATAGAAATCGCAGGTGAGGATGGATGTTGACATGGTTGTCCCTCGCAACCGGTTTGCGCAGGCTCCTTAGGCCACAGCAGCCTTCTGGCCTTAGGGTTAGGGGCTCCTCAGGCTTCCTACCCCCCCTGCCCATGGATTATTGGGCATTGGGCAGTCCTGAGGAGAGTGAAACCGGGCCTAAAGCCCAGACGGTTGAGCCTGGAGCCTCATCCTGAACGCGGACGGTCATTGGTCTCGATAAACTCCCCTGAAGCTGCTACAGTAAGTGGTGGTGGGCCGCTAAGCCTACCACATCCCCTCCATCCGCCTATCCCTCCCACCGCTGACTCCTGCGGCCACCCCAAGTGACCGCCAGTTGATTCTCCCTTTGGACACCTTCACATCTGGTTGCCGCCTTGAATCCTCCCATTCACAACGACCACCGCACTGATATTTCTGTCTCGCGCCCGCTTGGAGTGTAATTTGGACATAACATAGAACGCCTTTCACCATGGATCGGATCAAGGAGGTACGTCTCGGGCAGCTGCACCTTCCTTCACTGCAGGCCCCTCCGTTCAGGCACCACGCATTTCGATACTGCCACAACAGTCGCAATTCTGCCTCACCAGTTCTGTTGTCAATCTTTCGGCTCCTTCTTTATCGTCCCTGTCGAAATCAGCTTCCCCATCTTCCTAATCACCTACCAACAATCGACCACAACATTCATCATGGCGTCCGCATTCGCTAACTTCCAACAGAAGATGAACTCTCTCCGCATCGAAGCGGATGAGAATGCTGCAAAGGCTGAAGAGCTTAAAGTCAAAGTCAAGCAATTGGAACATGAGAACCTTCAGAAGGAGCAGGAGATCACTTCTTTGACACACCGTAACCAACTGCTCGAGGGCGAAGTCGAAAAGCTAGAAGTCAGCATCAAAGAAGCCAAGGCAGCAGCTGGTGAAGCCTCGCAGCACGGTCAACAGAATGAGGCCCTTACTCGAAGACTTCAGCTGCTCGAGGAGGAGGCTGAGGCTGCTGACAAGACTTTGAGAGAGACCAACGAAAAGTACGACTACTCTGCTGTGTGCGATCACTATGCTAATGATCCGACCCAGGCTCCGACAGACCGACGTCAAGGCTGGCCACTTCGAGCGCAAAGTTCAAGCCCTTGAACAGGCACGAGACGAATGGGAAGCCAAGTACGAAGAAATGGCCAAGAAGCATGCAGATCTGCAAAAGGAGTTGCAGGAATTGGAGCAGAGCATGGGAAATATCTGATTGCAAGCGAGTCGACTGTATTCTGGTTGTGTGAAGAATTAACGACCACGTCTGGCAAGTGATTGGAGGCACGATGCATAGACCATGACACGCCTACGATACCATGGGCATTCAATACTGGGCGAGCGTTGATAGTTTTGATGAACGACGGCATTCTCATCCGGCTCGCCGTTCTCGAGCTTGTCTGTGATTTTTGGATCTCTCTTTTGTCCGTGAAACTTTCCGCTCCGCCTTGCTCTCATACCGGAAACTTCTCTTCTTCTTTCTACTCCTTTCGGCCTTATCCTTTGGATTTTCTTTCTTCCATATCCGTTTTTTCTTCACGGAAGTCGAGTCCTCTGCGTCCACCAAATCTGCCTGTTTATGTTCTTTACTGTCTGGATCAACCTGGGCATTCAAAATGCCTTCCCGGCTGACGTCCATGGCCTCGACAGTCACGGTGGTGTACTTGTCTTCGTCGATGTATTCCGCTTCGTGGTCAATGGGTTCTGGATCTGGCTCGGAGAGGCCAGTCCATTCGTCGTCGGAGTCTGTACCAGCATCTTCCGACCCGCTGTCTGGAGAGATCGGTCTGATCATGGCATTGATCTCTTCCACATGTCGTTCGAGATCTGCCTTCCGTTGTTCTCGCAGCTTGCGATATAATAAGCCTGACGATCAGATGAATGGCCATTGATCATCTTACCTTCCTCCGCGCTATTACTCTTTCTGCCCTCGCCTTCTGCTCCGCGATTTCCTGTGCATGTTTCGCTCTCTGTAGTTTCCGCTTGTGGAACCCGGTGAGATATTCCTGACGAGCGGTGGGATCGAACGTGATCTCTTGGACGACCGTAGGCTCTGTTCGTCGGCGCTTGGTGGGAGGAGGCATTTCTTAATCGAGGAATGGGGCCTATCGACTCTATAGGCACTGTCTTCCGTGGTTCTTGTCAAAAGGACAAGTCGCGTTCGTGTTCAGGCCGTCCTGTGTCCTCTGTACACCCCAACATGAAAGTTTCGCCGCATATCGACCAAACTCGCCAAGCTGAACAGGGCCCTAAGGCTCTTACTAAGGCCCTGGCACGCCGCGCGCCGCTTTAAAAAACCCCCTTCCTTTTCCGCCTGCCTGCGCTTCCTGGCCTGAGACATGTGCTTCATGTATCCGTACTACCAGACGACGTTCAAAGGCTGAGGATCGCGTTTTCGGCCTCAGTTCTCAGATGTACTCCGTAAGCAATTCGCAACCTGACGTGATCATTTTCTCGAGGAACCGAGGGTTGGACGCTCAAGGCTCTTATGAGACTACGTACCATCCCTTCCTTTCGCTCTGGCTTATCTCCCAATTTTCAACTTTGTTGGGTCATGTAACTTTGCCAGGCTGATGATGGCATCAAATGGCGCATTTGGAAAGCGGCCGAGAAGGTCACCTCCCTCAGCTGAATTAAGCTCAGCCAAGGGATCGAAGGGCCAAAAACGATACAACTGATACCAGGTTCCATAAGATGACACATACATATGGGACTTCAATAGATAGATTGGGCCATGAAGACGGCTTCGTTGTCGTCGTGGCTAGAGAGGATTGGACTAACACATGCCTTGAGCAGTAGACTCGGCCTTTGTCGTTTGTCGATCGAGGCTAGCCTTCTAATAGTGTTGCTCATTCAAGTTCCGCCCCAGCTTTCACACATTCGCGAGTAGGGTAGACACTTTCATGGCCTTCTCGAAAACGATCCGCATGCCACGTGTAGGGTTTGCTGCCCTGGCTCTCCCAACCCAGTGGGTTCAAACACGGGCAGCCGCTTGGGTTGTCCGCTCGGCCATCACCGATAATGACCCTCCCTTTTTGCAGGCATACCAATTCTGTTCGCGAACCCCTTCCGGCAGTTCATTGAACGAGTGCTCGATCTCTGTCGAATAACATACTCCTTTACGACACTCGAGACGAGTGTGGGGCATGCTGATCGTCCATAACCACCGTTGACCCGGGTGATGTTCTGTCATCTTCGTCCTTTTCCATCACCCCATCTATCGACCTCCAAACCCTGGAGGAGGAAATCCTCTGCCCTGACCTGACGGAGCACCTTGGAAGCCAGGAGGTGGCTGGAAGCCAGCAGGGGGACCGCCGGGCGGCGCACCGAAACCTGGAGGCGGTCCTCCAAAGCCTGGCGGTGGGGGACCTCCGGGCAGTGGAACTCCTCGTCCACCAAAACCTGGCGGTGGAGCTCCTCCAGGAAATCCTCCTTGCGAAAATCCGAGGCCTATCGGCGGTGGTGGACCACCAATTCCCACGCCAGCTGCCGGTCCGCCCAAGCCCACCGGTAGTCCTCGACCGGCTGGTCTGGCGATTCCGGTCCCGGCTTGCAATGCGCTCGGGGCGCCTCCTGGTGCCGATGTGCCGAGACGTGCAGAAGGGTCAGATGGCGGAGGGCCTTCAACACTGCAACTGACGATGTTTGTTCCTCTGAGAATGACCAGACCCAGTGTGCGTTTTTCCTCGGTTTCGACCGCCGCTGCTGAGCCAGGTGCAGCAGGAGCAGAAGGCTTGGTTTGCTTGCGCTTGACCTTGCGGAACTCTTCGGTGTCGGCGAGAACGAGGTTCATGTGCTGTGGGTGAAGTGTTGTGTTAGTGGTGGCTTCTTCGCAGAGGCTGAATATGAGAAGGGACGGAGCTCAGACTCACTTTATCGAATGCAAGCATTTGACCAGTCATTTGTCGAGCGTCATTCAAGGTTACCCGCATACGATAGTTGATCTGAGCGGTCAGTTAGTGTTTGTATTTGAGTATCGCGCAGTTGGGCAAATGGCATACCAGGTTTTGCTACCACGAGTTAGTATTGAAACATCCAGCTGAAAACCTCCAGGGTCTAGAAGGTAGACGTACCATTTTCCCCTGCTTGTTCGCCATGTTTCCCTGAATTGCGCACGAGTGCGGCTGGATACTTGGAATGCGATGAAAATGAACTTTGGTTTGACGGTTCCAAAAAGTGGTTTACGCGTAGTTCTGAGCCGCGGCTCGACTACGTCCACCAGACGATGGCTGCAACACTCCGTGGAAGGAAAGAGATGCAGGCCCGAACTGGCAATGTCCCTTCAGACGTGTAGAATACTCTGATTGAGGTCAGTCAAGATTGGTTCACGCAAGACTCGAAAAGGCTGCCAGATCCATGGGAAGTCCCTAATTGGGGTTAGCGCATTTACACTCTTGGCGCGCCAAGCCCTTTGTTGGTGCGCACTTCAGAATTTCGACCTCGCTCCTCCGAGTGGAAGCATCACCACAGCACTCAACAAACCAAACTCTGTCGCACTCGTTAAACCCACCATCTGAGATCAATTTTCAAGATGGCGGAAGGCAACGACAAGAGCACAAACCCCATGCGGGAGCTGCGCATTGACAAGCTCGTCTTGAACATCTCGGTCGGCGAGTCTGGTGATCGTCTCACTCGTGCGGCCAAGGTGTTGGAACAATTGTCTGGTCAAACGCCCGTCTACAGTACGTCTACCACTTCCACGTTTTAGGCGTGGCAGGCCTTTGGAGCCTCATCTGGTCACAACTGACGCTTGTGTACAGGCAAGGCACGATACACCGTCCGATCGTTCGGTATCCGTCGAAACGAAAAGATTGCCGTGCACGTCACCGTCCGAGGTCCTAAGGCCGAAGAAATCCTCGAGCGTGGCCTTAAGGTCAAGGAATACGAGCTCCGCAAGAAAAACTTCAGCGAAACCGGCAACTTTGGTTTCGGTATTTCCGAACACATTGATCTGGGTATCAAGTACGATCCTGCGATCGGTATCTACGGCATGGACTTCTACTGTTGCTTGTCGCGACCGGGTGCCAGAATTGCAAGACGGAGACGAGCCAAGGGCAAGATTGGCCGCAACCACAAGGTCTCCAAGGATGATACTGTCAAATGGTTCAAGACTCGATTTGAGGGTATTGTGCGATAATTGGTCGAAGAGATAGTCGCTTGCAAAGAATTCTTGAATGGCCGATTTCGGGACGTGGTGATTGCCATCGAAGCAGAAACTGTCACCGGCGGCGTCAAAGCTGTTGAAGCGAGATTGATATCGTCCTGGCTAGACCACGTTTACGTCGTGGTTGTTCCCGGCGCTTCGGCGGAGACGGCGGAATCCATTCGTGATTCTCGATCCAGCTTTGTATGAAGGGCAAGATACGGGGATGCTCAGCAGAGCCTCCAATGCAACAAAATCTGATAAAGCCATCAACCAGTTTCTTCGCAAATTGATCATTGCACCCGTGAATGTTTTGTTGTGCCTACACTTTAGACTAATGGGCGTTAAGGAATTCCAGATGAGATATCTACATCGTGTCCAAAAATGGTGTCGATGCCACCAGTCCCAAAGAAATCGTACCATATAAACGCCATGCTTCTTGAATCATCCACCGAACCTCATTTCTCATAACAATTGCTTAGCTCAGAAGAAGATCCGATACCCTGTTATCCATCCCAGATGTAACATACTCGTAGATCACTTCCCAAATCTTTTGGTCGGTAAATGTGCTGGTGGTGAGCTTGTTCGTATCGATTCCCGGTACGAACTAGATGCCAGCCAAAATCACTTTTAAATCGCCGATCCTAGTGGCGCTCACCTGTCGTAGCTGAAGGCGTATTAGCCTCTGGCTCTGGTGTGACAGGCGTACTCGGTTCTGTTGCAACAGAGACACTGATGCTTGGCAGGTTGAGTTGAGGTAGTTGGGGCATAGCATTGCTAGGAGTCCTGCTTGGAACCCTGGCAGCGTGGGCAGCAGCATTACTTGCTGCCCGGCGAGCGACAGCAAGCTCATACGCAGGAGCATCACCCCACTCATGGATCTCATAGTCTGGCGGTCGGTTTACTTCGTCCAGGTCATCATGCGGTATGCGAGACTCGCCGATGTCGTCGGACCCAGTACTTTCATCCGGCGTGAATCTGTTCGCTGTGGGCGATGAATCTGTCGTGTTGCTTCGAGGCCCATCGCTGTGAGAGCTGCGAGGGCGGAGGGAGACTGGAGTTGCTTGAGGCTCTATATCCGAACCCACGGTGGATACACTGTTTCCACTGATGGAAGGATCGCGAGTATGCGGTCGGGATATAGTGGATATTGAAGTCGCATCGGAAAGCTGTCGAGGGCGTCCTTCCAATTCGCCCATGGGTGCCGCTCCGCTCAGCAGGCCGCCTCGCTCCGAGTCATTGCTGTTTGCCCGGATCCTGGTACCATCGTGTCGGACCTCTCCGAGCGAACCGTATGCAACACTTGACACTCGTGTTTCTCGTCCGCGAGATTGGTGTTCAGCGAGGAGAGTTGCAGCGGAAAGGCTGACTCCACCGTTCAGAGAACTGACACTCTCGCTGGCCCGCCGCTGAGATTGTCGCCTCAACTCTTCTAAGCGTGCCGTGTCCCCCCTTTCTCGAGCTTCTCTTCTCTCGCGCCGACGTTCTTCTCGTTCGGCTATTTCACGCCGACGAGCTAAGCGGATCTGATAAAGTGAGTCCATCAGGTCTTCTCGCCGTGCTTCCTCTTCCTCCTGGGTTTCGGGGAACTCTATGACTGTATCCATTCCCTCCCTCTCCCCTTCTCGACCCAAGACCTGCTCTGTGTCCTTTGGCGTGTGGGAGTAGGCAGGTAGGGTGATGACGCTTCTGACGCTGGTATTGCGGTCGACTCCGGTTGCGGGTTCTGCGCCTCCAACGTCGTTGCCATTGTATGCCGTACTTGTGGACAAGAGATCTCGGTTCCGAACAGCAGAATACTTCCCACCGGGAGTCCACGTCTGCCATTTGCTCTTCAAGAACTTTGTAGGAACATAGCGAGGGCTCTTGCCCTGAATCTTCCAACGTCGCAAGAAGGAATAGAAGACAACGGATAGGGTGATGAGGGCGACTATTACAGCAATGATCTGCATGGTTTCAGGACGCTGTTCATCATTGAATGCAGACATACTTACTGCAACTATTACAGAAGTCCCGCTAACTCCTCCGCCGCCGCCTCCGCCACCGTCGTCGTGGTCTGGTCTTCCTCCTCCCGGCAGCTGCCGGGGGACTAATGGGTGTAATAGACTGTTCCTTTTTCCATAGCCTCGAAAGCCTGAGACAACCCCCATGCCGACTATGTCAAGATGAAGCTTTTGCTTAAACAGGCCCGGAAAGCGGCTGACGGTCACTACCGTGGCATCAGATCGAGGCAGTGTGGGACGGGCGTTGAGAGTGACCAGGTAGGATCTGATCGAAGGTGCATCTATTCCTCCAACATGAGACTTCTGGAGTTTCGAGAATTGCCCACTGTGTAGGCAATACAGTGGAGAAAAGAGGGATCAGAGGATGAATTGAAGAAGAGTGAGACGCAGCACGCACTGTATATGCAATATGCACTATGTAGTCAGATGAATTGCCGGCAGCTTGGAACAGGGCAGCCTCCAAAAGTTGGAGCTGTGCCTAAGCCTGGCACAGTAGTGGCCAGTCGCCGGCCGCCCAGCACTAAATGCTGAGACACAGCCAGGGTCCGCGCGTCTGGCAGTAGTTGTTCGCGTAATCCCTGTGCTTATCATAGCCTAGTGACGTGCAATGGCGTTAAGTATCCGAGAGACCTGGAAGGAAGGGCTTAGGGGCATCTGATGTTGGTGCAATCCTTGCTCTACAATTGTTGCCTCTGTCAACGACATGTATCCCTGGGTCGACAATGGTCTGATATCGTTGACTGCATGCCTGGAAATGGATGATTCTCGATACGTGTTATCATTATTATCTCAGTTATGCATGTAGACCTGCAACAAATGGTCGAACCATATCCAGACTCAGCCACATCGTATCATTCCCACCTCTTCATCGATCCTAGTGCCTCCCGGTGTAAGCAAGACATGCAGAATCATAGGCCCTAGGGCGTTGCTGCTAAAGCTGAGGTTGAAACCAATCGTGACGCTGGCGACTAGACTTTGGCCGGTGTGTGCGATTGCAGCGTACACCGAAAGATTGAGTGGGAATAGGATGCACAGAAGGAAGAGTGTTGTCTCTGGGCTTTGTGCTTTGTTCTGGCAACTGACAAGCAGGCGCAGGCTGTGTGGCTTTAGTTGAAGGCCCAGGACCCTAGCATTCCAGGCACCTAGGTGCTAGGGTCCTGAGGCCTTGGCCGTCAGCGGCTGCTGCTTTTACAGAAGTTAGGAGTTCCTGGGTCTAACCGCATCAGGGTGTTTATTTGCATGTTTTTGTGCCAGCCGAGTCCCCCATACATTTACTTACTTCTCATCATCCCATCGATTGTACAATATCCTACATTGCATTCGACATTTGCACAACCCCATGGCTCCTTCAAGGTTCGATCATGATACTGCCGGTACCAACTACAGCAGCATCCACTCTGCCGATGCATTCGTAGGCGATTACCAAGTACGACGCATCTGAAAGCATATGTGAAGCCCGGCTAACCATGCGCCGTAGGTCATGTACACTCCAGGCTCAACAACTCCTCCCCATGAACGCCATCACAAGCGACCGACTCGCTTTAGCAAAGCTGTATCCTCAAGGTCTCAAAACGCCAGCCAATCTTTCATGCTGCCGACCAACATACCAAACACCTCCCAGATAATTGGCGACCACGGTTCGCTCCCCAACGTCCAAATACACTACGCTGTCCCTGCCGATGAGAAACAAATAGTCGCGTCCTTACGTACTCTCCAACGGGATCTCAACGAAGCCGTGCAGACCATCAACTCTCTTACTAGGGAACGCGATGAGGCTTTGATGGAGCTCAGGTTGCTTCGAGCCGGGTCGAAGAAACAAGCGACACCTGCCAAGAAGAACAGAGCGTCGATACGCGTTGAAGAGGAATTGTTTGACATCAGCCGTTCAATGGAGTCACCTAAACAATCCCCCGCGAGGCGGGATGCTGTTGAAGCTAAAGAAGCTGCTAAGACTGCCAATTCCGACGATGCGCGAGTTCTGTCGCCAATCCCTATCAACCAAGCAACCTCGCCTACATTCGACAAGCGAACAGCAAGTAAGCCCGGTGTGCATGTCAACAGCAAGTCCCATGCCTACAGGAGGCCCGCTGTTAATGACACCGAGAACAGCATGATCGAAGATCCGACAGCTGCCTCCAATACTTCTCGACGTCGTCGCCACCTAGCGATGGACGAGAATATGACCTCCGCGTACATTCTACCTGACATCACTGTCAACCAGCCCCAGAAATCGACCAGAGCCCAAGTGTCACCGGAGGTCCAAAATGTCCTGCATAGACATGGCCCTGATCATGCTGGAAACTGCGCCGTTTGCCAGAGGCTTACGGTGAAGAGAACCAAACACGTTATGCACGAGATTCCCGGCGCTGAAAGACCCGATTTCACTGCACAGATAACCCAGCTCATGAAGGATGCCATGCTGGAAGAACCAACCATGCGACCCAAGATTTCCCCTTGGTTGGCGCTTGCTAATGTCAAGAAGCTGCTGACGGATCAGTTTGAAGAGGCCAAACGGAAGCATAGTCAGGCATGGGAGAAGTATGATGCGATCCAAGCACCGCTAAGTAGCAAGAAACATGCGGCAGCAAGCCAGGATCTGTTCTACTGGTCCAAGAAGATGGAGGAGTGCAGAGTCAACCTCGATCAACTAAGAGACGTTGAGGAGGGTATGAAAGACCAAGATGAGCTCTGATTATGCGTGGTAATAAGAGTGCTATCGGCGCGAGGGAGGGCCTTGGTAGATTTGAAGCTCTGTGTTGTCATGATCATAACCATTGAACCTTTAGAATGGTGCGCTGAGGGAGGGGATTTTAACTCTTTGTCAAGGCATCAACGAACGAAGCACCAATGAAACCCATTCTGAAGGATTGCACTTCAGACTTTGCGTTGGTAGAACAGTAAAGCTTTGGCACGCTTACGCTTTCGCTTTTGCATATGGTTGTTTAGATGCTATCTATCCATGTGCCATGTCGAGCCGACATATCTACAGCCGCGCGAGTCTATGGAACGATATGCGTATGCATTGATCTTCGCATCGGCCATTCGTGGACTCATCTAGTGCAGAGATAGCGGTTGAAAAGAGGTGGACACCATTAGCCGGCACATCGTCTTTGCAAGACTCTCGATCACTGCACAATTTCCTCGGTCTCCTCGATGACCTCTTCGACCACCTCCTCAACCACCTTCACGCCGTCCGCCTCAGCGCTGCGCGTACGTATGAGCTTCAGCTCGGTCTCCGGGTCCGGAAGGCCCAGCTCTTCCCGCTCTTGTCTGAGTAGTTCCTTCTCCTCTGCCACCCAGCTGTACCACTCCTGGTAGAGTCTCCGTCGGGTATCGATGACGGCTTGGTTTGCGCCCTCCTCCAATTCCTTGTCCAATTCGTCAAACTCCTTTGAATACTCGCGGAGGTTCCGCCGGATGGTGCGCTGCTCCTCCTTGGACAACACAGTCGGCGGCCGAGGGCGCCAGATCAGCTGCTTGAATTTTTCTGTTGGTGCATCGTAGAGGAGTTTGCCGTAGAAGGTCCAAAGCCGGTAGCCGTTTTCCATCTACGCCGCAATGTTAGTGCTCTGATGCAAGAGACTTTGCTGAACAGGGACTTACCTGGTGTGTCCACGAACTGGCACTTGTGACAACGTATCTGCCTGTAGGATCCCACTCGACATCCGTCATGCCGTAATGGTCCTCAGTATTCATAAGCATCACGTTAGCAGCCAGATGAGCTTCACTCTCGGGCTTCTCGCCCTCGTAGTCGAGATCGTAGAAGTCAATATCGGAGTGCTGCTGGACACTGACGGTGGCAATGGCCACAAAACGACCTTTCGGCGACCAATAGATGCCATTGCTGTTCTTCTTGTCGAAAGTGCGGGCGTGCTTGAAGGCACCGGTCCCTGCACCCTTGATCTTTTCAGGGGCGAAGAATGCCACAGCTGTTTTGGGGAAAGTGTTTGAGCCAGCAACGGCTTCACCTGCAGTAATAATGACGAACCGATCACCTTTTGGTTCCCATGCGAAATTGATGACAGTGTCCTTGAGACTGTCAACAACTTCAACAGGTACCCCCTTCTCTTTGATGCGAAAGATTTCAAGGTTCGTCGCTAGGGATTTCTTGGACTTGGAGTGTCTATCCACCTTGACACAAATGAACTTTGCCTCAGATTGCCAATGAAGTTTCGCATCGGTGACATTGAAGAGGTTTCGTGTTCGGACAATCTCTTTGCTGGGAATGGACATCAATGCGACTTTGGCTGGATTTGAACCAATTTCAGGTGTCCAGAAAGTGAGCAGCGACTCGTAGGTCTTGACCCCTTCTCTTTGGGTTATAGCCGGAGCCCATTCGAATTCCATGATCCCTTCGATCTTTATCGAGGCCTTATCCAGCATATTCATCCGGGGAAGCTCGTAGATTGAAAGACTCTCATGCGGTTTCATTCTGGCCACGTATTTTTCGTCGGCGGACCATTTGAAAGCTGGCCATTGAACTTTGGCTTTGGGAGGGATTGCGCTGGCATCAGCCCCAGGAGGAGGTGTAAGGTCATGAGCCACAAATGATCTGAGAGGCTTGCCAGTGGCAATGTCCCAGATAACTATGTGCTTGCCTTCTTCATCAATTGTCAGAGGGCCTTTCCCCTCCTCCACGGTAATAGGTTGGTTTGACCAGGTTGTCAGATACTTTTCACCAGGAGAGAATTCGACCAAGCTAACAAATGGATGGGGAAACTGTCGGATTCGCTTGAAAGACGGACCACCCCAGAGTTGAACCCCCTGCTGATGGATAGAAGCAAGATACGTCCCTTGTGGCGACCATGAGACAAACAGTTGTGTCCAGTGTTTGCGATCAACAACAGGCTCAGGGGATCCTTTCTTGTTGTTCCAGAACACGCCAACATTGTCACCGCGAAACATTGCGAACTGATCCCGAGCAGCAGGGTCGAAGAGCCAGGACCGAAGATGTTCTTCCTCCTGGAACGGTTCGGTTGCGGGGGGAACAAAATCTTCGTCAATCCTTCCCTCTCTTCCATATTTTTCGATGTCTGTGAGTTTGTTCACCGCTATGGTATGTCTCCTGTCGAGCGCTGTTCCATGGAGTTGCTTGGTAGCCGCGATCGCCTGCTCCGGAGTCGAATATTCGACAAATGCAAATCTGCACACGTATTAGAGACGCCACCACGGAAGCCAACTGTGTTGAACTTACCCTTCAGACATTCCCTGTTCGTTCATGGGCATGAAAATCGACTCTTCGCCATCCTTTATCCTCCCCACCGAGTTTAACCTCTTCAGTAAGAATTTAACGAGTTTCGGTTTCTGCTCTTCGGATACAATGGGCAAACCATCGACGACCTGTTCCACTTAGTCTGATGCAAACACGCTCTCTTTCGATAGAACTTACGACAAAGGTATCAAGCCCCTCTTCCATTCGCACATCATATCGTTCCTTGAGGTCGCTGAAGTCAATGTTCTCGAGATCATCCTCGAAGTCGTGCTCGGAGAGCTTGTCAAAGCTAGGAGCCATCTTTGCGGTCTGGGCTCAATGGCAGCAGTAATGAAAAGTCGGTCTGGTAAACCACCAACGCTGCTGTCGACCTGCTGCTGTCTTTAGCAAATATTCGGCTGAGAGGCGCAGGTTGTGGACACTGGAAGAGCCAAGATTTCTGCGGTCACGTGCCATGCCTTTTGCGCAGTGACTAAGACTCGGCCTTGAAGGTGACGGGCGGGCTACACTCCTCCGTAGCAGGCCCGAGCCTTGCTTACCTACAAACCGTCGCTTGTCAACTGGCTGGGCCCCGGCAGACTTTCCAGATCCCGTCCAGCCAGTCGATCTCCCCCAGCTTCCCAGACCCGTGGGCACATGTTGCGCAGGCGGCGTCAATGGTCACTTCTAGGCTCAGCAAGCCACCCTCTTTTTGCAGTTGTCTCATATTTACGGCGTACTCATCTTCAGTTGAGCTCATCTAGATTATCACCGCCCGTTTACACAACGATCCAAACTCACAACAGTCTTCTCTACCAAGCGCCCGCACAGCACCTTAATCGCTGTTGCTGGGTGAAAGTGAGCAGATGTCTGATGCCTTCCCGCTAGCCTAATTCGCCCTCAGCGTCGATACCGCGGGTTTTGCCCAGAGAAGACTGGTTCTGACGAATAAAGCCTGACCTCTCCTACGACCTGGCAGAATGTCCCGTGAGTCTCCTGAAGTCTATCCTTCACACTAAAGTTTACTGACCCCTTACAAGTTCCCTCAACCGTTCGCTCGCACTACGTCGCCATTATAGATTCCATCCTGAATGAAGTCGATCTCACCACTATCACGAGGAAGAGTATTCGACAGGGAATCCAAGACCAGGTTGACTATGACATTACTCCGCACAAGGTCAGTAGGAAAGGAAACGGATCTAAAAGTGGAATACCCTGACCAAGTGCTAGGCTGCCATCAAACAGCTGATCGATGAGAGGTTTGACATTGTCAATGCCAAAAAGAATGGCGAATCTCCAGTGGTGCCCTCTGTTGAGCAAGCCGATGCTGCTCCCACAGCAAATGGGATCCACAAAACGCATGGAGAGCCCTCATCGACCTCACCTGCGAAAAGAGACGCGAGCGAGGCAACCTCAGAAATCATAGACAACCCGCCGCCAAAAAAGAAGCGCAAAGCGAGTCTGGACGCTGACGCGGCTTTTGCCGCACGTCTCCAAGCTGAAGAAGACAAGTTAGCTCGGCCTACACGAGGCGGCGCTAATCGAAAGACTGCTCCAGTCAAAAAGAAGAAGAGAGCGAAGAAGGACCGACTAACCGGATCGGATGACTCCGATTTAGATGACGAGGAGCACAAACCCCAGAAACCGAAGCGAGAGACAGGATTTCACGTACGTTGCATGAATTTGGCTTGAGACAGTTGACTGAGAAATTACAGAAGCCACTCCTCCTATCTCCGGCATTGTCCGAATTTTTCGATGGCGAAATACGGGTAATTGTTCTCGAGTATTCCAGACGACGAGAGTTCTAATTCGGTGAAATAGCTGTCACGCCCCGAAACTACTAAAAGAGTGTGGGCGTATATCAAAGCGAATGACCTGCAAGACCCCAATGATAAGCGATTCATCATTTGCGATTCGAAGATGCGAGAACTCTTCCGACAAGACAAGGTGCACATGTTTACCATGACCAAATTGATCTCGCAACAAATGTACAACCCCGAGGACTAAGGTTCATTGAACCATGCCTCTAAGATGATACTCTGGAGGCGGGCCAATAAGGTGTTTATAACGGCATGCATGACTCGCAGCGAAATTGGTGTTCTTCCCCCAGAGAATTAACTGGCGCACACTTCTGAGGTCGTTGCTAGCGAAACTCGTGCGAGCGGAAGCAAGCTTTGCGCTATTGGACGGATAATTTATCTTGGACAGAAATGATCACGGTAGATCTGGCTGGATATTTCATACAGATCTGCTTCTACTGCAGAATGCAGTATGTCAGGAGAGTCAGCCTTGCTGACTAAAGGCGTCTCAACACACTGGCCGCTTCGCTCGATCCCAAATCTATGACCGTCTCAAGGTGACTCATTCCTTCCAAATAGAAACTGTTTCACCCTCTGAGACCGTGACTCATTTTGTTCTCCGGAGTAGTCTAATCGTGGAAGCTTGGTGTGCAGGTGTCTGAATTGTTCAACGGCATTCATTATTGAGTCTTGGGGTAGGGATAATTACCCCACAGTGACCTGCGACTTTTCTTTCCCTGCCAGTGTCCGTCAAGTCGTGGTGCAATTCAGCCATTGCCCTCAACCGTCAATCCTCAACATTAACACCGCCCCTACTTGGCCCTGCCCTGCCCTGCCCTGCCACATTCTATCCATGTCACAATCAATATCTCCAGCAGCGGCTCCGGCTCCGGCCCCGGCTCGAGCTGCTCCAGCGGGACGAGGCGACAGATCGAACACACGGAATCACAGTGGAGCACACAATTCCTCAGACAATCGCGGTCGAGGTACTGCTTCAAGAGGAGGGCGGGGTCAAAGAGGAGGCCGAGGAAGGGCTCGAGGTCATGGACAAGGACAAGGGCGGGATATCACCTCTTCACAGATACCTCAGGCTTCGGAGTCCGCCACAGACGACAGACCAGGAGGGCCAGCCGGGGGCGGCTTCGGTGCTCGCCTGACCGAAGCTGCCTCGAAACCTGAAGGCGACGCAAATGAAACCCAGTCCCAGGAGACTGGTGCCACTGCAGGGGCAGAAGATGCAGAGGTGTGCTTCATATGTGCCAGCCCGATCGAACATGTCTCAATTGCATCTTGCAACCACCAAACGTGCCACATTTGTGCGTTACGGCTACGGGCCCTGTACAAAACACGGGCTTGTGCTCACTGTAGGGTGAGAATGACTTTCTAGGCTTGCCTGCATGGTATACTAACACGTTCCTAGACAGAGGCACCGTTTGTGATTTTTACTGACAGCGCGGACAAGCGGTTCGAAGAATTCGCGGATAGCGATTTTGTCAAGGTCGACGAGAATTTGGGGATCAAGTACGAGAAGGATGTCATTTTCGAAGATACTATCCTACTCTTGAGGTACAATTGTCCCGACAAGGATTGTGACGTCGCGTGTCGCGGATGGCCAGATCTGCATCGCCATGTCAAGACCAAGCACGGAAAGGTGATGTGCGATTTATGCACCAGGAATAAGAAAGTTTTCACTCATGAACATGAACTCTTCACATTGAACGAGCTTCGAAGGCATGAAAAATACGGGGATGACATGCCAGGGGCAGTCACTCAGTCCGGCTTCAAAGGTCATCCGGAATGTGGCTTTTGCAAACAGAGGTTCTATGGGGACGACGAACTTTACACCCATTGCCGCGAGAAGCATGAGCGGTGTCACATCTGTGATAGACGCAACGGGGGGAGAAACCCACAGTACTACCTCAACTACCAAGAACTGGAGAAGCATTTCGCGGCCGAGCATTTCGTCTGTTTGGATGCTGAATGTCAAGCCAACAAAACCAATGTGTTCGAATCCGAAATGGATCTCAAGGCGCATCAACTCTCTGAGCATCCCAACGGGCTTTCAAAGGACGCCCGCAGAGATGCCCGGCTCGTCAATCTCTCAGGCTTTGAGATTCGCACACCATATCAACCACAGCGGAGGGACGGTCGAGAGAATCGTAGTAGTGGGAGAGGCCGGGATCCCAATGCTGAACCGCTGCCAATTTCCAGCGCTCAACCTCTGAGTCGCGCTGAGCTCGCATATCAGAGGCAGATGGCAATTCAAAGCTCTCAGTCCGTATCCAACAGGAATTTCGGAGGGCAACTCACACAACCTACACGTTCTCCACACGTGCCTCGCGCCCAACCAGTTCCTGCAGCGCAGCCCCAGCCGTTGCCACCGGTAGAAAACCTCAGCCTCGAACCCGGTTCTACCCCAACAGCGAATGCGACACCCCAGGAGCAGGCCCGTGCGCTGCGGCACCAAACCGTGAGCGACCGTGCCTCGACACTGTTGAAGAATGACAAAACGAAGCTGTCACAATTCCGCACCCATGTCTCGGCCTACCGTAGCGGCACCATCTCCGCAACAGACCTGATCGACTCGTTCTTTTCTCTCTTCGACTGTCCTAGTACCGAACTCGGCAAGCTCATCAGGGAACTTGCCGACCTGTACGAGGATGATGCAAAACGTCAATCCCTTCTCCAAGCCTGGAATGACTGGCGCAGCATTAACGAAGATTATCCCAGTCTGCCAGGCCCAAGCGGGTCATTGCCGGGCGCCTCGAGTGGCACCACAGGTTCGGGCAGTGGAAGACGAGTGCTGACCCTGAAGAAGAGTACAGCGCAGTCGTCTCGCTCGGCCGTCTCGAGACAAGGCTCATGGGGCAACGCACTCTCCAATGGTACGAGCCGGGACCCTTTCCCTGCTTTATCCTCTGCGAACAACAACACTCGCAGAACGGCGACACAAGCAGCCTGGGGCAATACATCTGCACCACAAGTCGCCAGCACGACGGTGAGCGTGGCGCCTCTCTCCCGTCCAACCCCCACCACGGCATCAACAATCCGTCAATCTACACACAACAGCCGGCCACCGAGGCCGACGGAGGATATGTTCCCGTCACTGCCGGCTGCGCCAAAGCCGAACACCATGATTTCGGGCTTCAACACTCGTGGCTCCGTCCGCTGGCTCGACTCAAGCCGCAACTCCCCATCTGGCTCAGGAACAGCCACTCCAGCAAATGCATGGGCCAACGGTGGATTGACTCCGACTCCTGCGCAGGCGGCTGCAGTGGCCAGGTCTACTGCTGGAAGCGCCAGCGCTGCGGGCTTCGGCGGTGATTACGAGATTGGAGATGGCACATCGGGAAAGAAGAAGGGCAAAAAGTCCAAAAAGGGCGAGACGCTGTTTCATTTCGGATAAGCTGAAAGCTAGACCAGACATGATGGTGGATGGCTATGTTTTGACGTTGTGGCACAGTCTTCTCAATGAAATAGGTAGCGCCGACCTACATATATAGCCTGTTGGCTTTTATGGCCAAACGAGCCCGCAAAGACATGACCCATAACACAACATAGAGCTCGAACCCGAGCCGAGAGTATGCACGATCAAAAATCGCCTGTTGAAGCTGTCCAAAACTGTAACCAGTCTTGCAAGCCATGCACCGTCCAAAAGTCAGATAACTCGCGCGCATAGGCTCTATTTTGGTGAGTTTGGCGGGCCGCTTCACTACCAATACGATGCAAGAAACCAACTTTTGCAGCCAGACTATCAAATTCTGCTATACCACTAGGTCATGCTACGTACAAGTCTGATTTCCAGCTCGCTCAGAATGAACTCGTTGCTCACGACTTGTCATAGGCATGTTCCGACCCTGTACTCTTCAACACACAGCAAACACCCCCTTCCCGGCCTCCTCCAGAAAAAAAAAGTGTCCTGTGTCGTTCTACTCCTTGCTCGGCTGCAGAGACTCGTACTTTGAAGATGTGTAGTCGCGGTCGTATCGGAAGTCTGCACCGTAGAAATCGCCGTCCTTCTTTAATTCCCTCATGGCACGAAAGGCGCTCTTGATATCCGCAAACTCGATGGCGGCATAGCCATCCCAGGTCCAACTGTACTCAATCACCGGGCGATCGAGATCCAGGCGAGCCAACTTTCCGGGAAGTAGCTCGAAAAGATAATCGTTGATAGCACCGATCAAGAGAATCCGGCTGGCCTCCTCTTCGCCCCAAATAGCGTCTTCCACTTCTACGTTGAGTGGGTACGTCGGATCGATTGGCTTCCACACGCGAACCTGAGCACCATTGACGTGGAAAGGTGCTTTCTGATGACGCTCTCTCATTTCATCGGCTGCCGTCTCAAAAAGGAACACCACACGAGCAGTCATGAAAGAAGTAGCCCCTCCAATAGGTGGAAGGAGCTGTAGTGATTGTAAGGCACCACCGCGAGTGTGAGCGAGGACATCCTTCGGGGTGCTTCCAACGGGAATGTTATCGATCATAACCGTACGATATGCGTTGTGATTGCTGGCCGCATCTTCGGGCAGGTAGCGCACGGGGTGGGTGGTGAACGGACTGTTGTTGATCCAGACGATGCCAGAATCGCCAACGGCCTCTCGCATTTCCTCGTCACTGTGGAAGATCGGGTTTTCCTTGGTCACCAACCAGTTTGGATGTCCATAAAAATCACCAGGAAGTTGGATCCAGGCACTGTTAGGACCGTGGTTTGTCTGGGTACTACCAAGTGTTGCCACCGCAGTGTCCGACTGCTCGCCGTTACTGTCATATAATGCTGTCCGACTTATGCTTTCACAGCTGTTGTTTATCGCGCCTTTGTGTGAGAACACCTCCACCTCATCCGAAATACGAAGGCTGTGAGGGTTGGGCAAATCCATCTTGTTGGAGCCGTTTGACTGATTCATATGGTCAGTCAGTTGAAATCGAGGCCTTGAAGGAACCAACCTGGTCTTTCAGGACTCCTTGATCTTTGGTTGAAGGTTTACGTCCGTATTTATTGACAAACGCGGCCGGCTAGGTGAATGTTAGTGACATGGTGTTAGTGACATGGTGTTAGTGACATGGTATTAGGGATATGGTATTAGGGATATGGTATTAGTGACATGGTATTAGTGACATGGTATTAGTGACGGTAGAAGTGACATGGTAGAAGTGACATGGTAGAAGTGAAGGAAGAGGGCAGCGCTACCAATTGCAGGACAGGGTTCTCGGCGGTCTGTTCCAGTGAATAAGTTTTCCTTCAGACCAAGTGAGACGGATTTTCTTACCAAGAGACGTGGCTTGAACACTGCACCAGCACTAGAGGGCTTGGTGACACCGGCTTCCTCATGGTTGCTACATCCCGAGACATGTGCTATATATTTTTCCTCTATCACCTCTTTATCACTCTCAGCAGACTCCGGAGAGATGTCGACAAGCTTGTTAACGCTGGTACGTGAAGCCGCTGGTGTAGCCAGGATGGATTGATTGGCATTGAGATCTTCAGCAATTGAGAATTGTTTTCGCAAGGTTTGACGTAAAGCAGATATTGGTGATCCGCCGTCGTCAGGACTGGTCAACAACTCAAAGTTGTAAAGCTGTGTTTCGTCGACCTTCACAATCATGCCGTTCGCAGAGACAGCTGGGTGTCTACTGTCCAAACAAGCCAAGTGTTCATGCTTCTCCTGGCGAGATTCCGGACTCTTTGCAAGGTGCGGGTTACTGCCGTAGAACTCATGTAAAGCAGCCTCTTCCATGTCCTTGACTGAATCAACATCTTTGTCTCTTGCGGCATTTTCGTCACCGAGTTTACTGAGGTTATGTTTGATGATTGCCCCCAAGTTGTTTACGGTGACGGTGAGACGTGAGATTTGTTGCTGGTACTGCACGATCTGCTCTTCCTGTTGCATGCCTCGTTCGACTTCCTTTCTCAGGGCCGCTCTCGTCGCATTGTGGGCTTCCTGCTCGTTTACCAAAGCCAGACCCAAGGATTGGTTTAGCGTCGTAGTTGGTACAAAGGCGGCGGCAGTTGGATCCATGTTTGCATTCTCAAGTGCTGAGTGGCTGATATCCTGAGCCTATGTCGGTGGTTAGAGAGGACAATGTATGGCCGCTGATGAAAAGCTGACAAAGTCTGATCCTGGGGGCCTCTCAGTGAATTAAACCACTCACATGCACAGAAAGATATCTTTGCTGAAATGCCTGCTCTGAGAAGGTCTCTTGTCTAGATCCCATGAGCTGACCTTGCTTGGTCGGACTTTTAGCGGCACCTTCAACTGCAGAACGAAGTGCTGCAGGACCTAATCGCAGACGGGACTCAGCAAGGTCGGGTTTGATATGCTTGTTGAAGAAATCTGCATCTGTCGAAGCTGACTGCGGAGACGTGGTTTGAATTGGTGAGGCGACCCCTCCAGAAGCTGCTTTGGTTGCGGAGAGTCTGGCTGACTCTGCTCGAAAGAGGCTCTCTGCAAGTTGCTGCCTCAGGTAATTCGTGGCAATGGCATCGATGGATTGTATCCTGTCCACTGGCACGAACTTGAAACTGCCCAGCTGGGACTGATTCAGGTCCTGTCGCTCCATGGGGGGATACTTGAGTAGACGCTCGGATGGTTTGGTCGCAGCCATGAGGATTCGGTCTAGAACAAGGAGAGGTTATGCACATAGCAAAAATTGAGGCTGACGATGGGATAAGGGACGTGAGAATGAAGAGACAAAGCAGGTCAATATGAATTGAGGAAGTCTGGGGGATGAGGCGTGCGGAAGATGTCGCAGTGAAGGAAGAAAGACAAAGAACGCAGCTGCGCTGTTCACTTCCGTTGCCTTACTGCGGCACTGCCCACAGCATTGAACAGCGAGGTACCAACACACTCCTAAATGTTAACAATCATTATCTCCTTGAAGGCTTTACCCATTCAATGGCCATTTGTTTCCTGTTGCAGAGGCTACCCAATAGCCTCGGGCCCTCCAACCGAGTCGTTCTTCTCATCTCAGAAGGTGTGCAGGCTCCTCCTCGTGATCCAACCCATGAGATGACCATCTGCACGGCTGCCTCAGCCACGATATCAATGGCCCCAGAGTTCGTGCAAATGGACTCAGAGTTATCTCTACTCAGTGCTCTCCATATCTCTTCATTGCTCGTTCGCGCGTTGCTGCAAAGACGCATTCAATATCCACGCTTGGACGTCGAAGAATGCCCAGCGGCCTCTCCTGCGACTCGTTACCTTCCATATCGTACAAGCCACGTTGCAGACAAGCTGCCCCAGAGATTGAGGCCAGGCAAGCTGGAGAACATTCGAGAGAAGAGAGAAGATGGACAGCTTACCCCACACTTGATAATGAGGCCAAATGCCGAGGCCAGACATCGAACTTGAATGAGAAAACGGATCTGCAACTTGGCCAATGCCAGTGGCTAAAATCACGACGCAATGCAACGTCGGGTAGTTGGACAGCGAGCGTCTTCTCGTGCTGAACAGATCATCCAGTGTGACAAGGGTCCTAGGCCGATGCATCCATCCGACGAAAAAGCTGCAAACCAGAGAGAATCAGGAAGTTCCTCCTCACTGCTTGCCCGTCAGATCTGCACAACTTGCTCTATCGGCACTCCAACAAGCTGCCTGCTTAGATTGCCCACACACGGGATATGGCCGACCAAGCCGGTCATGCCTGGTAAGTGCCTGGTGCCACGAGTCTTTCTGCCGAGTGGCGACGGCCGGATCATCACACTTAGTGTCACCTGGCACCTACTCGTATGGGCATCAGTAGACCTGGGTGCCATCGCCTTTGGTCGTGGTATCAATAGCACGTTACGGAAGAGCAGAGCTAAGGAGGTTGCTCCATGTCCCCCCAGGGCCACATCCTGGGGTTGGTGATCTGTTCGTCCACTCACCGACTTGTCTCACTCAGCTCAAGAGACGGAAGAGCCCATACACGCGCGGTCATGGCCTTACCAGTCTACCCCTGGACTGTCATCGGCACTTGTGCTACCATCCCTCGCCGTCTCATTTCAGCGTATCAGCGATCCTGCAGATATATATTTGTTGCTTGCTCTCCCACCTGACATCTCCTTTCCCAATCTGTCTCCGCTCTTCGTGGACTACACATCACCATGGAGAAAAATGAGCCTAAGACTGGAGAGTCAGACAATGGCCGTTCAACTTCAGATGCTGGGAAACATCTAGAAATTGGTGTCCCTGTCGCCATCGTCGATCTTCCGGATCCAGATGAGGCTTTGGGCGAAGAGGAGAGGAAGCGCATCGTACATAATGCCCGCAGCTCTGTACCTGCGTTCGGTTGACTAACTTTTGCAGGATCGGGCACTGCTATGGAAGCTCGATCTTCGACTTATTCCATGGCTCGCCTTGCTATATCTCATTTCCTTTTTGGACCGAACCAACATCGGGAATGCGAAGATCGCCGGCCTTCAAGAGGATCTCCACATGACAAACAACCAATACAACGACACTTTAACAATCTTCTTCATCTCTTATTCCCTTTTCGAGCCCTTGACACAAGTACTTCTCAAAAGATTCAGACCGTCTATCTTCCTACCAACAATCATGGTTCTTTGGAGTATCAGTATGACGACCATGGGATTGGTCCACAACTTCTCTGGTCTTATGGCTGCTCGATGGTTCCTGGGTCTGACAGAAGCTGGACTCTTTCCCGGTAAAGACCTTACCTAAGTATTACCTCCAGACTTCTATTCATAATCTTCTAGGGGTCAACTATTACTTGAGTTGTTGGTATAAAAGATCTGAATTCGGTATCCGAGCCGCCATCTTCTTCAGCGCAGCAGCTCTTGCCGGATCTTTCGGTGGTCTACTGGCGGCTGCCATCATTAACATGGACGGAGTCGGCGGGAAGCCTGGGTGGGCGTGGATATTCATTCTTGAAGGACTGGCCACACTTGTTGTTGCTATTCTCTCTTTCTGGATGGCATGCATATGCCTTTCTGATGACATAGAGCACCAGCTGACCGGTGCCAGGTGCATGATTTCCCTGATGAAGCTAAATTCCTTTCCGAAGACGACCGGCGTCGTGTTATTCGTCGACTCAAACTCGACCAGCAGTCCAGCGCTGAGCACGAGGAATTTAAGCTGGCTTATCTTTGGGCGAGCTTGTGGGACTGGAAAACCTACACGGGGATGATAGTGTATATGGGTGCGGATGCTTCTTTATACAGTTTTTCGTTGTTCCTGCCTACGATCATTCAGCAGATGGGCTACAAGAGCGTCCATGCTCAACTTCTCAGTGTCCCACCTTATGCGGTTGCTACGGTGGTCACGATTTTCGTCGGTTTCGTTGCCGACAGGACGCGGATGCGGGGTGAGTTTAATATCTCTAGATATTATGATACCTTTTCGCTGATGCTTGAAGGCTATTGCAACATTATCATGTCCTTCTTTGGAATCGCTGGGTTTGCAATGCTGCTCGGCTCAGGCTCGCCGCACGTTCAATACGCTGGAACGTTCCTCGGTGCTATGGGAATATACCCCTGTATTCCGAACACCATCTCCTGGACGGCGAACAACGTTGAAGGTGTTTACAAGCGAGGTATCTCTTTGGGATTTGTCATTGGATGGGGCAATCTCAATGGTCAGTCTTGTCTGCTTGATATTCTATTGCTGATCAACCCGACTGATCTCCCTGTAGGGATCGTGTCCTCGAACATCTATCGGGCTGAAGACAAGCCACGGTACAAGCCAGGACATGCCGTCGTTCTGGCCTATGAAGCAGTCTTCCTCTTTGGAGGCAGTGTTCTACAACACATCCTCCTCCGACGTGAGAATGTGAAACGCAGGAATGGCGAGCGGAACCACTGGATCGAGGGCAAGACAGAACAGGAGATCGAAAAGCTGGGGGACAAGAGACCTGACTTCATTTACACTTTGTAGCAGTTGTCGCAGTCCTTGGTCCTACCGAGTGTAGCGCAACATGCTTTCAGAGGAGGAAGGGAGGCCGTTATCAATTGCCCTAGACTTTGGGCGGCTCATCCGATTCAGCATTCGAGTAAGCCACGATAGCTGGGGGTTCCTTCCGGCGGCAGAACAGGACTTCACATTGAACGTATATGACTTGGACGAACAGACGCATGCTGATAGCTGGACGCTTCTGATTGTTTTCGATATACTCTTAACGGTGCGGTCAGCTCCAGTCGACTCAAGGCTATGTATTCCGAAATCAACTGGATCGTGGTCTTTGTCTGCTTGATCCACTTCGGGGTGCGCTTTGCAGCATGCGTTAATGAGGCAGAGTATAGGCACTATCTTGGAGACAGTATTCAATGATGCGTAAAACCCGTCCCTTCTCTCGACCACTGTGCTGCTATTCGAGGTGATCTGCCCCGGCTAAGGAGCAGGGCGTCCATGCCCATCGTAAGCACGGTGGGAGTGTACAGGCCGGACATTTAAATCGAGCGGCTTGAGAAAAAAGAGTGCTGGCATCCACGACGACGACGCGAGAAAGGAAGGGCAGAGGATATTCATGATAAAGATATTCGAATAATAAAACACGTCTAATCAGGTAGGGAGTCAAGATGTCTAGAGAATTCTCGCGCGTGCATCGACAAAGAGTGAAATTCCCCGATCCAGAGGAACTGAGTAGGTATGTATGGTATGGTCGATGCGGTGTCCAACGCAGAAATATCGCTAAGGGATGGAATGCTTCTGCCACCCCTACTTGAGGAGTGAGCCAAGTCCAAAGCCCCCGAGGTATGGAGAATGTCTTTAAACAACATGGAGAAGTCGACATGCTTGAAGGCCACCGACTACGTGTATGTTTAGTGCCCCCAGCCACAGGTGGGCGTCCAGTTAGGATGTTCCGTGCCATCTTGTCGGCTGTTGTGCAGCCGTCTGCAGCTCAGCACGGGGGAACTGCTCGACATGGAAGTGATATCGATAATCGGAACGGAAAAGGCTGGACCCAAGTAATTCTGACATGATACGTTACTATATAAGACATTGTGCTGATGCCCTGGTGCCGAGTCTGGTGCATCATTTCTGCCTCCCATTGCATCTGCTGATAAACCCAGTCAGTCCCTAGGCTCGAGACTGATATGCCGACACCTGAGCGACAAAACAGGAAGGAAAGGTAAAGGGAAGACCAACCAATCATAAAAAAGGCGACGAGCTCCAAGGCGCTGTTTAGACCCAGACCTTATCTATGCTTATTGCTGCTTCTTCCCAGCGAAGGCACCTGTCTCCTTGTCGAAAGCCGCGTACGTGACCTGGAGTGAGGCGACAGCCGAAATGGCCACATAGAGGATCGATAAGAGGAGGAATCCGACCAGGAAGCTCATATAGATACCTGCAGAGGATTAGCTAGCCAGGCCTGAGGCGTGGGAAAGAGTAAGTCGGTACCGGATGTGAAGAACTGGTATTTGTCAAACAATGGCCCATCAATTATGGTCTGGTTTCCCGTCTGGTTGGCTCCATGAGCACCCAAATCTCTCTTCAAATCCAGATGCAGGGAATCTTGAATTGCCGACTCCATCTCATACTCTGTCTGCTCTGGCTGCTGGGCTCCAACCAACCCGTTCCGACCACGGGTGGTTGTGTAGAGTACGGTATAGTTCTGAGTTGGAAGCATATCGAGGATCGAAGCGAAAAAGGCGTCGTTCAAGGACAGCTGTTTGGCCCTCGAATCTGACGAAGGCGCAGGGAGATTGACTTTGATCAGCCTAGGAGCCGGCGTGAGGGTCGTTGGAATGGAGCCTTTCGACGCATCGATCTCGGTAGTCTCCACGCCGCACTTTTCTTGTAGAACTTCAGTCCAGGTCGAGGGCGCGATGGCACCGCGCACATCTGGTACTATCATGCTACTTCGGATGCCAACCCTAGGACGACTTCCAGATAGAGACTTGGCCAGGACAGGGCTTGATTTTATAGATTCATAGTCCCTGCCACTAACTCCTTGTTGGGACACCAGGATATAGTAGTCGGAGGGACACTGGGACAGCGAGATGGCGACATCGGAGACAATAGAGGAGGCACTTTGTAGGTCGGAGGATGAGGTTAGAAGTCTGCAAAAAAGTATCAGCTAACGTTTCAATGGTGGCCCGGCTGGACAATGAAGATTGCCTGGGAATAGCACCTACTCGGAGGTCGAGAACATGAAGAAGGGCGTGGTATCGAGGTAGCCGTAGGCGCATTCGGCAGCCAGCGCGAAAGCGCATAGCCTGAACAGACGCATGGTTTCGACTGAGAACTGAAAATTGTGAACTCAGAACTGTGAACTGTTGATCGTTGAATGTCAAAGGGCCCCGTCAACAGGTGTGAAGCTCACGCTGCCTCGTCACAGATGGCAGCTAGTCATGTATCAGGTCAAGGTTCTCGACTTATGAGTCGTTCTGCGTACATACTACCAAAGTACATGTACCAATACTATCTGATTCTTGGCAAGTACCGGGCACCTACAGGTAGTAACTACTTCTACTACAACATACCTCAGCATCGGATCTGCCAAACTGTGCACTTATTCAGTCGCATATTCATAGCTCACAAAGTCTACGATATCCGTAGAGGCGTCGTAGCATGCATTAGAAAATTCCTCGACAGCGATTCGGCCATCTTTGTCGTGCTCCTTGCTGCCTGTTTGGCTGCCTACTACGGAGTACTTTGTGTGCTATCCATGGGGCCTCCTTAGCCGGGTCTGCAATTAAATATGCCTTATAGAGGCCTCGGCCTTAGCCGCAGAACAGCTGCCCAGCGGGCAGAGGGATGCTTAGGCAAGCTCTCCTCTCAAGCCTCCAACTCGCTTGCTCAGTCCAGGACGAATCTGGCATCTCGAAGCTTGGGCGGCCTCTAATAAGATGTTTCCCAGACAAGAGGATCGCAGAGGATGGTTAGGTCGGGTTTCCTTGAGAGGCCACCGTCGTAATGCTCCAACTGGACAAAAGTCATGCGTACAGCGTTGA
Source organism: Capronia epimyces CBS 606.96 (assembly GCF_000585565.1). Lineage (NCBI taxonomy): Eukaryota > Fungi > Ascomycota > Eurotiomycetes > Chaetothyriales > Herpotrichiellaceae > Capronia > Capronia epimyces. The sequence continues at coordinate 199,990 of NW_006912911.1, forward strand.
GCTCCTCCGTCATGCGAAATCGTCCATTGGTTTGTCCGTCAATTGGACTCCCTGAGGTGTTGCAATCGTGGCCGGGCTCGTCTCATCCATACCGCTTGGATTAATGCGGCGGCTCAAACTCCCAGGCCCACTACGGCCGACGGGTTTCCGCTCAGTTGCTGCCCCACTCCTCTTCAAGGAGCCAACTCTCGGGGTCTGTTCTTGTCCTGGTTCTCTCGCTGCTGGCGCTGGCGCTGGCGATTGCTCTTCCTGGCTATCATCTTCCGGCGGGGGTGGGATATGTGGACCTGGTCCACCACCACTGAAAGTTCCTGGCAAGTGTAGGATACTGGGAGATGGTTCTCCTTGACCGTTCGTCGTTGTTCCTGATACTTCGATTTTGGTGGCCGAGTTTCTCTCTGTCGCCGATAGGTTCCTAGCTTGAACGGGTGATCCTTCGACGCTGCCTGGGACTTCCAGGCTGGACCGCTTAGCTGATGGCAGGCCAGCTGCGCTAACGCTTCTGCCATGATCTAGCCTCGGACTTGCGACGACCGGGAATCTTCCTAGGCTTCCATCGGTACTCTTGTCACGTCTGTGCCGACTGCTTGGTGCTGGGCTTTTGTCTCTTTGTCTCTGTTCGGTGATGGCTTTTGCCCTGGCCTCCATGGCAGCTCTCCGTGAGCTTTCGTCCGTATTGCTGACCGCCCTCTGCCGATGTGAAATGCTCTCGGAGACAGTGCGAGTCGAAGATTGACGTTTGAGCTCACCAAAAATGGCTTCTTTGTAGTCAAATAGATCTCGAACAAGCCTGTACGGGTGGCGCTCTTCCAAAGTAAGAGAGTTCTCTATCCGCGGCCGCAAAATACAAGGCGCCAGGGACTGGGCAAGTGTGGTGACGTAGGCGTCGTCCGCGGAGGTCAGATCGATCAAGCGGGCGAAATGGGTCACGATGGCGTCGAGAGTTGCGATATTATTGAGACGCAGCTGACCCAGGGTGGATTGTAGCACTTTGATCCTCGGCGTGGCATCAATTGAGTCGCTGGAGATTGGATTTGGCACCGCATCAGGCGTAGTTGCGTAAATTGTCTTGATGATCTCGTAAACCTGCGCCGAGACAAGCGAGTCTGATGGGTCAGTAATGGTCGTTCAGTTGGAGAAGAGAACTCACCAGGTAATTCGAGAAGGTACAATTTCAGAACACTAGCAACGATCGGCACTTCATACTTTTCCAAGATCTCTGGCGATACCGGAGCTCCATTGTTGATCTGGTTCCTCAGATGATGCGTGGCGGCCAAGGGGACGTCCAGCAGCCAAATGTTTCTTCGGGCTTCATCGCCTTCCAGGTCTGGATAATGGTTGTCGAGGAACGTTAATATCGACGTGACAACGATGGGTACTCGTTTGCGGTCAGCCCTCGCTCTAGCCTCCAAATCAACGCCAAAAGTCTGGTCCACCACGGTACCATAGTAATTCTCGTACGGGGTGACTTTTGGCACATACGCCCCCGTCTTGTAGTTTTCCAGCAAGTAACGCAGGTCGCCCAGTGGTTGAATCGTTTCCTGATACAGCATCATGTGGTCCACTTGGCTCTGAAATGATGGGATACTGTTGCTGATGGCGCCAGAGAAATCGAGGATCACTGCTTTGATGGCTCTCAGTCGGTCTGTCTCACAGCGTTCTAGAAACTTCAAATGATCCATCATGGATTCCTCCAGATGGCATCTGAGTAGATCAAGCTTTCGAACAGCAGCTTTGTACTTCTCATCTGCTTCTCTGGCCTCACGCCGGAGTCGCTCGGCAGGCGTCTCGTTTGGGTGCGGGTTGTTCAGTGGATTCCACGTCTGTAGAGTCTCTGTGATGTTTCCGATTGTCGGTGATTCCAGAAGACCCTCCATCGAAGAGCCCGTGGCTGAGCGCCCAAGAGGCTTCTTCTTTTCGGGAACACCTGTGATCTGGAACACTCGTGATTTCCATTGATATTTCATCCTTGAACTGTTCGCAAATGTATTTCCCACATTGCCAATAAGTCGTAAGAATCCACGGTCGACCAGGTCCTGCCCGATCTTCTCCGCATATCCAACCGTTGATGCTTTCATGTGTTTTTGTATGTAATCCACAATATCTGTGCCTGCGGATACGTTCTGATACAGTCCTAAAATAGGGACTTTGTACTCCCCGAGTGGGATTGTCTCCAGCATATGCGTCAAGAGGGCTTTCAATTGTTGGGGCGGGTATGTCTCATCACCTATTTCGACTGGCAATTCTTCAGCATCATCCTCCGGCAGAACGATTCTGGGCGGTGGTGGGCTCTGCGCTTTCGGGCTTTCTTTCCCGGGTGCTTGGAAAGCAAGCTTGTTCTCCTCTTCGAGATCTTCCACGAGCCTGCACTTGTTGAAGTAATGACTTCTCAACTTCTTGACCACCTCGGCTTGTCTGTCATGGGCTTTGATCTTCGCTTGTAGGTCATCCTGCGAATTTTGTATCCGAGTTGCATGCGCGTCGCACCATCTGGAAAAGGGATGGACAACCAACTCGCGAATATTGTCTGCAATCTTCCTGTGGTTCTTGGATGCTTCGATCATTTCGCTGCGGACTCCTTCGTATGCCTGTAGACGTTAGCAGACTCCCTCGAGATTGTGGGACATTGGGCCGACCTTGCGAACGCTTGCGCCGTCGTCCCTGGAGAATCCACCAGTCATTCGATCGATGGTCGGCGCTATATCTCCCAATTGATCGCTGTACATCTCTTCTGCATCCGCTCGCATGCTTGCAATTGTCAGGACCTGCTGATTTTCGATCACTCCTTGTTGGAGCTTTTGAAAGAGAACCCCTAAGCCCCCAGCATAGTCGGTAGACCAGAAGGCATCCGTGAACCCAGGCACCTTCGGCCTAGGTGACGGAATACTCTCATTTGCCATATTGAAAAGGGACACGTCCCGTCGCGCGGGATCTTGCCGTCCAGTGCTCTGAGGGACGCAAGCGCCAAACTTATATCATAGACGCGGAGGACACGCTAGCTAAGATGCGCGGCGGCGATGGAGGGAGTGTGCGCACAATGGCAGTCGTGGCTCAATAGAACACAAAATTTCCAGAATACATACAAAGCAGACGAATGGACGAACGCTCAATAGAGGAAAGGAGGGTTGGGATCTGAAACGAAGAGATTGAAGTTGGCCAGGAATGGCATCCGGTGGTGAAACATGAGAGGGGAATCTTGTTCAGGCCGCCTAGCTGCACCTACGTATTGCAGGTACTCGCCCCAAGAAGGATCCTGGCCTGAGGAGCCATAAGCCTCCTAAGCCTTAGACTCAGGAAGCCCCTTAGGCTCCTTAGGCTTGCTCATCAGGGATCAGAATTCCCAATCTACTCCGTACAAGCTACGGTACTTGGGTATGTACTGTACCTCCTACGTAATACCTATCAGCCTGGCTGATCAGTTGTTCTGAGCGGTTACTGGTTGGCTATAAAACTCGGGAGTATCCAGACACTGGCACATGCCACAATACGCTCGCTGCTGGCCCGTGTCGAGGTTTCCTTCGTCTCCAGAAGAGAAAGAATTGGCGACTGGGTAATTGTGTACAGACTCTGACTCTGGTTTCAGAAATGGTCCTTATGCTTGTCCAGGATCGATACGTTATTCGCGTTAAAGAATTACCTAGCAATAGAATACCCGGAATAATAGCGGTCTCCTTCAAACTTGCCCTGCACTGACCGGCGACAGCGTACCTTTGACAAGATACCCCTAATGATAGACCCTCTATCCCTGTGCAGCAGTTTTTCCCCAGCTCCGTTCGCCCAGCTATTCACCATCAGCTCCAAAAGGCAGGCCCCGGTCTGATAGGAGAGGACACGAAGAACCTCCTCGACTGGGTCTGTGTGTTGAGAGTTGTGAACAAGGGTTCATTCAATCAAGCAGACCCAGGTTCTCCTCGGCAGGAACAACACGAATAGTGTTGGTGTGTCCCTGGCCACCTCTCCAACCCTGCACAGCAACTACGCTGTCACCTTTAGTCAAGACTCCCAACTGAATCGCTTGGGCGATGCCCCATTTCAGCCGATTGTCCACGTCTTTCTGCCAGTCCACGCCATTGAAGTCTGGCTTGGGCTCAGGGAAGTGGAAGGGATACACTCCCCGATAGAGATGCGCATATCGCGAAGCTGTCGCATTTCGTGTGACCATGATGATGGGGCACACTGGCCGGAACTTTGAGACTAGCCGGGCCGAGTGACCACTGCTTGATATCAGCGCAAACCGAGGTGGCAGGGTTAGATAGGGGGCTTACCTAGTGGTCAACACGATGATGGCACCAGCGTTCAGTTCCATGCTAGCGCTGACAGCAGAACAGGCAATGGCCTCAACGGTGTCAATCGGCCGCGCGCAACTTGTCCTCAATTCATCATACATGTTGGCATAGGGAATGGCCACCTCTGCCAACAAGCAGGTCTCGTGCATCATGGTAACTGCCTCCTTGGGATAGTTGCCCTTCGCGGTCTCTCCGGACAGCATGACGCAGTCAGCCCCGTCGAGGACCGCATTGGCGACATCAGAGACCTCAGCCCGGGTAGGTCGGGGATTGGTGGTCATGGATTCCAACATCTGCGTGGCGCAAATGACAGGCTTGCCTGCCATGTTACACTTGGCAATCATCATCTTTTGAGCAATGAAGACCTTCGCTGCCGGGATCTCAATTCCAAGATCACCACGTGCCACCATGACACCGTCGGTTTCGGCCAGAATATCGTCGAAGTTGTTCATACCCTGTTGGTTTTCGATCTTTGCAATGATCTGGATCTCCTTGCCCTCCTCGCCAAGGATTCGACGGATGTGCTTGATATCGTCCCCGCGTCGAATAAACGAAGCGAAGATCATGTCGACTCCATTCTTGACACCAAACTGCAAGTCTGCAATGTCCTTCTGTGACAAGGCAGGGAGATCGACATCAGTCCCGGGGAGGTTTACCCCCTTTTTGGACGAGATTTGTCCATCGTTGAGCGCACGCACTCGAAGAGTCTTGTCGTCCACAACCTTAATGACTTCGAACGACTGGATGCCATCGTCAACGTAGATGAGCTTGCCCGCGTCGATCACCTTGGTGATGTTCTTGTAGTCGACATAGCTTATTGAAATTAGCTACCCCGTGACAGATGGTGGGCCGCGGAGGGTGTGCCTTACAGATTCTTGTCATCACTGGCAGTGGCATATTTGTCATCAGTGGTAATGTTCAGCTCAAGGCCGGCCTTGATAGGAATGTCTGTGTCCCCAGGGGTGTTTCCTGTCCGGATCTCCGGCCCTTTCTTTTGCAAACCATGAGCCAGGGTATCAGAGTTTGGAGGTTTCAACCCACCGTATCGAGAGCAATTGCCAGGGGTCGACCTGGATAGTCCTTGGCAGACTGTCTTGCATTGTCAATGACAGATTTGTGGTACTGATGGAGGTTAGTGGAATATTCCGACGCTTCCGTGACCATGGACTTTGCCCACCTCGTATGAGCCATGAGAGAAATTCATCCGGACGACATTGAGACCAGCTGCGACCATTTCAGCAATATGTCCTTTTTTTCTGAAGCCGCAGCGTTCACATACCCTTTCTCAGCATAGTAATCTTCTCGGCAGAATTGGTCTTTGGGCCTGTAGAACGTATGTCAGTATCCAATACTATTTTCAGCCGGCGGTGAGGGGAGCGGACAGGCATACCAATTGTGCAAATGATGCTGGTTCTGCGATGATTCTTCTTTGGCACATAGTCGATGTTGAGATTGCACTGCCATTCCAGCTTTGTCCGATTGGCAAGATGGTCCAAAGCGTCACCCATTTTGCGTGTGTTGTTTCTTTACTTGTGTAAGGTAGGATTGAGGCTGCGGCGGTAGGTGCGGAGATACTTCGTTCTAGATCAGGCTGTCCGGCCAATGCCCAATTCAGTCAGCTACGAGTTCGACGGTGCCAGGAACGATGGGTTGACACGGCGTAGCACTCACCTTGACTTCCTGAGGGTTTGGGATGTAGAAAGGCGTTTGGACAGCGGGGAAAACCCTTGAGATCTTATCACCAGGAAAAAAGCAATTGTTGAACTGGCTTAGTTCGTCACAGTCGAATGGATCTCCCACGTCACGCTTATCCGGCTCTATTCCTGACAAGCTGCAAGCACCTGGAGCTGAGCTCGAATATGGGCGAATCAGGGCAGTCGGGCTGACAAGCCAAAATTTGGTTCAACGTGGACGGAGTTGGCGAGGTGGGATCCTACTTGGCCGTCGCAGTGGTTGGTGGGGGGGTGCATATTCCACACCTATAAACACCTGGCAGTGTAGGTGCACGGCACCTATCACGGCACCTATCTAGGTGCCTATTAGCACGGTACGTAGTAAGCAGAGATCGCTACTCGCTGCTCCACCACCGACGCCCCTCACTTCTCGGACTCCGTAACCGAGCGTTCAGGGCTGGTGCGGTTGCCCTGTGGACGGTGCACAAGCTATTGAGCCTAAAGTCAGGTGCCCCTTAGCCCCATCAGAATGGCCCTTAGGCCTTCGGCAACGCAACAACGTTGTTCCGCAAAGAGCCACGCACCTTGACCAGCGTCCGACACACTCCGCTCTTGCACTTCACATGCGCCGAATTAGGCTGCCTGTATCCCACTCAGACAACGATTGATCATCTCATTTCAGAAGGCTAGCAGTATCACAACAACCTCCATCATGGTGGTGAGTCGTCTGTTCCATTGACACAGTATCTGTTGACTAAAGAATCTACCCAGCTGGGACGCCTCACCCATATTGCCTTTGACGCTGTCCTCATCTCCGCATTCCTCGCCGGAATCAAGAGAAGCACCGGTCTTACGTACGTCCTCTTGTCACTCTCAAAGCAGGCTTTCAAGATGCGGACTCCTGTTATGCATATTCTCGGACTAACTAACTCTAGACCAACCAGTGTCAAGGCATCCTCTATCGGCGAGAGCAAGGAGGTACAAACATGGGTTGACCGCTATCTTGGAGTGGGCGAGTGGGTGATGGATCAATCAGTGGCTATAATGGGAAGCAGCAGCTACTTTGAACGCCGGCGATGAACATCACATCATGGACCGAGAACATGAATCGATGCTACTTGATGCAACAACGAGGCGTTATGGGTTGATTGCGTGGTCCTTGGCTCGGGAGTACTTGGATGCAGTGACGGTATTGGTCTTCGGGCAGGACTTCTGTATACACCCTGATCTCCAAAAGGTGCCGATTGCGTCGTATAAAGATGGACTCTCCCTCTTTGATCCATTATCCACCGTGAAATTACCAAGTGTCCTGTGTATCGGCCCTTGGACTTTCTCCCCCAGGCAGTGTACTTGGCCATTTCCAGATGTCAGCGACTCGACGCTCATTGAAATAGGAGAGGTTCATGGTGGACGATATATAACTGGCCAACCGGGCGCTAGCTAACGTGGCAAATGCTCGGTTTATCAGACACGGTTTTATAACTATACAGACTGCTCTTCAAGTCGGTCTGCAGCAACACATTGCAGACTCCCCACAAACAAAACAGACACGCGCCTTTAGGTATAACCCGGCATCTACAACGTGTTCACACTCCGCTACTGTGCGGCCTGAATGTCTCGTCCATCAATGTGTCAATGTCAATCCTTTCATAGAACGAAATATGTCCGAACGGTACCCAGTACTGGGCCAATTTATCATGGCTGATCATGATCAGCTGGGATGGTATGAATTCGTCTGGGGCCACGTCAGCTACTGCAAAGAGGTATGATCGTAATCACACCTACCATTTTGAAATCCGCGCGCGGCAACATGACCGCGACTCTTGACTACACGCGCCCCACAGAAAGGATGCTCCTCGGCAATTCTTATGAACCCGTTGGGCCCGATGTCGTCGGCGATGAATGTGTGTTCACCGCGAGGGATGTTTGGATCACCGGTCAATTTCACGGCCTCGATGGCTCCGTGGTACACTCCATCATCATCTTGCACCGTCGGCTGTGAACTGGCGGCATGAGTGGCTTGCTCTAGCTCTTCTTCACTAGATTCCTCGTCATTCCTAAGACCGATCATGGCTCGAAGATACGTCGAGACTGGTCTAACCGGGGCGCTAGGTGCTTTGTCTGTCTGCATGACCAAAAGAAACTCGCACCCGTGGCCGGCGTAGTCCCCCACGTAAATGCCTTGGTACGGCTTTTCTGGTGTCGGAGTATAAAGACTCGGATCAATTGTGCTCCATGTACTCACCTCTTCGCCGACGCGAATGCCAAAGTGCGCCATGCCAGTACTGAATTGAGACCACTGTCTAAGACGGAACGTGGTCTGCGAGATTTCGTCGTACGTCTGTGGCTTATGACCGACGCCTCTGAAATTGTCGATGCTAGCGGCACGTACTCGAGGCATTCCGGGAATGGTCCACGGCGGCCAGAGGATCATGCTCTTGTTTTGCAGATGCTCCGGTATGTTGCGAGCCAGGAAAAAGGAGGCAGATGTGTTGTGGCCAGGTCTCCCGACACTCATCTTGATTTCTGCCTCCCACCATCCTTGCCGTGCGTTAAAGGGAACGATGTCATGCGGCAATTTTAGGATGGGATCATCGAGCCACAAGTGTACCCTAGGTTGAAAGGAGTGGATGACCACACTCGGCTTGTATGGCCATAATATCCCGGAGGACGGAGTCCTCTCTGCCAGCAACCGATATCCTTCTATGCACCCTCGCCTTGGATCGAATTTGCATATCATCACCCGTCCGATATAGGACTCGTCCGATATCCATATCTTGTGGCGTGGTAGAAACCAGTACGGATGGTGAGATATATAGAGATCGCGATATGACGAGGCTGGATAGGGGTCGGGTGGAAAGTCTTGAGAAGGTATGTTCGGTCGAAGCAGGTTCGCCCATAATAGATCTTCCTGGGCTAGCCCGCGCAGCTGTCGACAGGTTCGAGAGAGGGAGACCAGGGACTGGCAGGGAAGACAGCAGAGGATCTGATAGATTATCTCAGGGGGCAACTGAAGGAAGGGCGCATTCTGCTCGACTGGGATGACAGCGTCAGGGTGCACAGTTGACGATGCTCCCGCCTCTGAACCGGCATCTGCAGCATGCCGGGTGAGGAAGCCCATGACTCGTCCAAAGACGTCAACGAAACAGAAGATGAAGCGAGCTCAGTATGGTCTGCCGCATTTTTCAATGAGTATTAGTGAAGACACAACTAGGAGGCAACTTGAGAGAAGTAGAACATGGCTGCCGAGAACGAAGAGATGATGTGTAGGACTGACCATTGAAGCGGACTCTCTCCCGACGTGCTCAATGCATCCCCCACCTCTTATCGGAACCGACCCAGTTAACCAGCCAGCCACGAGTCCATCTCACCACGAAACTGTAATATCTTACCATGGATTTGGAGCTTTGACAAGCACGCGATCTACGGCTTGAAGTGGGTGATACTGTTGGCCTCTTGGTCGGGCACGGATTCACGGACTTGAACGCATGTGGAAGGTAATATTGCAGTAGGGTCCTTAGTAAACTGCCTACTCGCTGGAGTCTCCGCATTCAACTCCTGTAGCCAAAGATGGCCGGAAAGAGGATAGAATTTGGTTCAGACTTGTCCACAGTTACTTTCATACTCTGAGCGGTGCCTAGCAAAGGCCAAATTGAGGTACAGTTACAACAGAGGAGTCCTCCACCGAGATGAAGCCCTCGTTTTGGGGCCATTCCAATATAGTACAAGAAATCAGCGCTGTTTGGCCGAGTCGCAGGACTCGACTAACACGTGTAGGTGGGTAGGTAAGTCTGCGGGCTGGTACACGCAATATCATGCCTGTCATCCGCACTTTGCTGTTGGCCTAGTTGGCTCCAGCCCGGAGATCTATACAGAACATTCTGGCAATTCCGGGTGGCCAGATAGTACCTGTGGTATCGTCGAAAACGTCGTGTATGCTCCCATGGTAGTGAGGGCCCCGAGTAATTAGTATGAGACATCTTACAGGTCAGGATCCGGACTATCCTTCAGACTCAAGCAGTCCTGTTCATTTGTCATGTCTTCCCACTGTGTGAGTGCCGGAATAGATGTCGACTCAAGCAGCTGCTGACTTGCCAGTCACGGGCCATGCTGAGTTCGGGAATTGTCCCATGCATTGGAACCACCAAATTGAGTGTAGACATGATGTGTTCTCTTCAGCCAACTTTGTCACGGATCGGGCGGGTTTGAAGGGCGATTATGTTTCTGAGGTGACGGCTCGTCCTGCCATATATCACGCTCTAGCTGTTCGATGCTGTAAGGTTGGACAGCTGGTTCCTTAGGAGGATCTGGTATCAAGAACTTTCCAATTGCTTCTCCAAAAGTCTTAGTCAACCAGGCTTGTCGCTTCTTACGGTCTTCGTTCATTGTGACGGTGTAATTGAACAAGTCTTCGGCATAGAGATCAGTTAACTTGGCCTCCTGGAGAGCAGCCCTGGCAACCAGCTCCCGCTCGTGGGGAGGATATTCGTGAAGAGGCTTTTTCATTTTGTCTTCCATTGCTTTCGGCAACGCCATCTGCTCCACAGTAGGGGCTGGTCGGTTGGGGTTAAACAGAGACGAAAGAGGTGGAATGGGTCGGTTGTTCCGTCTTGCCTCGTCCACCTCGGCTTCGTAGTCCATCATTCGGTGATATAGTTTATCCGCATGCATCTGGATTTTCTCTTCGTCCTCATTCGAATTTGTCGAACTAGTCATGTATCCTAGTGATTGTAGAAATTTCGCCTGGAGGGCATAGCATCGATTGAATGTTTTGGTCTCCTCATGACACATAGTCATTCTTCCCTTGATCTTCTTGGACCATGCCCCGGCCTTGAAGCAATCTTGTTGCATTTCCTCTTCAAAGGCGCAGTTCTCCAGTGCGGCCTTATGAATTGACTGTCTCCTGTCCTTTCGAGCTGCAAGCACTCGCTCTACCGGCGTTGCGGTGGCTACCTCGATGTCATTCTGAGGAATGTAGGTCTTCCAGAGGTCTTTGTACCGGCCATCCTGAAACAGAGATTCTTTAGGCAGAGGCCTATCCTCAAACGACTTGTTGGCGTCGGGCAGGGGTTGCTCTGGAGGCGTTGGACCGGGCTGGTCGGCAGGTTTAGGAAGTTCTGCTGGGACATACGGTCGGGGTTGTTGGTCCTTCAGAAATTGCTTCAAATCGTTGTCCAGCGACTGGGCGGGATCATTTTCACTGCTTTTCCCTCCCCAGAACCAACCCATCTCACCAAATCCTGTCAAATGTCCTGGTGACTAAATTCAGCAGCATGAAGCTTTCATGGTTCTTCGGTAGACAACTCGAACTTGGCCATTGTCCGTGTCCAGACTACTCCATACTTTGAGAAAGACTACCTTGCCGCAGGGTACTAGCGTACCGCTGCACAGCTCGAGGACTGCCAAGCACCAAGGTATCGCCCAAACTGGGATGAGGATGATGCCGCCCTAACCTGGCGGCAGTGGCCACCAAAGGTTCAAGTGCCGCCCCACGTCGCGTTAACGCTGGAAATCCGGACGCGTCCCACCCGAGAGAGAGTGCTTCAATCATCAAGATTGCTGCCGAGGCCGTAGCCATCGGAACCTTGACCGCGCACAGATGAGGACCGGGTTTCGAGTTTCTTCTGGCCGATTCGCATATTCAGATGGCTTCTATATCAAGACAAGATCGGGCGCTTATGCGCCAGCGCGGTGCAGGGTATGTCTATCCTAGGGAGAGAAGGTCCGTTACTCTAACATTTCCTAGGTCTCGCAAGGTTGAGAATGTTGATTTTGGCTTCTCCTTCCCGGGCTCTGCTCGGTCACTACGTTCTACCGCTAAGACGCCGCAATCTCTACGATCAAGCTCTCGCCAGCCCTCTCAGACGCCCGGCACGCGAGGGCATGGACAATCATCGATCAGATCAGCCAGACACAATTCGCGCGAGCCGGAGCATAGTGGGGTGGACACGGCTCAGCCTCAAGGACAGCAAGCCGAGCGAGATGGTCACCATGCTAAGAGAAGGCGACTGTCATCGTCTATCGTGACACCGAAACAGCTGTCTCTGAAGACACCCACGGCAGCAACTGCAGGTAGAAGACAGTCGAGAAGGGGGATTAGTAGCCAGGCATTCATAATCGCAACGGACGACGATGCAGGGAGCAGCGCTGAAGCCTCTCAAACTCCTGGCACAATTGCACATTCGCAAATACCCAGTTCCCCACTATTTTTCCCCGAACATGAACCCAACAAGGAGAACAACCCGGCAGAGGACGACAGTCACCTTCAAGAGCTTTCGCTTTCGCTTCGCCGAGGTGTCAAGGACGGTCACGTAGGGATAGTATCTCCTCTCAATACGTCGCCAAGCATGAACATCCTTGCTCTGGAACACGATGTTGACGATGGGAGAGATGCGGACGGCAAGGGCAGTCAAGAGAATACCGAAGGGCTGGAATCGGGCAATAGGACCCGGCCCAAGCTAGATGAAAGCTCCTTGCATGTGTTGAACACGGCAGGACCGTCAAGTCAGAACAAACGAAAGAAACGGAAGTCTGTCGTCTTAGGGCGGAAAAAGAAGCGCTCCTCAGGCCCTCGCGAGACTGAAGTTGCACCAGCAGACATGCCTGCACAGAATTCCGAAGTTTTAGGTCCATCTGAAGCGGAATTAATTTCATCATCTCTGCCGCCAGGTCAACGTCGGACTCGGAGCAGCTTTGAGGTCAAAGCACCAGGCGAGGGTGAGGGAAGTCCCAACTCTCATCGTGCACGATCTCCAAAGGAAATTGAAGAAGACGATGATGGGACGTATATCCAAGAGAGTTCCCCAGAACCGCAGACACCAGCAGCGACCAAGAGAGCTAGCAAGGTGCCCCATTATCGCACAAACCCAAATCGAGACACTCGGGCTGCCGGGACCAAAGGGTCGAAGCCCACATTCCCGATTCTGACTCATCGCTTAACTAATGTGTCATATCTTCCAACCATCCATGAAGCTAGCGATGATGAGAGTCGCTTCGAGAACGCAATGGACATTCCGAACGACCGTAGCCAACCTAATGTCGTGGATGTACTGTCTCAGATCTGTCGAGAAACAATCGAGAATCTTGTTCAAGATATGTCCGAAAATGTCCAGCCTTCGGAACGCGCAGCATTAAAAAACAAGCGAAATGCCCTGGAGGAGTTTGGCCGGGACTTGAACGACGAACTGTTCGAGCTGTCGGAAGCCGTGGAGAACCGGATCAATCTGGAAGCTCGACTTCGGAAGAGCAAGAGAGACAAAGCGTCCTTGCAAACGGAATGGCTCGAGTTAAGAAAGGAACGGGAGCAAATTGCCCTTAGATGTGACGATGTTCGACGACGTCATTGGGAATTTGAGGAGCAGGCTAGAGAGCGATGGGACCTGAGCGAGGCTGCCAGACGGGCGGAGCTTGAGCTGGAACGAGATGACCAGCCCAACGAAGATGGGCTGGAGTTTCTGCTCCGGAGTGTAGTCAGCAGCGTGAGCAGTGCTTCTGAAGCAGGAGGTTTGTTGGACAAAGTGAGATCGTTCAATTCGCAGTTGGAAAGAATGGCAGCGGTCCTTGAAGGGAGGGTTCGCGACTAGCTGTATCGACGAACGAACGACGGTGTTGGCACTTCTAGGCTTGTATGCTGGGGGGAGCAACGCGAATATATGACATTCATACCCCACCTTGGGAGCTATGAGATAATGACAATGACAATGACAATGATAATTACCACGATGAACGGATCTATATATTCGCAACCTGAAGTGTAGTGGTGGTTGTCATCTCCTCTCGTGTCACGCACCGAAGGAAGGGACCTAAGGAGACCGTCTGATCGCGAGGCTGCAGCCTTGTCGTGGAGATTTTAACATGTCCGATTGCGGAGGCGGAGCTCAGCCTTGCGCTAGAAGATTTTCTCCAAAACACGATTGACGGAAGCTGTGCAATGTGCACTCTTTCCCGCACCCATTCTCCATCTTGATCCAGACGCGTGACAAGCATGGCTAGCCGAACTTTACGCATAGGTACTTAGGCCCGGAGTCTCTCAGATTGTCTTGCTAACCTCTGTCAGGCCTGATTCCAGGCGATGGCATCGGTCGCGAAGTTATTCCGGTATGGGCAATTCTTACGCTCACCTTGGATTCTGCGGCGCCAGCCCAGGTGACCTCTGTGGCCCCAGACTGACAATTTCTGCTGCATTTATAGGCTGGCAAACGCATTCTCGAGTCGCTTCCTCCGTCTTTAGGCCTGAAGTTCTCCTTCGTTGATCTCGACGCCGGCTACGACTGCTTCAAGCGCACAGGCACGGCACTTCCAGACAAAACTGTCGAGACGCTGCAGAAGGAATGCGATGGTGCTCTGTTCGGAGCCGTGAGGTACTACTATCCCGTCTGCATTACATGTCATACTCGGTGGGCCTGGTCGCGAAGGCAGTGGGATAACAGACGAGGCGCAATCACCGCCCCCCAAAAAAACAACCACAAAAATAAAAAGAACCCAAGGTGGTACATTGGACACTATGGCTGAATGAGCGGGAGTTGATGTGCTTCAATTCTCCGGTCATGTAGGCCGGCTTTCCATCGGACAGCCATGCTGTTCTTGGTTGTACCAGTGGTTTCCGCGACCTGGCTGACCGGACGCTTCGTTTGCTCGCAAAACCAAACGATTGAGAAGCTCTCACTGACGATCCTTCTCAACAGTTCACCGACGACAAAGGTGGCCGGCTACACCTCCCCCATCGTGGCCCTGCGGAAAAAGCTCTCTCTGTACGCCAACGTTCGGCCGTGTAAAACAACATTATCCCCCGCCTTCAAATCACCAACCCCATCCCCGATTGACCTTGTCATTGTGCGCGAGAACACCGAGGACCTGTATGTGAAGGAGGAGAAGACATACCCGGACCCTTCAGGTGAAGGTCAAATTGCCGAGGCCATCAAACGTATCTCGTCCAAAGCAAGCTGGCGCATTGCCAACATTGCCGGCGAGATTGCGGTCCGGCGACAGAAGATGCGCCAGGGCTCGGCGGACTCGCAAGCGAAGAAAGCCGTTGTGACCATCACACACAAGTCAAACGTGCTGTCACAGACCGATGGTCTCTTCCGCTCCACAGCGCGCGAAGCCTTGTCTCAGCCGCAGTTCTCCTCGCTGGCGGTTGAGGAGCAGATCGTCGATAGCATGGTGTATAAGCTGTTCCTGCAGCCGCAGTACTACGACGTGATTGTCGCGCCCAACCTTTACGGCGACCTGCTGAGCGACGGCGCGGCCGCTCTCGTCGGCAGCCTGGGCCTTGTCCCGTCGGCCAATGTGGGTGAGGGCATCGTCATCGGCGAGCCGTGCCACGGATCCGCGCCGGATATCGAGGGCAAGGGCATTGCCAACCCCATTGCCACCATCCGCAGCGTGGCCGTCATGCTGGAGTTCTTGGATCTGCCGGATGCCGCAAATGTCATCTACAATGCGGTCGACAAGAATCTGGAAGAGGGTCGCTTCGTGAGTCCTGACTTGGGCGGCACGGCGTCGACGGAGGATGTCGTGAATGATATCTTGAAGAGATTGTAAACCGTTCGGCGTGGGAATTGGGGCCTGCGACCTTTGCAGCATAATACCCAAAACTCGGTTTCGGAGCATGCAGGGTCGACGAAAAGGATACTCTAACGTGCCAGCAACCATACCTTGTGGGCACTGGCACTTGAGAATTCGACCATTTCTTCAGACGATGCTGGCAACTTAGTTGCCCTCGCCCTCGTCCCGTCGAAGAGAAGGGTGAACCGACATCTACCACAAAATCCATTTACATAGAGACAGAATCTGTGGCAGAGCTTCTCCGCCCGCGTTTACACGGCGAGTGAGAATTGCATTGTCAGCAGCCGCGAATAAAGAAGGACACAAGAAGCCATGCTCCAAAACTGGTCGATAGTTTTGTCTGTCCACTACCAAACCCCTTAGCCGAATCTAACAACAACTTGTTCCTCGACGAGCCGTAAACAATCCGTGATGCTAGCAAATGAAAATGGAAAGAAACTCAAGAACACCGTCGCCTATGCGCTCCACATCCAACATAACATGCTCTCCATTAACACAAAGGAAAAAAGGACAGTAGTGTTAGTGTATATCCTGGATACCAGTTCGCCAACGCACATGCATCGCAACGTAACGGGAGTGAGAGTTGGAAAGCTCCCAATCCATAGAGCACGCAACCCATAACACCAGCAGGGACAAGTTGCTGGCCGGTCAAACCATCACATCTGCATGATCAATGCCTGTTTCAGAACTCAGATCTGGAGTCATGGCGTGGTCTTCCTCAGCTTCGCTCAACGAATCCATACCGATGCCGCTGTCGTACTGTCGACGGCCTCGCTTCATGATTCCCAGGCCTGAAGCTGAGCCGTGTCGACGATGCCGGCCTCTGCTCATTTCCACCGTGCCTTCGACATGGTCTTCTGCGCCTTCGGCGTCGGAAAACCGCACAATGCTTGCCGGAGTCATGGGAGCCACAGGGTCCGAGACCAGATCGTCGCTTTCCAGCTCCCAGTTGGCATATCGCACCTTTGCACCACGGATGTAGCTCTTTTTCTCCTCGTTGACCTTGGCCGCACTGCGGATGCACTCGTTCTGCATTCGCTCCACGGCTTGGGCACTGTGTTCGACCTCGCTGCGGTATCGATCCTCCAGCTTCACGTTGATCTTTCGCAGCTTATCGATCTCTGCGTTGGCTGCAGATAAAGCCGTAGACAAGCCCGAGATTCTGGAGTTGAGACCCCCAACTTCTTCTTCGTGGCTGCGCTTGGAGGCCGCCAGCTGCTCTTCGAGAACGCACAGCTTTTCCTTGACGTCTTCCGAGCGTTGTCGGGCTGCAGACATATCGGCCTCAAGCTCGTTGATTCGACGCAATCGGTCTACTGCAGACTCCTCCGCTGCTCGTCTTCCCCGTGACTCTGCCGCTGCCTTTGCCTCCAGGTCAGATATCTCTTGGACGTACTCGGCCACGGTGGCTGCTCGGACATCCTGAAGTCTTGAAGCTTGTTCGGCTTCAATCAATTGGACGAGTTGTTCTAATCTCTTGACCTCTTGCCGGTATTTTTCGATAGCTGCGATCAGCGATCGGTTGTTGGACTCATGCTCTTTGGCTTCCCGCTCTAAAGCCTGTGCTCTCATTCGTTGGTGTAGCATTTCTTCGGCGTTTTGGTCGATAATGTCTTCCAGTTCCTTGACTTTGGTGTTGGCCTTCTCGGCTACAATGAGGGCATGGTCAAAGTTCCCCTTGAGACACCGCTGCTGGTCTCTCATGGTCCTCAATTCGGCTTCTCGATCATGGACCAGTGCGGACAGCATCTTCAGCTTTGTAATAATCTCGGGCATCAGTGTGGGATTGTTGAAAGATCCGGCCGTTTCTCCTGGAATGACTTGCTCGAGATCAAGACGCATTTGACGGAAGTGATGTTTTATATTGCAGACACATTCGGTCAGGTCGTTGTCATTGTAAGGAAATCCTAAGCTTTTGATCTCGGTATTGAGTGCTTGGAGGGCGAGTTCCGCTTCCTCTGCTCGATTAGTGGCAGCTTTCAATTGCTTAGACAGGTCATGGTAGAAGTCCCCAGGCGACCGGGGTATGCTCTTCCGCATGGTGCTTGGACGAACAGGAGAATCTTCGAAATGGATGTTGCTAGCCGAGGATCCCTGACTCGAACGGAAGAATGCTTGTTTCGCTTGACGAGCTGACTCAAGTTCCAACCCCATAGCCACGGCATCTTCGCCATCGGCAAGTTGATCGCCATTCATAGTAGCCTCATCCTCATAGATCTGGAAGTTATCGCCTCCGTCGCTTGGCTGCGGAGAGCTACCACGTACTGGTACGTGAGCACTAGACATCGAGTTGGCGCCGGAGAAACTGGCACTGTGTTCTAGATGTGCGATTTCGGTTTCCAGCTGGCGCATACGGTCCTGGCTCGGCATTGAAGTGGACTGTAGTGTTACATCTAAGTGGCGGGCCTCTTCCAGCTCTGCTTTGAGCTTCCTCAGCTCTGCGTCTTTGCTGTCGAGCTCTTTCCGCAAGGCAGCGTTGGCTTTTTGGTCTGCATGATATTGATTCATCTCCTCACTCAACCCATGGCGTCTCATTCGTCTGATGGTTCTTGGTTCCAGGCATTCGCGGAAAGGAGTAAACTGGATTTCGTCATGATCCTGGTGCCGGGTTGGCGCAGGAGTCGATGCTCGTCTCCATGTCGGAGTGGCGAGCGATGCCTTGCCCACATAAGGTGTCAGACCGGTCGTCCCATCCAGTAGGGCGGTATCGGAGAATCGTGTCTTCTTCTTTGGTCTCTTTCTAGATGGAGTCGCCCCTTGAGCATGAGGATGAGGCTGCAAGGAATCCTCGGCGGGTTTGATGGGGGAAATGGCTGAGCTGGGTCGCTTAGATCGTCGAATCATCTTTTCCAGCTTCACTTTTGATCCCGTGGATTCAAGCAGTCAGATTTGTCGTTAGCTCTGCAAACTGCTTGCTATACGAGGGTCGAAAGCACGAATGGCCCAAGTTCTCGTGGAAGGAAGTGCAGCAACAGCAACACATATACTGTAGTCTGTTTGATGCTTCAATGGTTCGGGGATGGTAAACAATGACGCCGACCCTAAACAAGATGCCAAATCCGGCTTAGAGCCCGCCAAGAAGCCCCCGACGCGTCTGGACGTGTCCCACGTGTTTCGAGATGCGCGACTTCATTCTTGAACGATTGGCCTCGGGCGTCTGCCATGGATATTGGATATGCGTCTTGTAGGCCACTTTGCACTCCTCGCCTTGGGTGCCTTGCACAAGCCCCGATTCATGTCCTGGTATCCTCTTGACCGCCACCGCCACCGAGCTCTGGATCCGCCATTGCACTAGAGGCCAGACACCGCCGCTGCCAACAATGAGTCCTCCCTCACCTCATCGATCCGCAAATGCGGTGTTTCATTCGCTTCCCCCTAGACTGATTCATGCCTCCACAGTGTGATTCCGCGCTCCAGAAACCATGCCTGAGTCCTCCACGGCAATGCAGATGGTTTGTTCGTCGCCTCTAGATACAGTGCTAGGGCAGGGCGGTGAAGAACACCATGCACCTACCATGGAAAGGCTATTGGGGCCGAAACAGATCAGCAGTCGCACTTATGGATAGTGCATGGAACACGAAAGAATTGAGACAAACACCAGCAAAGGGTTTGCTAGCAATGTAGGAAATGGAAGGTTGATTTTCCTCACAACGATAGTCCTGAACTCCCAGGTCACCATCCTCGTCTTTCGCCTTGCCACCCTCGTAACACAACTCTTTTCTGCGAAGGCTCTGGTGTTTGCCGTTACCATACAACTAGACTAGGTACCTTATGTATCAACTTCTTCCGTTGTTCCTCCTTAGATTCAGTCGTCTGTGCTACCGCTGTAGTCCAACATGCTTGGTCTCTCATCCGCTCACTAGACAACCCTGTCTGTCTGGATTGAGAAACAATATTTCTCGGACGTTAGAACTCATACTGGTGGTATACTTGTACTTGGTACGGGGTATCCGTACTCTTTACGGAGTGTGGAGTGTAGTAGGTACCTAGCTGCCGCAGTTGGAAGCATTGACGTCACAACCACCTCAAATATTTCCCATTTCCTTTTGTCATGAAGAAAATCCATCAACCCGAGCCTCGTCTGCACCAAAGTCGCTTCTCAGCTCTACCTTCTCCCCAGACTTGCGCACACGTAGAGAGGCATCCAATGTCCGACACGCCTTCGTCAACCTCCTCCTCGGATGCACCGGATCAGGCTTCAGCTCATACTCAGTATCGGCTGCGCGTGACCGCAGGACCGTCGCACGACCCGTCCACACACCAGCTTGTGCCCGTCAACGCGGACGAAACTCTAACGTTTGAAAATGACCATATAATTCTCTCTCTCGCGGTTCGAATCCGCCGGTTCACGGGCTACCCAGACGATTCGCCCGAGACCTCACCTTACTTCGACCACGACCTGCATAAGTACGATCAATACTCGATAGCGTTCTCGTTCGTCCCGAAAGTGGACATCCCAGGCAGCGACCTCATCTTCGGCAATGACTTCGACAGACCCATCAGAGACAGATTACCGCCTGGGTTCAACCAAGCGCTAAGAATTGTCAAGTGGTGGATTGATCCGGGCTTAGATGGAGACGTCTATGCGGACAAGCCCTACTTATTTGGCCCGGCATTAAGCAGTTGGAACATCCTGCGGATAGGGGACACAGTGGTAGAAAAAGACCAACTCCAGGACAAAAGCGCATGGAAGATCCCTAATGCGGCGTCGTTCCACGAGACGGTCGTGGAAGAGGGTGGCGATGGCTCTGGCGAAGAGATTCGAAACAAGTCCGGGATCCCCGAAGATGCGGCTGCGCGCAAGAAATACTTTCTCACACCTGCTAATCGAGACGCTTTCGTCTTTGAGGCTGGCCGCCTTTACCAGGCCGACTTTGGCAACCCCTACCTCGACTTCAACGACTTCTCTCTCAAGCTGCCCGGTTTCAGCCTTAATGTCATCAAATACGTGGATGCCAAGTCCCACGAGCTGCGGTATACATTGAAGAACAAATCGACGGGGGAGATCTACGCTGCCGTGGTTTTCACGCTCCTTTTCGGCGAAGAGCTAGAACAGGCAGAACAGGCGAAAGAAGCTGGCCACGGTGATGCTGGGGTGGAGCAGAAACCTCAACCCCAGATTGAGGACGCAGTACCTGATGACGACGACGACATTGATTAAGGCTTAGTCGATAGCATGCCATCATATACAGGCGAATAGGATGTACAATTAGAGTGTTTGGCAAGTCGGATCAGATACCCACAGGAAAAGGCTGGGAGGATCTCTACTTTTCAAGTTTTCAAGTCAATTTTTCATTTCATAGTCATAGCAAGCTTTGTTGCATCATTGTTAGCTATCTGTTCGCTCCCTCTCCTCGGTGAGCTCGATCAACTGCTGAGCCCTCAGCTAATACGAATCGAACATGAGTGTCTGGTGGTCGCATGAGCCGACAATGCGTCGTCTTTCGACCGGCGAGTGCCCTGTGCACATCCTCTCAAGGCAGCGTTGGAGTGCAAGGGCCGCGGACGTGGGTTGTACGAGTGGCGGTTCCGAAATTCGCGCTGCTGCTGGTGCCTCTCTCCTCCAACTCGGTCACGCGTCCTCCAGCCTCGACTCGTGTACGGCTCCTTCCGCGGTGTTCGACGGCCTTGCGCCAATCGTCCGGCACGCCGCTCTCAGTGAGGGTTTTCAATTTCCAGCCGTCCAGGTACAGTTTGCCGATCAAGTAACCCAGGCTGAGGAGGAGCATGAGAATGGCAAAGCCCAGCGGGACGGCGAAAATCGATCCGAAAGTGTTCTCGATGGCTCTAATGCTGGCGGCGAACAGTGCTGGTGTCTCGCCTTGCAGGATGAAAGTGTAGCCGAGCATGAGAATCCGAGCATCCTCTGGCGTAGCCGCGATGCCGTGGGGTTGGTGCTGGCCCTGATATTCATGGAGCAGACTAAGCGTGGCGCGCGGACCGATGTGCATGAACATGGAGCCGGTGACTGTCAAGGCCACGGCGGCGCCGAGGTATGTCGCGAAAAGAACGAAGGAGCGGTTGTGGTAAGGGTGCTTCTGGCGCGGGTTGGGAGGATCAATCGGCTGGAAGACATCCAAGATCTGATGTGCCAGCGGCAGGGAGACGGCCGACCAGAATCCAATACAGGCCAGGGCAAATTGCTTCGCAATTGTCGGCAACCCTTGCGGCGGGAGTCGGGCAGGTGTGTTGAGAAAGAGGAGCAGTGTGCCGGTCACCAGAAACACCGATATGACGACACTCCACAAACTGAGGCTCGCCGCGCGCGGATATTTCTTGATGAGCCCACCACCGAAATAGAGCGGTACGATGATGAGGGGAATCAGGTATGGACCGGTAAAGCTGAACAACAAATAGAATGCTGTTGAGATTGGCGACGGGCCTGGACGCGTGAGGAGCTGGTACAGGGCCGAGTAGGCGAAGACAGCCTGGAAAATGCCGGAAGTGAGGAAGGTTAGAATGAACAGTGCGGTGGTCTTGAAGCATCGGAGGTATCGGGTTGGGAAGAGAAGGGTCAACCGCGATGCGCAGACTTGGAAGTACTGCTGGATGCAGAGCAGAAGCATGAGTATTCCACCCATTCCGAACGGAACGTACAGGTAGGCGTCCGACCAGGCGATCCAGGAACCGGCGAGATTGAAGGAGATGAGGAGCGTGAGGATGCCAAAGAAGCTGAGTACACAGCCCAGGAAGTCGATGCGTACAACCACCCTCCAGCTGCCCCAGGCAAGAATGTCTCCAACGTTCCACAGTGCATTCTGGTCCATGTCAAACTTGTTTGGCAGCAGGTAGATGAGCACGATCTGAACGAGGGCCAGGAGCATGGCAGCTGCGTAGAAGCCCCAACCCCACAGCTTGTGTCGGTGTGAGAAGAGGGCTCCCAAGATGGGACCGATGATGAAGCCCAGCGCGGTGCTGATGCTGATGTAGAAATCGCGCCGCACTTTGTCGACGAACTGACCGTTGTGTCCGAGAAAGATGAGGGCACCGAGTTGTTGTCCGGCCAGACCGACGCCGACGAGAACGCGTGTGTAGAAGAGGAAAGTCATGTATGAGGCGAAGCCAGGTGACATGATACCGAGAAGGAGCAGAACCACGAAGAGGGTGTAAACCGCCTTGAACGGAAGAACCGCATAGAGCTGGCCGGCTGCCAGAACCGTCGCTGCCGCACCGATTGCAGGGCCTGCAAGGAGCCACTGAAAGCCCTGAACGTCGATATCATATGCGATTGTGGGAGCCAACACGCTCATCATACTGTCGACCGCATATGTTATGAGATTGGCCATGGCTAGGAGCACTGCCGTGCAGATCCATTTGCGGGTTTGAGGACGGGTCAGAGGCAAGTTGCTGTCATCGTCGTGTTCGTGGATGTGGTGGCTCTGGGGGGTTGGCGCAGAGAAGAGGGCCCGGGCAAGTTGCGAGGCAGCAGAGACGGTGGCTTGGTAGAAATTGCTGTTGTCGCCAAAGGGACGGGCAGTCGAGTCGGCGGCGAGCGGCTCCTCGTAGACGGTCTCGACGGTGACGGTTTGTTCGACATGGATCACCATGCTGGGGCTGCGGGACCGCTCGCCCGGCGCAGGAGGGGTTTGAGTTCGAGGGTTCATGGTGTGCAGGGAGTAAGGGAAGGGGAGAAAGGGATCGTCTTCGTCTTCTTCGTCGTAGATGTCGTAGAGGTAAGGTTGGCGTGGAGATGGAGGTTGAGGTGGAGGATGATGCAGGAGAGGAGGTTCATGGTCACGCTCACGCCGTGAAGAAGGTCTGAGTCTTCGAGACATATTTGACCAGCGCCGAGAGCGCCGAGAGCGCCGAGATTGTGGGAGATCAGGTTCGTCCCAAAGCAGCTGGTGCGACGATGATGATGTCGTGATGATGTCGCGATGTCGCGATGTCGCGATGTCAAAGGGCTGCGATGATGAACGGCGCAAGATGGATACAGGTTCAGGGCGCGGTGAGGAGAAGGTGAAGTCAAAGGTGCTATGGGTGCGGCAAAACAAACACATTCTCACAGACACCAACTCTCTCTTTGTCAAGGCCACCAGGAGGACTCTATCCAATTCACAGCCTGGTGAGGCTTGTCCTCTGGAAGGCCGCCTTTGATGGCGGTGGACTGATGAATGAAGCAATGCGGCAACTTGGATCTCAGAAGAGGCACACACATCCGTTGTGCATACCAGGACCACCATATACATCTCTGGATGGTAGCTGAACTTGAACTGGGGTCCGTCTCCAGCAAGCCACAAGCACAAGCAGTTAGATTCCTCGCACCCACCGCGTCCATACTTCTGAGATGGTTGGAGCAACCATGGTCTCTGCCCCTGTTCCTGCTCCCATGGCTTGCGAAAGACAAAAGACCAAAGACCACAGACCAAAGACGGCGCTGCATCCTTGAGTTCCAAGCACAACGCCTCACAGCTTCGCCTTTGCTTCTTCCGGGGGTAGGATTCTTACCGGGGTGAATGGAACACCAAGGTGATAGAAGACTTGATCCCACCGGTCATTTCCGAACCAGTCTTTCCTCAGCCCGTCCGAGTTCACTGCGACAATCCACGGCGCGCCAAAGGCTCCGGCACTCATGGTCAAATCAACGACCCTCTTCTTGTTTTCCGGAGTCACCGCCTTCTGCATAATCTCCTTGATCTCTTCTGGAGGGAAGATTCCATCCAAAGCTTGGAGGACGCCATCTGGTGTGGAGATGTTGATGCCTCTGCTCCAGTATGCGGAGCTGAAAGCGGGAAACGTAGCCTCGAACTTTTCTGCAGGGTAATGGTCTTTCACCCAAGTAGCCACCCGTACAGGCTGCCCTGTGGTCAGTTCGACGGGCCTGCTGCTGAACAACTTAGAGCTTGGGACGGAGACGTACAAAGAGAGACAGGATTGGGAAATCCTTCGGTCGTACCACCCTGAGTCCCAACAACTCCCCGGTCATTTCCGAGTCTTGTTTGGCAAAGGGCTCCTTGACCGGTGGCGTCGGGGTGAACTTGTTTCCCACATTCTCACGAGCGGCCCCTAGGAAGAACGGGATGATGTCGACTGAAACTCCATAGGCATTGAGAAGCGGCCGATAGCGGATCGTGTTGGTGAAGCCGAACCAAGAATACGGCGACACTGCCACCCAACATTAGGATTCGGACACCGCAGGCATGTCAACAAGCCAGATACTTGCCACAGTCCACATAGATGGTCAGCTTTCCGCCTTGTGGTCGAGCCATGACCGAGAGTTGGCTGCCCTTGCCCAGCAAGGCTCTGCTGTTCCCCTCTCCCTCGCGCGTCTCGAGCCCGGCTTGGCTTGGACAGTATCCCTATCCTCGAGGCACTTGGGAACGCAGATATCAGATATCAGATATCGTGCCCCCCTGGACTGGCGGTTTCTGCTCCACGGGTGTCTCAACAGCCTTCAGGGCCACTTGCACTTCACCTCTGCTGGTATCAAGTCAGCAGCAAGCAAGCTTTCATCGAGAGGGTTGACGGTTGATCTATTCGGTAGGTAGAACTTCAGGGTGAACACAGAGCACACTACGCCGTCAGCCGGTGTCGTCTCCCGATAGCCAATCACAGTCACAGGTGACTGCGGTGCCGAGGCTTATGAAGTGACGACTAATCAACCAATTACCGGCACCGGCACCGGCACCGGCACCACGGCTTTCAACCCAACGATTAATTGATTTTCCACTCACAACAATGGGACGAGTAGCAGCGGATCGTGAGATGGCTCAGTGTTCTCAATGTTCTCAATGTTCCGCTGGTGCTTGGTGGGTAGACACAATTAGGATCCTAAGGACCCCAGCCACCCTTCCAGCCCTAAAAATATACTACTCCGTACGCCGTACAAGATCCAACTTTCCAACCATACATGTAGTACATGTAGGTAATGGTACTCCGTACTGTATCGAACATGGCTCGTAAGCCAGTGAAAGCCGTGTCCACTGCCCAGCAGCGTTGTTCCTCATCCACCAGCATGTCTTCATTACAGCTTCGAGAACATGCTGACCTTCTGGGGCCGGACGTCCAACTCTTGAGTCCAAGCACTCTTGGGCTGTGTGTGTAGAAACCAGTAGATCTGAGCGAGATCTGCCGGGCGGGCGAGATGTGCGTCGATGTCGTCCAGCTTGTCGCCTTGCCCCTGGCGCTGCCACTGCCGGCGCGACCACTCTCCAATCAGCTTGCCGTCGACGGGGGTATCTACGATGATGTGGGCGGCGTGGATGCCCTTTTCCTGGTACTCGCGCGCCACGATCTGGGACAGAGAGCGCAGACCGAACTTGCCCGGCGAGAAGCTGCTGAGCCCTGGGTTGCCACGCAGCGAGCCCGTCGCGCCCGTGTAGATGACGGTTCCGTGGCCCGCGGCCAGCATGTCCGGCAACACGCATTTCGTCGCCCAGAAGGCGCCGAACAGGTTGATCTTGGTGAAACCCTCGAACTCCTCGGTCGTGGTGTCCAGCAGCGACCGGCCGTTCACGCGCCGCGCGCCCGCGTTATACACCAGCACGCTGACCGGACCGAGATCGCTGCGGAGGCGGCCGAAGCTGGAGATGACGGACTGCTCTTCACGTAGGTCGGTAATGTAGTAGTGAGCGGTGTTTCGGCCGTAGTCGGCATCTATGCCTTCTGCCATCTTCTGCAGCTTGTCTTCGGTCCGGGCCAGGAGCGCGACCACGAAGCCCTCGGCGGTGAAGCGGCGCGCGACAGCTTCGCCGATGCCAGGCCCTGCGCCTACAACGGCGATGACGGGTTTCTTTGAAGTGTTTTTTGACATGCTGATGACGGCCAGTCCTTGTTGGTGTCTCGTGACTCGTGATGGCCGGTTCAGGCCCTCACCATGTTCTGTCCGCTCCGAGAACTAGACATTGGCCGTAGATATATAGGTAGCAAGAGTATCTGTAGACAAACGGTAAAAGTTATCCTAGCCTGTCTGTCATCATCAGTAATCCAGAACCTGCGGAACCTCGGCTGCACCACCAACAATTCCTTCCAGTCACCTTCTTCACCACTCTCTCATATCAACACCAGGATTCGCTCTACCAGAGCGCTAAATGTCCATACAAAGCGTGGAAGAGATGAAACCTTGAGGTACAGAGGGTCCTCTTTATCTTGAGTGCACATGATGCTCACCCATCATGGCACGTGACATGCTACTGGACTTAGTCAGCTTGTCTCTCGCTAAGAACCGAGGCTGTGAAGGAAAGGGGCCTGAAGAGCCCACCTGCCACCTATAACAGTAACAGAGTACTCCGTACAGATTACGGAGTACGAAGTACAGCACTCTGAACTACATGCAGTGCATCCCCGTGAAGTGGCTTGACATACCTGAATCTGATAGGCCTTAGCCAATACTACTGACGCATTACAGCGTATCATTATCGGCTGTTGCCTACCTAGACTAGGCAACATTGTTTCATCTTTAAGGTGCGGTAACTAAGAAAAGTCATGGCGTCATGGTGTTCCGATAGCCATTTATATGCTGGTAGTCACTCAGTCAGAACCAGCCGCCGTGAAGGTGTCGCAAAGGTGTGTTGAAAGAACAAAAGAACAAGGTGGTGTGACTATCGCCGCCCCATGTCAAACATCAATGTCCTGATCTCTGGCTCCGGCATCGCGGGTAGTGTCTTTGCATTCTGGCTGCTCCGTGCCTATCCCAATGCCAACATCACCATAGTCGAGCGCGATCCTGCCCTCCGCTTGACTGGTGCCAGCGTCGACATCCGCAGCTCAGCCGTGGACATCATCAAATGGATGGACGCGGAACAGGAGATCCGCAATCAAACCACCAAAGAAGAGGGCATAGAATTCGTTGACGCCAACGGCAAGGCTGTGGCAACGCTCCGAGCCACTGGCAGATCAGACATTCAGAGTATCACATCTGAGTACGAGATCTTCCGCGGGGCACTTGCGAAGATCTTCATTGATCCGATCATCGGGCGGGTTAACCTCATCTTTGACGAGTCTGTCGACCATTTTGAGCAGCGCGACGATGGCGTGGTAGTCACGTTCACCAAGAGCAAGGAAAGTAAGAAGTACGACCTGCTCGTGGGCGCAGATGGCCTGGGCTCGAAGATTCGCGGCATGATGTTGAACAGCAAACCGCAGGAGCAACTGTACGACGAGGGCGTTCATGTGGCATATTTCACCATCAAGAGCGACCTGCTGCAGGGGAGCCGCCTGGCAAAGTGGTACAACGCCACGGGTGGGCGCGCTGTCTTCCTGCGGCCCGACCCCGACCCTGCCGGCCGGACGAGAGGCAATCTCATGAATGTGACCACCAAGGGAGACGTGGAAATGAAGGACAGACTCAATCAAGCTGTTCGCCAAGGCAATGAAAGCTACATGCAGTTGATGGAAGAACTGTTCCGCGACGCAGGCTGGGTGACACCAGAGGTGTTGCAAGGGATGCGCGAAAGCGACGACTTCTACTGCTCGCTGTTCGGACAGGTCAGATCATCCCAAATCCAGCATGGCCACGTCGTCCTGCTTGGCGATGCCGCCTACGCGACGCCTGGCTTTGGCACCAGCCTCGCAATCATTGGTGGCTACGTCCTGGCCGGAGAGCTGTTGAGTCATGCGGGCGATGTCGCACCGGCCTTGGGGCGGTATGAAGAGATCATGCTGCCGTTTGCAAAGGCCTCACAGGGCGGGGATAACGCGATGCAGCTCTTCAATCCGCAGACGCAGTGGGGAATCAGAATCAGGAATGCGATTCTGGCTTTCGTGACGCGGACGAAGCTGGACAGGTTGGCCATGGCTGGGGCCTCGGCGCTGGGCTTCACAGAGAAGAAAGCCCCTATGCCGGAGTATCAATGGCCGGCATCCTCATCCCCTGACACGCTCGACTGAGGCCGTGGCCACGGACGTGCATCGACGTCTCTGTCACTTTCGAGGGAGCAGCCAAGAATTACGGCGTGGTCGTGAACTCCGACGACTGCTCGGTGGTGGAGGATGATGAGCAAACTCTGGGGTGAGATTGCAGCCCGTCGACCACCAAGTTCAGGAGAGTACGGTCGCGGTGGCACACTGCCTGAATTGGCCTCCAGCTACCTTGAAGAGACGGGGTTGCAGCCCCTAAGGTCACAGTGGAAAGGGCAACCCTATGGGCGCCACGCCAACCTTGTATATGTTCAGGATTGGTACGACGATGAGGGAAAAGAAAGGGTGGGATGGTATGTGGACATTGATAGCCACCCGTAGCCGGATGTGTAGTACAGTACTACAGTACAACTACCGGCATGTACCAAGTATAAAACCTTCAAGTCGAGGTTGAAGTTGAAGTTGAAAGCGAAGTTTGTGTCTGGAGGTCCAATATATCTTGGCATGCTTGGGGGCACACTGGCTTGCCCTGCAGTGGCATACACGCTGACTCACGACCGTCTCCCGCTCATAAAATCGCAACCTCATGAATTAAACTACCTCAATTTGGCCCAAGAATCACCCGGTGAGATTCATCCATCTCAGATGGTCTAGTGGTATGATACCGGCTTGTCAAGCAATTTCGCCGGTGACCGGGGTTCAATTCCCCGTCTGAGAGCATCTTTTGATCGATTTCGAATCTTTTTTTTCGTCAGGTTTCCGATATGCCGCGGCGGTGAGTCTTCTGCCGACCTCATTTCGCTTTTTGCACCAATTGTAGGTTGTGTGAGAGACAAAATTCCCTTTCCGGTGGGCCCAGGAGGCGGGTCCCTCGTGCTGCGTGGCAGGGACCCATTCGCCGGGCTAGAGAAGAGTAATTTCATGACCGATGCATTACTATGCATTTGCAATAGTAGTAGTAACAGCAAAAAGTAACAGAAACAGCAACAGCAACAGTGACCGTGTGCTCGTTGAAAACATCAACATCACGCTAGCTTACCACCCACTGACTTCGTCTTCACCCTCCTGCGTCTTCCTCTGTAGACCTTTTGCAATTCCTTCTGCGGTCCTCCAGACTCGAAGGAAATTCCCCCCAGCGACTTTGCCAGCATCCTTATCGCTCACTCCCAGACGCAACAACTCCGCAATCAGATCGGGGAACTTGTCAACCCCTTCCAGGCCTCTAGGAGTCAGCTCGCCGATACCATCGAAATCACTTCCTAGCCCGACATAATCGTAGCCAATCTTTTCGCCAACATATATGATATGTCGAGCCACTTGATGCAAAGTGTTGTTCTTTTCGTAGAACTCTGGAAGCACGCTTGAGTTCGGAGGCAGTAGGCAAGAAATGAAGGCCGGGGAGAAGTTGATCATCACTAAGCTCCGAGTCTCTTTCACCAGATCCAAGATATCATCGTGCACATTTCGGGGGTGCTGACAGAGGGCGAAGGCCGATGAGTGTGAGAAGATGACTGGAGCCGCAGAGGTTCCGTTGCTGAGGACCGCTTTCTGGGTCCAGTACGACGTATGGGAAATGTCCACGAGTATTCCGAGACGGTTCATTTCATGGATAACCTCCCTGCCCGCTGGCGTCAGACCACCACGGTGGTAGGGTGCGACCGTTGTCTCTCCTCTTGACGAGATTAATGCAGCATCAGCAAAAGCATTGTGACAGTTCCAGGTAAGTGTAGCTGCACGAACGCCCAAAGTATGGTACAACCGAAGCGTGGATAAGGGGGCAGACTGGGGGATTTGATGTAGTCCCTCAATGCTTATCGGAGAGATCAGGGATCTTGAAGCATGGAACTTGGACAGCGCCTCGGACAATGGAGCTGTTGCAGAAGTAAAGTTATTCGAATAGTGACTCTGGAGTCGACGTACTAAGTCAATCTGGGAGAGGGTATGCGCCACAGCGGTGGAATAGGTCTCGTCTGAGAAGTTGTCGCTGGCATCATCTGGACAAGCCACAAAGGCGCTCCAAAGAGCACCTCCAGCTTGACCTCGCCGTAGGCGTGGGAGGTCAACATTCAATTCCAAGCCTCCATTTTCAAATTTGTCCTTGAACTCCTTGGAGTGTATTTTATTCTTATATGCATCTCGGATGAAGATGGCAAGATCATTGTGTCCGTCAATCAACGGGGTCCCGTCCAGAATAGAAAAGACCCGGTCCGAGATTGTGGAAGGAGGGTTATGTGGTAAGGGTATAGGGTTGTCATTTTGAAAGCTCGGGCCCAGGAAAGCTATCACGAAGCCGACAAAGACAACGATTGTGAATATTGCGCTGATGGTGCTCAAGGCAGATCTGGCCGACGTCAATGGCGACAGTTGCGTATCGTCTTCGTCTTCCTCGATGTCAATGCTACCATCTTTCTGAGCCAAAGACTGCGCCTCTGAAGGCTTGTCATCGGTGTATCCTCTAAGACTCGAATACCCGTCGCCTTGTATCTCTGGAGCGGGGTCGTTTCGAGGGAGGAGAGGATCGAGCTCAGACTTCGAAGACATGCTAGCGGGATGGTAGCAGGGATGCTAAGGCAGGAGTATGTAGGACGACACCACAGTTCCTCAAGGATATGAATTGAAAAGAGTACGGAATACACATTCACATACGCGGTTCTCTGGCGAGAGGTGAAGGCGTCCATGACTGAATGCCTCCTTAGCCCTCCGCAGGCGCACGCCATAGATGCGAAGTTGCTCTTATCGTTATCGGGTTGACTGCCGGAAGAATGATATTCCTTCCGCACATGCGTCCGTAGCACGGACACATACCAGTACTCCATAGTACCGACAGAGCCTCCAAGTCAGACGTTTTTGTTATCCTTGGGTCAGTCCATGGGGACGCACGAGGCGTTCGTTGGTAAACTGACATGAGCGCAGCTCATTGTAGTTGTATGCCGAGCCTAAGGGTCCCGGGTGGCTTTGAGATTGTGCTTTGTTAGCTAAGATGTTGAGTACTCCGTACTCCGCAGAACCAATCCAGCTTTCAATCACACGCACAGCTTCTGTGACCGACGACTTTGGGCCGACCATGTTCAATAGTGCCTCAAGGCTAGATAACACCACCAGTAGAAACAATAGAAACATCTACCCCGAGCGCCACACCTGAGTCACGTGCAGCACTGTGGACATTACGCGCCCCTGAACAGCGAATTCAGAGCTACGTATCCGTACAACCATCCCGACGCGTCGTTGAACCCGGTGGTCTCATAATCGACCACCTCCGTACCTCAAGCAGCAATAACCAACTAGTCCACTGGACATCAAGCAAAACTCGGGTGTAAGTACGGATACTAGGTAGCCCACTACCCATTCGGCATCAAGCTTGCAGCGGCAGACGTATGAAGTCAAACACGTCTCGAATTTCCCCCTGTTGGCATCGCGCATGCAAGACCCCAGATCCACCTTTGTTCTAGTATCAACTGCCTGTCATCTGGTTTGCTCAAAATGCGGACCCAATGTTGACTCCCGGTGCCAGTGGTGAATAGAAATTCTGCCTGTTTCCCTCCACCTGCCACTTCCTCCCGCAAGACTGATTGCTGACCGCTACTGCGTTTATAGTCATGTCTGCCAACTCTGGAAGCGGCGGAGTGCGAAACCTTCGGGCCATGTTCGAGAATAAGGCCAGCGATCAGTCAACGTCTCCCCCAAGCCGAGGCCGATCTCCGAACCCTTCAGAACTCTCCAACAATAGTAGGCCTGTCAGTAAAGTTCGGGCAAGCTTCGTCGCAGTCGAAAAAACCGGTGACAACGGAGGTGCACCCATTCTCGGCCTTCGAAGGATAAACAGTGCAGTGAGCAGCCAAGGCGAACTCAAGGAGAGTCATACAATGGGCGGCGGCAATGAAGACCATCCCCTGGCCAAGACACAGCCGCCGGTGAAAGTACAGACGGCATCAAAGCCTGAACATGCACACTCTACAGACAACGCCATGGAAGGTGGTTTGGGAACTATTTTGAAAGGCTCCGCTTTTGTTGATAGCACGCCCCCAAAGGATACTTCAGAGGCGAGGAAGTTCGGTGAGGCTCTGTCTTCCGGATTGCTACGGGAAAAGCTCTCCAAATCACCGTCGAAACCGAACGATGAGACAAAGGCTGCGGAGATTGTTCAGAAGATGGAAGCTGCTAAGGCAAGCCTGCAAGGACCTCCACCCACCACCACCCTTCAGACGACGAAAAGCGCCCAGCCAGTCAAGGCTCCTCCTACAAGACAGGCCATGACGAAACCTGCTCCCAAATCTCCTGTCACCTCCAGACCTTCGCCCCAATCGCAGACCTCGCCAACGGCACATCTCAGAGGAGGTCCAGCAAAGATTAGAGGTGTCATGGAATCGGCAAAAGCGGCGCAGAGAGCCAGAGACGCAGCCAAGCAGGATGCTTCCGAAGGAGACAGGAGACAGTCAAGCGCTCAAAAGTTAGATACGCGATCCCAGCCCAAGCCGGCAACAGAAAGTGCGAAGAAAGAACGGACTCCAACATCACCCAAGGCTGCCAGAAGACAGGAGACTGTGAAACCCAAGTCACCAACCAGACCAACGAAGCTTCCTCCTGTCGTAATCGCATCCACAGCAGCGTCCAGTGCCAAACTCGAAGCACTCCGCTCACCCACCGAGCCCAACTCCCGTAAATCTGTCGCCAAAAAGCCATCCTCCACATCGGTACGACCTCCTCGAGCGAGCACGTCATCCACTACATCTACATTGGCGAAGAAAACATCACATGCCTCTTTATCAAATGGTCATGACAGACCCAAATCTCGGGTTAGCATTAGCAAACCCGATGACGGGTTCTTAGCACGAATGATGAGGCCTACCGCAAGCAGTGCTCGGAAAGTCCACGAGAAGATCCAAACCAACAGTCCACCCAGACCAAAGGCCGCAGCGTCTCACAAGCCCAAAGATGCTGCGAAACACCAAACACCGCCGAAGATGCACCTGCCACCGTCCAAAGATCATCAGGACGAGAATAAAGAGAACGATCCCGGCAGTGATCGAGGCACATTGCCCGACGTGGCAGCCGCCTCTCCCCCGGTAAAAGTCAAGGAAGATCCGACGCATGCCGATGCTGATAAGGAAGGCTGTTCTTCACAACCGACAGAACCGATAGAAGAGCTGAATGGAGAAGCAGCAGCGGTTTAATGGGGACTCATTCTTGCATTCGAAGTTCTTTCTACCACCAGTTTCATGATTTTCCTTCACAGCGATTTAGCGACGGGTTTTGACAGCACTCTCTTAGCGAGCATTTGGAATGTCACTGACACCTTCACCCTTCCAGACGTTTGAACCTGCATTCTCTCTTGAAACTCTGATCGCTACACGAGGCTCTGTCCGGAAAGGGTAAGGTGACATATTTGGATCTTATTCAGACACATTTGCGGCCTCGAGACTCTATTCAAGTCAATTCTGAGTCTAGTTTACCCTTATTGAAGTCGACATTGGGCATAGCCCAAGCCGATGTTTCATTATTCCATCTCTCTCCTTGTGACCAGCAACTTTGTATCTTCTATTCATGTCTCTTTGCAGCCCTGTTCTTTAGTTTTTCCTTTCTCCGCTCAGCATCATGATGGAGGACTCAGTCCTACTGCCGCATCTCTGCCAGGCCTGCCCTACGCTGTTCTTTATGTGATATCCCTCAAAGGGAATCACGATATAAGAATGCGCCGGCCAGTGATACCCTCTTGTTGTCTATCTTGTATACACCCCACAGACTTATAACAGTAAAACAGGAAGAAAAAGAAGTATCGAAAAGTAAGTCACCATGCAGTTGACAGCATCAACAGTTGCAGTCATCCTGGCCTACACTATAGCCCAGGCTAGTGCCCTGCCCTCTCCGCCGAGTACCACTTCCGAAGCAGTGGCGACCCCAACTCCTCCTCCCGCTCCCGAGTCTGTTCCAGTCTACTATCCCGAGGAAGGACTCTACATCGAGAGGCGCTGGACGCCCTCCAGCAATCCGGGACAGAGTGGAGGTCCGCGAGGAGCCATGGGTCCGGGTCAAGGAAAAGGCAATGGCATGCCATACCAAGGGCAAGGCGATGTCCAAGGCGACAACGACGGCGACCAGCACCCTTATCAAGGCCAACACAACGTCCCTGGTGGCATTGGGTTTGGTCCGCGCGGCTCCCATGGCCCTGCGCCTGACAACAACGAGTACCAGGGCTATGACTATGATGATGACGACGATGACGGCGACGTCCAGGCTGCACGCCTAGCCCGCCGCGCCGTCAACCTCGACTTCTCGCCTGAGGAGCCTTCGCCTCGCCGGCTGGCCCGTCGAGGAGGGATCCAACTGAAGCAGTATAAATGGTACGACTACCAGACGAGCAAGCCGTTCATGGGGCTGGTGACCGGAAACCCGAACATCCGCAACCTGAACTTCAAGCAGCAAAGCCGGACGCTGGGCATGGGTCTGCGTCGTCGTGACGCCGACGCCGACGCCAACGTGGCCCTGCACAAGAAGGTCTTCTATCCCGTGGCGCGTCCCGAGGTCCCGACTCGTTTCCGCGCGCCCATGGGCCCCGGGAATAGCGGTCCCATGCCCGACCAAGTCGACGAGGGAGACTACTACTACTATCCCTACCACTACGAGGAGGAGAACTAGCTTCAAGGTTGGTGATGGTGGCAGTGGTAGAGGGAGGTGGGAATCTAAGGTCGATTGATTCGACATCTATGCACCCCAGAGAAGTCGGCACGCCGGCCGAGTAGGAAGTCGACGCTGGACGTCGATCTACATGTAGTTGGCTAGTCTTTTCTTAACAATAACACCGTCCAGTCATTGACACCCACACACCCACTTGGTTGTATACCTGTATACATAGGCAGCATGCAAAAACTTATCTTTTAGAGCTCGACATTGTGACAGCCGCTTCTTTTCCATTCCGTTCCAGTTGGCTTGCTTTACTTCAACTTCAACTTCAACTTCACCTCCCCTCCCACCAGGTTAGGTTCTGTCTGAGCGAGATGGGGGTGGAGGGCGCACCCTGACTACATACAATATAGATATTCAGGAATAGTGGAGGACTTGTAGATGCGGCTGGGGAATGCTCCGAGTCCTCAATATTTTAACAATATCAGCTACTCGTACTCCGTACGGCTCTAAACGGTGCAGCTGTAGCTGCGGCCTCCCCTACATGTGCTGGCACATAGCACAGACGATATCACATTCTTGATCCGAGTATCGTGCATTACTGTACTGGTCCAGAACTGCGTACGGATATAGTGCGTGGAATGGCAGTAACTAGTAAGTATGTTGCTTGCACCGGCCGACCTGTAGAAGGTAGCCACGCGCAAGAGTAAGAGCTGGAAGAACTCGGCTTCGTTCCCATCCCATCCCCTTCCTTTTGTTTGCTTTCTTTCCATTTATCTCCATGTAAAAGAGCAGTGTTGATGACTTTTTACAACCCTAACCCTAGCCTCGCCAATTATATGCTGGGGTGCTTTAGAGAAAACGACGCCTCGAAACGCCCCGTCTCTCCAGAGATGAAGGGTACCCTACTGTTTGAACCCCGTTTCGACCCTGTGTATGATGATGACCTCGTCGCTCAGTCCGGGTCCCTGATTTTATAGATGCACATCGTCGCTCCTCTTTCTCGTTCACGAATATGAATCAGTATCATCCTCAAGCATGCCCATTACCATTCACAGCCGCTGTTGTGCCATTGACGATTTTCGCGCCGAGTTTTTGTCTGCGTTTCTGCACGGCAGCGGCTAGCCTCTCGAGCACCTGTTCCGTGTCTTCCCAGCCTATGCAGGCGTCGGTGATGGAGACGCCATATTTCAGGCCTGCCTTGCCTTCTGAAGGCACTTTTTGGTTGCCTGGATGGATAAAGCCAAAAACATCAGTAATTGTCTCATTTGAATTGCAGACACGGGGGACTGAAACAGTGTTGCACCAACGGGGGGGGGGCTGGGCG
Source organism: Capronia epimyces CBS 606.96 (assembly GCF_000585565.1). Lineage (NCBI taxonomy): Eukaryota > Fungi > Ascomycota > Eurotiomycetes > Chaetothyriales > Herpotrichiellaceae > Capronia > Capronia epimyces. The sequence goes on from NW_006912911.1 coordinate 236,259, forward strand.
GGTGAATTACCTTCATTGATATGACTTTCGATCATGACGCCCAATATACCCTCCTCTCCTTCCTCTATCTGATCAGCCAGCACGCTGGCGACCTTTAGCTGGTTCTTATGCTGTTTCTCGCTGTTGCCGTGCGAACAATCCACCATGACTCTAGGGTTGAGGTTCTTGGCAATCAAGCTCGCCTTCGCCTTGTGGATGCTTTCCTTGTCGTAATTGGTCCCCGTGGTGCCACCACGCAAGATCACGAAGCAGTCTTCGTTACCCACGGTGCCCACAATGGCCACGACGCCCGGCTTTGTCACTGAAAGGAAATGGTGAGGATGTTGAACCGCGCCGATCGCGTCAATTGCAACGCCTAACGTGCCATCCGTGCCGTTCTTGAAGCCCACAGGGAATGACAAACCCGAGGCCAGTTCTCGGTGAAGTTGTGACTCTGTGGTCCTAGCACCCACGGCGCCAATGCTCAGCAAATCAGCCAAGAACTGCGGTGAGATGGTGTCCAGCATTTCACTAGCGATTGGCATGCCCTTGTTTGTCAGATCGACGAACAACTGCCGACTCAATCTCAGGCCTTTGTTGATCAAGAAACTGCCATCGATCTCGGGGTCGTTGATGAGCCCCTTCCATCCAACCGTTGTACGAGGCTTTTCAAGGTATGACCGCATCACGATGACGAGGTCATCCTGGTACTTTTCCTTCAGCTTCAAAAGCCGATCACAGTAATCGAGCGCGGAGACAGGGTCATGGATGGAGCAGGGTCCGACGATGACTAGCAGACGTCGGTTCGGGTCCGTGTTTTGGATCACGGCAACGCAGTCGTCGCGGCCTTTGAGGACAGTAGCTTTCGAGGCATCGGTCTGAGAAATTTCATGTTGTAATAGGCCTGGCGGTGTGAGAGGATTGTATCCTCGGACTGTTGGACGAATGAGTCAGACAATGAGACGATCAAGATGGACCAGGCGGGGGGACATACTCCGCCAGTCTTCTGAGCTCTCTCTATTCCCGACATTGGGGTTGGTAATGTAGTAGGACTGTGTTCCTCAGAAAGTTAGTGAGCGAGCAAGTGTGTAAGAGGCTTGTTGCTGGACAACATGCGGGGACATTGTAGTAAGAGAGAGCGCCCGGGGATACTCACAGCCATAATTGCAACGAGGACAGATAAGTCGACAGGAGGAGACAGGAGGAGCCAGGAAGAAAACCTACGCGTAGAAGGAAGTCGGATGCGCAACCAGACCAAGTGATGTACGGATATTGTCGACAGGAAAAGCGAATGTGAGGCTGCGACGACGGCGGTGACTGTTGAAGTCGCCCGCCATCCAGAAATTTAATTACTAGTAGTACGTACTCCGTACTATGTTACGCCGTTCTAGTACCTAGGTAGGTAGCCGAGCCGAGCCCCTTGCCTAGTACGGCCCAGTACTAACACTAGGTATTACCAGTCCCACCAAAGATGGGTAAAAGCCTAAAGGTCTCGACCGGTCTGGTGTGATATCACCTCTGGATTTTCCTGCCATGACGCAACTGACACTGGCACTGGCACGCTGGGACTTGCACCGTGCAACAAATACCGACTCCCCGATTGGCGGACATGGCAGTCCAGCCTTGCCGCTGACTTGAGGGCGAGGCTGAGGCTCTTCATCTCACCCAGTGGCACTGCACGGAATGAGTACGGAGAACTCAGGTACCGAGCAGGATTGTACCTATCCACAGCCTTGTCAGATCTTCTTCGACTCATGATTGAGACAATGGTATTCTCTAATATATAATATTCATAATGATGGTCATTGAGGGCCTTCACCACAGCAGTGGTTTTGTCGGCGACCCAATCTCTCACCCCCAGCCCCTTGACCAATCTGTCTCCAGCCGTCTATCCATCCGCACATCATGTATCTATTGCCCTGTACTCCGTAGGTCCTGGCATTTATACTCTTAGCTGGAGTCAGAGTGCGCCCGCATCTCCTTGAACATCTAGCTATACCCCATTAGTTTTGGCCTCTTTCACTTCGCGTGCGAATGACAATGCATCGTGGAACAGGTCGATCAAGCATCCCCCAGACCATGCCTGAGTGGGTGACTATATGACAGTCAGTATAACCAGAGTCAAGCAGTCTTGGGCAATAACATACCGAATCTGCGCAGAAAGTCCCGTCTTTGTTAGTCAGCTCCGTCAGCCCCTTCCAGGGACTGTCTTTGATTGCTTGTTTGCACCCGGCCAAACGCTGTGTCACCTGTTGGTATGATTCTAACCGAGCTGCGGCAGTGTCTCGTCGCTTGATGTCAAACTTGAGTAATGCTCGCAAAAAGAATCCAGTTGGCCACAACCATTCCGGCCCTTGATGATAGTTTCTTCCTTTTGACGTTGCAAAGTTCGCCGAATCTTCCGAGTTGTTGTAGTAGGGACGGTAGTTCAGGTCCGATGGATCAAGCGTTGCCATCCCTGTTGGTCCACGCAGAACGTCATCTGCCATCTTCAATGCCACCAGTGCCCTCTGAGGCGTGAATAAATCAGGGGCCACCGTCATAGCGATGGAATAGTTCGGTCGGAGTTGGTAGTCCTCGTACGGTTTCCCGGACCGATACAAGTCTTTGTAGATACCGCGACGGTTGATAAGCTTGGTGTTGATGTCACCGTCAACATCATCTCTTGGGTCCACCGGAATCCAGTAACACCGTTCAAAGTTTGCTTTGATGCGATCTGCCCATTCAGTGAAGGAGATCTTTTCTCCCTCGTCGATCACGACTCCCGAGTACTGGTACTTCCCCTGCTCGTGAAGTTCAGAAACCCATCGCAGTGCACTGTAGGAGAGCCCCGTGATCTCCACGGCTGCCCCGTCTCGGGGCGTCCCAGGGATCCCTTTGCTGCCGGCTCGTTCGCTCTCGCCCATTTTGTCCATCCAAGTTCCACAATTGAACTGATTGCCTCCGAAAATGATCCCCGTCTTCCAATCCACTTGTACATCAATCTGGAATCCCTCGGGCCTCATTTGCATGTCCAACTCAGGTCCAGCATTATATTCCCGAAACGACAATCCAGACGCATGACGTTGCAAGATTTCCTGGACTATCTCCTCCACGGTGGACTCGGTGGAGTACGCGCGGGGATCGTCATAGGGAAACCATGTGTCGTCGTATGGAAGGAATCGACGGGGGACCTTTTCTTGCAGAATCGATAGCCCATTTGGAACGATCTTGGTGTAGTCTTGGATGTTCTGAAGGAAGAACCAGGGAGAGTCTCTCGAGTTGTACCGGGGAGCCGCACCGCTACTCAGCAAGTTGGGAATCAGTCCATGCTTCAAGACACTTCCAAAAGCTATGATGTGCTCTTTGGCTGCTTCGAATTGACCGGTACACAAAAATAGGCCGCGCAACGAGATGAATACATCTCGACCCCAGCATCTGGCCCACTCCACGGAGAAGTGAGGTAATCCTGCCGCAAGGCAGGGCACACTCCTAGTTGGCCACAACGATGCAGACTTGACATTTCCCTCCATTTGTACGCTCATCATCGCTAGACTCTGAAGGAAATCCTGGCCTTGTCGAATGTTCGTGCTCATCAAAGCCATTGCTCTCTTGAATGCAGCATTGTATGCGCTCTGGACGATTAAAGCAAAGTAACGCGGTAAAAGGAAACTTGGAATAAGGCGTACCGCATCAAACCGCTCTTTGAACCACTGGGCGGGTTTCCGGAGCTGTGAGTGTCCTTCGCGGTCAGAAATCTTTTCCAGGCGCCCGACAATGAAATCCAATGCCCATTGCCCTGCGCGAAGATGGTTGCAAAGAGGATGGCCAAGGTCGTTTCGTCGGACAATATTCTCGAGGACACTCCACCATCCTTGAAGCCCGGCATATACCAAAGGACCGTATCCAGGTATGTGGTAGACGCCGTCTTGGCCAGAGCTCGAATCGCGCTCTTCTGCCTCGCACCGATAAAGGACAGAATTGAGATCAGTGTGGTCAAGTTCTCCAAAGCCTTCCTCTGTCCCACTTGCGATGAACGCACCGAGGCCGAGAGAATGCTCTGCGGAGGGAACCCACGTTTCGAAAAGAGCAATTGACCCAGGTGGGAAGAAATCTGCTATGGTGATGGTAGTGTCGCCGTTGTCAGACTCGATAGTAGCGCCTTTGATCTGTTTGACCCGGGATGGTAACCCAACGAGGTGCTCTTCATCGGAGAAAGCAGATTCTTTTGCTTCACTGCTCTGATCCACCTCCAGCACCCAGGCCCCAAGCTGGCGAGCTTTAGTGCCAGCTAGGTGGACGGGACTCAAACCACCATTGCCATTACCCGAACCGGGAAAAGCCGTGTGTGCGATGAGAAAATATCCCTTGCGGGAATCTGGATGCACCCTGTGGAGGGTGATTAGTTCGCCTTCATGGTGAAGAAAAGTCTCATCATAGCCGTCTTTGCCCATCATAGTGTGGATCTGGTTCAAGATCTTCTTGACCCCGGCGATTCCTCCTTCCGCCCCATCGGTTTTGACTTCTCCCTCGGAGCTCGCGGATGTGTACGTACGGTGCTCATGCACGATTTCAACCAGCTTTGGGTATATCTCGTCGAACCCCATCACGCTGCCCGTAGCACATGCACACATGTTGACTAGAGCGGCTGTGGGCAAGGTGTCTCGCGCGTCACGCTTTTGAGCCGGCATCTCATTATCATGGGTGCAATCCATGAACAAAGCATGCACTGGACTCTGTCTGATATGCTTGACTACCTCTTTGGGCCTTGGCCCATCTTCACTAACAGTACTGTTAGGATGGTGCTTCGATCGTTGAGGCACATTGATCTCGAAACTGCCAATAGGTCGTCCACAATGACGATGCACGATTCTGCTCAGTTCTTGTGTGCTCCAAGCCTGCATGGCCTCTCGAATCAAGGCACTGAGGCCGAGTCGCTTTACAAAGACGTAGTCGGTCTCTTCGTTGCCGGTAAATAGTTCGGCAAATATAGCCAAGTTCGGCTGAACCTTTCTTGCTTCGTCGAGTAGATACTCTGCAACATGGATTGGAGTGGAATGACAATTGTCAATTCGAAAGGCGGTGAAGTATTTAGCCATCAGTCGAACGTATTTTGTCATGTGCTCCCACAAGTAGGGACTATCCTCCGGTCCTTTGCCGTACCGCAGTTTGACACAGTCGCTCCATGGAATGAGTTCCCTTCTGAGGTAAGGTCGCCAGTCCGGGCCCGCATTGTCTTTCATGGCATCTGCAGCCCAGATCCACCCATTGACAGCCAGTGACAATGACCTGGGATCGTGCTTCTTGGTTGTCTCATTCAACGGAAGTCGAGCAAAGTAGGTCTCGATCAAAGGGTTTTCCTTGGTGACCGGGCCCAACTTCGGGCCGTTTGGGTCCAGCCGAGTGTACTGTAATCTGCCTTTGACCTGATCGAGGATAGACGCAACGTCTGCATCGTATTCCTGGTAGAAAGGAAGATTCAGCTCATTTAGAATTGCCGTTATTGCCTCTTCAGCTGCATGGAAATCTGCGCCATCTTCGTACCGTCCATACAAAACCGTCAACATTGCCGATGCAATCTCAGGATTGAGTTTCCGAGAAAAGCGGCCATCTATACGCAGACCATTAAGGAGCCCCTTTTCTTTGAGAAAATTTGCTTTCTGATAGAGTGACCATGATTTCAGTGAATCAAGTCCGCCACCAACGGCATCCTCGAATCCCCCTATTGGCAGCTTGGTGGCTCCCCTTTTCCAGGCGTCAACAACGGCTTTTGTGTCGGATACGACGTCGCAGACGAAGTACTCCCACAAACGAATTTTGTTGACAACGTGTGCTTTGATTCCATCGACAGCCCGATCCAGGTCACTAGTACTGTTGAAGACGGTCGGCAGGCCGAGCGACTCGAGCTGCTCGCTGTACTCAAGGAGAGCGTCATCAAGCTCCAGTGCCGACTCCAGCCACGGTGCAGTCACAATATTGTAGCCCACTTCTGGATGCTCTTCTAGCCACTTGCTATTGTTGGCGGTATGATTGAAGACGACATCAGTCAGACCTAGCAGCTCGTACTCTTGTTCCATTGACTTTACCATCTTTGCGATATCAATTTCTCCCCCAGGAAAGAGCTCTTCGTCGAAAGCCAATTGGTCGTACAAGCTGTAAGGTGAATTGGACTCTCCCCTCTGTTGCAACGGAGTGAAATGAACCATATTGTAGCCTCTCGCACTTATACCTCTGAAGTGCTTGTCCCAATCCTCCGGATATTTGCCCATGAACTTAGAGACGACCGAGAAAATGCCCAAAGCATCCAAGGGCAGGCTCGAACCGGCCAAGGTTAATTTTGGCTCAATGTCGACATAGTAGGTTTGCGTACGAGTCGGCTGAGGCGTTTCGACATCTTCAACCGAAAATTCGGGCAGGGGGGTGTAGGTGGTGTAGAAGGAAAATGCTCCAGCGCAGGTAATGGGCACATCAATCTCGAGGGTCCGATTGAAGTCCGGATGCAGCTTGTACTCGCGGAAATGATTTCGATCGAACGGTTGGCCGGGTTCGGGTATATTGAGCCAGAGACTTCCTTGACGGCATATTGAGCTTGTCCCTTCGATGGCAAACCTCAGGTAGTAGGGGGGATCGATAGGCGCAGGAAGGTAGATATATTCTTGGGGAACGTCCGGTGCGCCGGCATCGGTGAGAGGCAGCAGGTAGACCTGACGAGTGCTCTGGCGAGTCTTAGGGGGCATGATGCAGATGCAAAGGCAGCTCTGCGAACAGAACTCGTTGCTGGATTGGAGAACGGACAGCTATCTCATAGTTTGCTCGTCAACGTCAACACAAAAAGCTCTAGCAACAGAGTCCTGAGAAGCTGCAAGGAGAAACAGTATCGACAAAGAACGAAGGGGTAATACGGATACAAGAACTAAGGATGAAGAGCAACGATATTTCTCGCCGCCGGTGCTGGTGAGATCAAGTCAAATGAATGAAGTCATGGCTCGAGAATTATCAGACGCTACGCGTTGAAATACAAGGCAGCCTCAGCCAACAGGCAGGCATGGGAAAGTTCAGAAACCTGGGTAGGCACGGTAAGCCGGCGCCATAGTTCCTGCATTTCAACTCTGCACAGGCGAATGGCGGGGAAGGAGCAGAGCACGGAAGCGTGTGATTAGGCGGGAGAGTCCCTATACGAGTGCCTAACGGCAACTTAAGCTTGCGGGCGGCTTATCGGTAAGATGACGCCTGAGGGCTAAGGCTCCCAGGCACCTGCCAGGTGCAATGCTACTTCCCTAACCTAAGGTAGGAACCAAAGTACGGAGTACTCCATAGATAGGTTACGTAGGTTGCAGCCACAATCCGTGTCCACTTCCCATCTAGTCAGCATCGGTGGCTTGAGGGAAGATTGCTGTTCTAATGATGGCAGTGGCACTCGAGGGTTCTGAGTCAGTGAGTACACATACATTGCGTCATCTCATGGACCGCTTATTCAGGCATGTTTACCCGTGGTACTCCGTACAGGCACGGCAACATCGTGGTCAAACTGAACTACAGAGCTTTAGCACAAGCAGAGTCTTCGCCTGGTCAGACCGAATAGAGCAAGACAGATTGTGAATAATCTGTACGCATAGAGCTGTCTGTCACCAGATTGACAATCAAGCACCATGTTGGTGTTAGGTTGTCCAGCCACAACTGCACAATACCATAGGTAGGTATTTGTACAAATTGGGGTAGAATTGCATTCGCTGCCTCCAGCTTTGATCCCGCATATGATAGTAGTAGTACCTACTCGTACTATTACTAGGCATAAAATGGCCATAAGAACCTGTGGGTGTGCAGCCGCACATCTCTTGTGTACCTTAGTTAGGTAGGTTGGTACCTCAGGTACATAGGTGAGGAGCCTAAGCCCCTAAGCCTCTCTTACTAATTCGGTCCTGGGTCGGCTACCTTAGTGCGGAGAACTAGCACTCGCAGGAAGAACTTGAAATGCCCAGCCTGATGGATCTTTTCTTAGCCCTTCTAGCCTCTTGGGTGATGTGATGCCACCTCCCAAAGGCTAATGAGGCTGTTTCTCTTACGTCTTTGTTTCGCGTTGGCCTGAGCGTCATTCAGTCATCCTCCCCAGGCTCTTTTCACTCCGTACGTGTGACCATCAAAAGCTTTTTCTTGCATTGGCCTAGCCAAAGGCGCAATGATGCAAACTCTGGCAGCACACGCGCCAGCACAGGGTAGGCTTGAGTAGAAAAGATGGTATATCCTACCCTGTAGATATTCTCTTCAATAACCTGCTGTTACTCTATACCTACCTACATGCATGAGTAATTAACAGACTTTGACCGTCCACCGTCACCACTGCTCCCAAAGCCTCTCTTTTTGTAGCAGAGCCCCCACCCAGTCGGTGATCCTTGCGCTGTGTTGCCGGAATATACTCTCTGGCGGTTTGACTTTTCTCATATCATCAGACCGACAAGTCGAAGATGTCCAAACCCGCTCCCGCTGTCACCTACGGCCGGGGTGGTGCAGGTGAGTGGAAGAGCCAACCCGGGACTGGTTGACCCTGCCCTGTCTGACGCAAGATCTTCTCAGGCAATGTCACCGTCAAATCCGCCCGGTCACCCAAATTCGAACCCGAAAGCACACCCACGTTGAAGTCCAAAACCTACACTACTGGCCGAGGCGGTGCAGGCAACATGGCTAAGAATGACCCTAAGCACCCGGAAGAAGCGCGGCGCGCCCAAGACGTGGATGTTCCGGGCATCACCCTTCCAGAAGGATCGTATCACACCGGTAGAGGTATGTGCTGTTGGGAGGTGCAGAAAGCAAGTCGGCATTGGCTGACTATTGGCATCAGGCGGCGTAGCCAACACATACAAACCCACCGAACGCGAGCTCCAGGCCGCCAAAGCGCATAATGAGAAAGTGCGCACAGAATCTTTCAATCGTCAGGGATCCGAGGATCGAGGCGTCGTCCGAGCACTCGCGAAAAAGGCCAATGAAGGTGTAGCTACAAAGCACGAAGGCGAGAAATGAGCGTGGGTGCCTAGGATTGAGGGATTCACCGCACGAATTGCGTACACTTGATATGGGACATATGGCGTCTAACCTTAATTTTGCCCTACGGGCGACTGATATGCTTTGGTGTTTGGACTAATTAACGAACGTGGTCATGGTCACAAGCAGGCTCGTTTGCAGCGAGCATGATTTATACATTTTTGACATCCTCTGATATCTTTCCACATGCCTGTTGATACGCAACATCTATCGGATGATCTCGGCGAGGTCTAACCGTTCTTTAGCGCATGCACAGTGTCAAAAAAACAGTTTGGAACACGTCGCAATTGGCGAGGTGAAGGCCAGAAAAGCGGTCGGGTCGAGACGGGTCTAAAAGGCGAATGAGAGTCTCGAAACTTGGACGGATGCAAATATGGGCAGTCCGAAGAATGTTGTGTTGGATGTTCGTTCGTGAGAGCATCCTGGGTTACCAAGGCACTGACGGCTTCTCTTTACTGTTTGCGGCCCAGAGTCCAAAAGGATACAACAGGTTACGATCGACCAGGCGATGCAATCACGGAAGTCCTCTTCCACATTCGCCGATCAAGTTGAGAGCACAGTTGATCTGCAAATAACCCCTCACGTTGGCAGAGAGAGAGAGAGAGAGAGGGGCCGAGTGCCGGGGTCTTTGTTCAAGTTGTGCATCATTGCCTAACACAGCTTGCGCGTGGCAGAAAAGTGACACGTTGCAATGGAGAGTCCGTTTCCACCTGGTTACTCACTACGTACATGTTTTGTGCGCTCTTGGCCTAACAGCGAACAGCCCGATGACGCGACACGAAATCACGGAAGATCAACCAGAAGGATGGCATGCGATGTTGGCATCTATTCTGTAAGTTGTAATTATGACAGACACGTGTGTGCCACCACCGTGCCACTGTTGACGAGTATAAAATTAGCCTCAGCCTCATCGGTACTTAGTCTCCATGGGTATTTGCTATACACTATGCAGTACTCCGTACTCTGTGTTGGCGATCAACTTCTGTGGAGTCCGCATTTTTTTGAAGAAAGATCGGGGGCAAAACTCTAGCTAACGCCGCGACCTGTCAAAAAGACAAACTGTAACATTGGACTAGGGCTAGGTTAGTACCTCTCTGTACAGTGTACACTGCATTTACAGAGTACGTACTCCGTATTCCGTAGTTCTTCGGGAGCACCACCGCAGCCGACAAAAAGCTGGCAGCTTTCTATGGGTCTAGGAAGCGAAGCGGGTCTGTGATTCTCAGCAACGGGTGGCGTTTGACAGGACAGTAGGATACAGGTACGTATTCTTGTACGGAGTATTGCTGGAGTGGCCCAATGATGGATGGAGCTCGGAGCGAGCATGAAATGGCCGAGGTCAAGACACAGACACTGTACTCGTACTGAGTATGTATGAATAGAACATCATGTGTCCAACCAAAATAACTGAAGCTGGGGAACAGGATCTAACAGAACAATGAAACAGACCGGAGGCAACACTGCAGCGTTGGCCATGCAAAGACCAGGGTGCATTTTATGGTAACCAACAAGAGATACAGTGGCGCTCAACAAAGCAGGGGGACCCTCGTCTCGGGAGAAGGCGCGGGCTGAACGGGCGTTATCCAGGGCCTAATGTTAGTCATTTGTTAGTGAAATACAGACCCCGGTCATATAAAGAAAGTACGGAGTATCCGTACGGAGTACTTTGGACACCTCAGGTGCCTAACAGGTGAGGGACCTAGGGATCCTTAGGACTTCGGCTTAGGACGACGAGTCAGTAGGGTGATGGTTCTCCGTATCTACAGGTTGTAGATACCCTACCCGACCTAGGTAGACAGCTAAAAGGCCCTTATCGGCCATGGAGTGTTACTACCTAGGTAGTAGGATCTGGCTCGGTTTAGGTACATAGTACTCGGTACCTAGACTGCTCTCCTACTTAGAAGCTGTTTGCTAAGGCACTTGGCTGACACCTGACTAGGTGCCTGAGAGCTCAAGTACATCAACCTAGGTAGGAATAGTAGTACCGCTGTACAATATACTAGGTAGGTGTCTGGGCTTTTGTACAGTTACTTAATACCTCCATACCTGCTCACCTGGGTACCCGAGCACGGCTATTCAGACTCTGTAACTGTTCATGCGCCTGTATCCGTATTTCGACTGTGACCCAGACGCCTGGGCCCCCCGGGGGACTGTTGACCACTTGTGCTCGAACCATCTGGTATCTAGCTACCTGAGAGAGGTACTAGTACCCCGTACTAATTTGTAACAAGAACAGCGGTACGGAGTAAGGCGCCTAGTCAGGAATTAGTTCGAACCTAGCACGAAGCTTCCTCTGGAAACATCCTGATATATGTACTAGGGGTACTAGTTCCCATTGTGCTAATCCAGATGCGGATGGCTTGCTTCTCGGATCTTTGGGGACGCCGCCGCCGCCGCCGCCAGCGTCCTGACACCTGGGCACGGCACAGGTTTTGCAGACCGCAGACTGCAGACTGCAGACTACAGACTAACTACGAACACTGTTCGGGTTCGCACTGCTTGACGTACGGAGTACGGGCCCATCATCTATTATTATTCATCTTTCCCCATCCGCTGCATGTGTCCTCAATGCTCATCGCATCCTCGATCCACCATTGTCTCGCGGTTCGTGCATGTTGTGATTGATCGTCAGATCCACGCATCCATCTTCCTACCAGCATCCGAGACTTCTCCATCCCCACCAAGCCCTTCCGACCAGGTACTACTCAGACTAGCCACTAAATACTACTTGCCCCAGCTGTTCACCACCTCATTCCCATTCGAGTCAGCTTGTCATCTGCTTCAACAGACGCCAGGCTCAAGTTGCGTCGTGTTCAAATACCCTTGACGACCTTCTTCCACCTCCTCTGACACGGGCCACGCCACCCTCTCCAGCATACAACCACCCTGCCTCGGAAAGTCAACGCCCGACTCGACTCGGTCGACCTCATCCACTCCTGATACGGCTCGATCCACAGTCGCGACGCCCCGTTGCCCCTTCGATCGACCAGGACGGATATTTCGCGATCAGAATCTTCCATGGCGGTGCTCGTCTCTGGCAAGCCCGGCTGCATCTACGGTGGTTCTGGTCCATTCAAGTCGCTTATCCAGCCTTGTTATCACACCCTCTGAGTCCCGCCCGCCTCATCTTTCATCTGCATGTCTCTCGCGGTCCCAACCTGATTCACAGTATCTGAGTATAACCTTCGCGCCTGGGAGACACGGTAACATCCCCCTTCAACTGTCAGGGCCCGCAAACGACCCTCTCAACCTGACAGATCTTGGTAGTCTTGCCTTAAACGAGGGTCCCGTCAAACCTGTCAGAAGATCGTGGTTGTCACTGTCATATCAACCCGACTCTTCATCCGTTGGCCAATAAATACAACGGATAACTTCCACGGCAAGCCCTGACTTTCCACTGGTGTCACCTAGAAGCCGACACAAAGGATCCTCTTATTCACCCTTTCCTCCGACTCTCTGTGTCACCTCAACGGCCATCCCTCAGCTAAGCTATCCTCTTGTCCATTTAAATTCTGTGGTTCGAGTCTAGATTCGATATTTACGCCCGAGCCGAACTCCACAAACCGGACTTTGTGGCACGGGAGGGGTGCCGCCGAGTTCTTCAGATAATAACCACTTTCGATGAGGACCTGAGGCCACGGGAGCTACTACCGCACTGGAACTCCGATAGAGATTCCCATTGCCCCTGCCTGTCGTTACTGAGCATACAGTGGTGAAGAAACTTTGCTGCGGAAAAGACTCAACAGACACCTGAGGGACTTGGGCAGGTCCTCAGGGCGTCGTATTTAAGTTGCGATACACGCCCTCGCTCTTTCTCTTCCTCTCTGCCTCTCTTCGACGTCAAAATTCCTTTTGCATCAACAGATGTATCCGGCGCATCAGCATAACTACCAACAAAGGCCACCAGGGCAGCATCCCGTACCACCACCCCTCTCGGTACCTGTGCAATCTCCAACCCAGAACACCTCCCCATACCCCCCGTTCAATATGCCGGCCACCAACGTTCCGCCGCCGAGTCCGAGCCAGAGTAGCGATGCAAATGACGATGCAAACTTCAATGTGCAAGGCCCTGCACCGATATCAAGGATATGGGAGGGTCGAGGATGGGCACTCGAGGTTGTCCAGCAGCCAATTCGAGCTCGCATGTGCGGTTTTGGTGACAAGGTACCACATCTACCACGGTCAAACGCGGAACACCGATTGCTGACATGTCACTAGGATCGCCGGCCTATATCCCCTCCGCCATGTATCAGATTGATCATATTTAATCCAAGGACGGGAGTAGAGATTGACTATGAGTATGTCGCCTGGCCACCGCCTTGACGGTGCTGTGCTAACCTCAGGCAGAAAAGTCTCAGATCTCTCGAGACTGGTTCTGAACGTCGACTTGTGGAATCTCCACGGTTCTCGAGAGGATAATTGTGTCAAGCACAATAACACTTCGCCATCCATTTCTTCAGTTGTGACAACGGCATATCCTACAACGATCATAGGTCCTACACCTGGTACTGCAGCACCGCTTCCAACCTACAACACTACAAATCCCCCAACATACTCATCTCAGACCTATACATCACCCACCACGAGCGGTCCAAATTCTGCCTCCTCGGCCTACAACAACGACGATCCACGTCCGTACAGCAATGGTGGTCCCAGCTACGCACAAAGAAATCCACCATATCCATATAATGCCCAGTACCAAAATGGTTACGAGCCATCCTACAACTCTCGTGCCTCCACTGTTGGCTCAATATCTTCCGGAAGCCAGATACGCTCTGCTCGTTCATCCCAAGACCTCGGACCACCAAAAGACACTCAGATCGCCAAAAATCTTATTGGAAGCGCATCATCAAGTGCCTTCCGGTTGGTTGATAACAAAGGAAAGGTTGGATTGTGGTTTGTGCTTCAAGACCTCAGCGTTCGTACTGAAGGATGGTTCCGGTTGAAAATGAACTTCTTCAATTTGTCGGAGTTTAACCTCACGGAGGGGGACAGCAGTGGCAGCCTTCAGAACCCCGAGCTTTTCAGCGAGGCACCGTGTCTGGCAACAGCTTTCAGTCGGCCCTTCAAGGTTTATAGTGCCAAGAAGTTCCCTGGTGTGATCGAAACCACCGAGTTGAATCGGCAGTTTGCAAAACAAGGCATCAAAATCCCCATCAGGAAGGTGGATGGAAACAACAACAAAAAGCGAAAGGGCATCGAGGAGGATGACTATGAAGACGGCTATGACGAGGAAGATTAGAATGGAGAGTTGCAAATCTCAAGCAATCACCCGCTCGATGATGATGCCTTTTGAGGGATGGCTGACCACCATAGCTACCTACTCGGATTTGATCGTAGCGTGGCTGGTTGGGCTCGGCGGAAAGCATCCAGCAAATATGCAAAAGGGCATGACCACTCTTCTTGTCAGGATAACTAAACGGAGTACGGTGGATGTCGTTTGTTTTATGCATCGCAGTCTATGAAATTGTTGTTTCTTGCGAGTGCTGACCGAGGTCATGCCGCTATAGCTGGCGCCGTTCAGGTCGGAGGCTTTCTTGTACTTCCCAACTTCCCAGTGCGCATGTTCCCATCCCACATTGGCCTGTCCGTGTATACTCAAGGGTCCTCGTGCGTTTCGTATTGAGCATATGTCCTTTTCCGTAAGTGGGGAGTGTCTATACTCCTAGAAATGGGTGTGTCTACAAATTAAAGCGGCGACAGCTCGAAGACTGGGCATCAGGCCTGGCACTCTGTATCTGCGCTTCATACCCTACATATACCTACCCTGCGATCACCACCTCTGACTGTCCTAGGTGTCCACGACCTCTACAACGTCCATTGGTGCCCCTGGCCCCTTACCTCGAGGCACGAAGACTGGCGCCGCTATGATCAGATTCCTGGGTCAGCCGATCCTTCTTCCAGTATGGCACGGCTCTAACTGAGCCGGTGGATTGTCTGGGTAAACACGAACGCGGCTATCACAGCATGTCTAGATCAAAGAAGCCCCCAGCTGCCAACAAGGCGCCGCGGAGAGATCCGTTGGCTTCGTTGAAGCTCGCTGATATTATCATCTCAAAACCAGTCCTCCCAGCAGGTAGGGCCTCCCTGCACTTTCCTAGATTGTTCTAGGAAGACTAAACTATTCTAGAGGTTCTAGCCACTATTGTCGACTACCTAGACGTCCCCGATCTTCTGCGATTCGCTCGAGCGTCACGTCGAATGCATGAGATGGTCTATGATGATGCGAGATGGATCAAGAGGTTAAGGAGCATGGGCTGTTGGAACGATGCAGAGGCGAGAGGAAGAGTCGAGCCTGTCAAGGCGCCATCAACTTCAGGTCGGAGACAAAGCATGATAGATCGCGCCGTGGTGAATGGGAAGGGCAGACCCGAAGTTCTGTTTGATATCGACTCCTCTTCATCTCCTCAGCGGCGCCAGTCCAACGTGCTCTCACCTCTGCGAGCCCGACCGGCCGTAGCAGATGGGTTTGACGTGGCAGAAGTGTCACGTCCCAGGGCGATTGTTGCTGCCGAATCGATGGTTGACCGCAATGTAACATTGTCGGTATTTGAACACGTCAAATCCATACGAGGACAAGCCAGACAAGAATACGGCAAGATCTACAAACTGTTGGCTCCCTACTACCTCGATCTACTCTCGTGTCCCAAGCCCCTGGAAAGCCGCGTGTTTAGAGATTTCGTTGTGCCAGATCAACAAGCACAGCTGCTGGCTAATGTGCGAACATTCTCCGCGAGTGATTTCTCTCCGGGCTCGGGAGCCCGTGAAAGGCGACTTGCGGAAGCGGTTGAGATGTTCGATACGGCAGCTTTGCTGGAATTCCGGAGGGGCTATGAATACAAAGATATCCAAGGAAGGATGCGTCTGTACGCCAGAGTCATGTACTACCTGGACGATGGCAAGAGTTGCGTGGAACTGTTCTTACACGACAACAACCTCATCACTCAGAAGATATCACTTGGCACGGTGTCGGACTGTCTCGATTACTCTTCAGGCCATGGTCAACTTTCCCTAGAGAAGATTCAGGCCTTCTTTGAAAGATTGGAAGATGCATTTAGCCATGAGAAGGTCATTATCGAGGCGGTTTTTCCCAACCCGAAAGAAGTCTCTTTGCGTTTCCTCGAACAGGTGGCCAAGGATGTTCTCTTGCCATTTCTATCCTCTTTGTTTGCAGATGCACAATCTCTGGGAGCGTCTGTGTATCTACGAATTGTGTCCGGAGCATTTGCTGCGACCAAACAGTTCATTGCCACCGTTGCTCTTCCCGATAATGTCGACGATGACGCCATATCCCGATCCAATGCCGTCCTGACTCAGATCTTTGGTCCTCATCTCGACTCGTATCTCGCCGAAGAATTGAGCCTTTTCCGCCAGAAAGCAGATTCTGAGGTTGAGCAATGGGATCGAGCACTATCAGAAAAGGCAGCGTCGACCGAAAGTTTCCTCATGTCCAACATCAATCGCCAAGCTGACAAGAAGGATTTTATGTCATCGTTCAAGAAAGTGGTCATGATGCCTGTCAATATCCTCCCCAGTTTTTCGGGTTCCTCAAACAGCAAGACTACAGCGAAAGCTCTAGTAAATGGCGACGTTGGTGTTACATCTCGGCCGTCGACCCCCAATGCACAGGCTCCGGCGACTGCGACTCCATCGCTCCCGGTTGCAGCCCCGACGTCTGAACTGGCTGCCAAAGCTGCCCTGATGAATACAAAGCTGGAGAATATCCGATCTCTCTTTTCCATCGAAGTGGCGCTAAATCTTGTCCATGCCGCCAAAGCTTCTCTTGAACGAACAGCTCAATTCCTCTCTTTGGGAGGCAAACCAGGGGAGGCAGCCCGCAATCAGTGTTCTGCCATCTTCATCACCCTTCTTCAATCCGTTGGTGTCCGCCACGTCAAGGCCGGTTTCGACCAGGCTATCGAGCATCTTTCGCTCTACAACCCACGAGAAGCAAACCAGGACGCCGAATCAACGCCGCCAATGCAAGTTGCTCCTTTGGTCACATTTCTTGAACTCGTGAATGTCGGTGATCTGATCCAGCAAATGCTCGACGTCTTCTATGAGTCAGAATTAGTGCGTCTGCGCATCTCCAACCGCGACGACTTCCTCGACATCAATGTCAAAGAGAAGAAAAAGTTTGAAGCGATGCTTGACGAACGGGTGGCTGCAGGTTTGGGCAAAGGCATTGATGTCCTCATGAACGAGGTTGAATTTTTATGCGCGACGACACAGCTTCCGACCGATTTCTATCCTGAACTCGCTAGTACCAGCAGCGTAAACGGAGTCAAAACCGGTGGCTCCAACTCAATGATCCTCGATTTCTCCGGTCAACCGACCAAAACGGCCTCTCTCGTCATTCAGCTTGTCTCACACCATACAAGTATGCTCAAGGGCGCAACGGAGAAGACTCTCCTCGACGTGTTTACAACAGAAGTTGGCCTGCGCCTATTCACCACATTGAACAAACATATCAAACGCCAGCGTATCTCGACGTTGGGTGCTCTGCCACTTCTCTCCGACTTGACCGCCTATGCGAATTTTGTGGCCGGCTTCAAGAACAATGACCTGACATCGTATTTCTCGGCCCTCCGTGAGGTCGCGCAGATTTATCTGATCGGTGGCGAAAGCGAGCGGGATGTGGCAGAGATGGCGACGATCATTTCAGACGGCGAGCGGTATAAAGGCGTCTTTACGGTCGAGGAGGTAGTGGAGTTTGCGGAAAGACGGAGCGATTGGTTGCTTGTCAGAAGCAGGGTCGAGGGCAAGGTTCGAGGTGAGGCATGCACGGTCATGTAATGCACAGGGTCGCCAATAGATCAACAGGTTTGGTCAATTGTCAATCCTTCTGTCTGCTCCTAGGCCTCTCTATTTACAACTCGAATTCTTCTTCCCCTTCATCCTCCTCGAGTTCTTCGACAAACCCAGTGTTCCTCTCCTCGTCGAGGTTACTGTCTTCGGTCTCGACGGTCCCCCATGCCGACCAGGCCGGTGGTTCCTTGTAGAACTTGAGGAGAAATTCTTTACCCTCCAAGATGCGGGTCTGCAGGAAAGTTCTTTTGGTATTGTGTTCGGCCAGCTCCCTATAGATCTGGCTAGGGGTTCTGTCTCGAACAGGCATCACAGGTGCGCAAAGTAGAGTCGAGTCAGGCTCATTCATGAGCGACCAGAAATCCCTCCAGACAGGCTCGATCTTGATATATTCCTCCTCGAGCAGCTTGACCCAGTTGGCGTGTTTGACCACTTCGTCGACCATGTCTGGCAAGTCGAGCCAGTACAGCATCCAGTCATAGTGGTTGGCTACGCTTTGTGCATCGATGATCCTGGCTTTTGACTTGATTATCTGGCAGCGCTCGAGGAGGTCCGGGACAGTGATTTGCTTGAGGACAGTCAGGTATGCGAGACGAGAGAGAAGGCCTTTACGATACACCTTGGATGACTCAAGAGCAGCTTTGTGGGCAACTTCCCATGCCAGCTTATTGCTGAAGATGTTCAGGAGGAAGGCTTCGGTGACCTCGGTCATGGTTGGGTCGCGGTTTTGGCCGACGAGACACGGAGTTTCTGTGACCGTCTAGCAACGCTTTGCTTCAGCATACTGCCCCTTGTCTGCTCTGATGTTGCACAGGAGATCAGAGGAGTCGCCTACATGAGACTTAGACGTTACAGAGCGGATGCCGTGCCCTGTGAAAGTCGTAGGCTCATTCGTGTCTGTGTCAAGATCAACCTCTCTCGCCCGCTGCTTGGAGGCTAAGTGTGCACTTACGACCAGTGAATTCCGTGGGAGATGCAGCCGGGGCTTTATCAGACTCATGTCCTTCTTGTCCGTGGATACAAGGAATGGCTGGATGCCAGTGCAAACGCAACTGTCTGAGATTGACTGGACAATGGTGGTTCACGATAGAAGGGAATGGCTGCGACGACAAAATAGAAACGACAAGAGTAAGTGAGCACGAAATGGAAAGAAGTCACACTCAGGTGTGTTTAGAAGGTGAAGTGAAGTAGGCTGGAAACACTGCCTCGTCGTATGACGACTTTAACACTTGTATAAACTCTCCCAACACAGGCCTGTGAAAGAGAACATTCTACAGCTGGAATCGTAGAGCAAGACTTTAGCTGCTCTATCATCTGAGGAGGGCCATATGTATGAGTTCCCCCCTGATTGTCTGTTTGCTACCAGTATCCTTCATCTTGGTCCATCTTCTTGCATGCTCATCCAAGGTGACACCATGGTACTCACCGCTGAACAGTAAACCGTGCTTTAATTGCCACGAGAGGTGGACCCCCGTAATGGACGGTTTCATTGTTTGCTTCTCCTCGCCAATTATGGCCTGCACTCTTCCAGCCGAGACGAGTTGTCTTTAGCAAATCCGGCTGGTCCGAAGGAGAGGAGAAGAGTAGGTCGGTCTGTTTGTTTATGTCAGGCTGCCTGCTTGCCCAGGATCAGCACGGAGGACGGGGACAGGACACGAGGAAAAAGGAAACAACTTGGTGAAGTCAGTTGGCAAAGAAGCATCCCTGGTATAGGTGGTAGGTGCCTGAAGTGCCTGGATTCACGGATTTCAACAACAATGACGTCGCCCCTCACGGACAGAGCGGCGCAGTTTGGAAACACCTCAGGCCCGGGGCCCATAGCTGACCATCAGCATCCTCGACAGGCTCAGGTCACCTTGCATCGTCTCAATATGGTTTGTCTACCTGTGCTTAGACTCTCTCATTGATTACTATCAAGCGTGTTACTTTTCACTCTCTATTGTCGTCGCCTATAGTCCAGTCAGTCTCTTACTACACGGCATTCCTTTACCACATACCCACACGATTGAACAACATCACATCTACATACAACATTGTTGTCAGGCCGTTGCTAGATACCCTCACGATCATCCCTTGTCAGCACCACCATGCTATTATAGACCATCTGGAAAGGGTTGAAAGAGAAGGGAACAGGAACAGAGAGCAGAAAACAGTCGTTCATAACATCCATATAAACATACAAACAAAATGCACCCTGCTGCACTGTTCCGCCTGTGCCTCTGCCTGACAACCCTTGCGCTGTATCTCGGGCCAACGCTGTGTCAAGACACCCAAGTCGTCGCTACAACCATCACCCATTACTATACTACAGCGGCGCCGACGATGCCTTTGTCTCCACAGTACACAGGTTCGCTGGACTTCCGAGAGTCGATTCTCAATTCCACCAACTTTTATCGATATGAACACTCAGCCTCGTATATTTACTGGAACGAGACTCTCGCCCAATATGCTCAGTCGTACTCGGAGAAGTGTGTGTGGGAGCATTCGCACGGCCCGTATGGTGAGAACCTAGCACAAGGGTATTCCAATGTGACGGCCGCGGTGGAGGCATGGGGAGATGAGCGGCGAGACTATGATTTCAGCAGCAGCGATCCCACAGGCTTCACTGAGGAGACGGGCCACTTCACGCAGCTGGTATGGAAGAGCACGCAGGCGACGGGCTGCGGATGGACCGACTGCCACGGCAAGAATAATGTCAGCGGCGTCTTCCTGGTCTGCGAGTATTGGCCCCCGGGCAATCTTGTCGGCCAGAACAACTACTGGTTCAAACAGAACGTGGCCGCCGAGAGAGGTGACGGCGATGACGGCTTCAGTGAGCTGGATGCCACCAGAGGGGCCACTGGTGGTGTCCCCAGTTCAACCAGCACCGCTTCTCCCACCGCCACTGGCGCGTCATTAGGGAGTCCCAGCGTCAAGGTCAATCAGAGTGACTTGTTTGTTGCGGTTTGCGTTACAATTGCCGCTGTTTTGTTGGGACTCGGTATGTCGTGATGAGGATTTGATGATTTGATCCAGTCTTTTCATGAGTTGTGCTCGACCAAAGGACCAATCTGGCTTGAGACGTGTATCATTGACGAAAGATATGGACGGAGATTTTGATTATGAGTTAGTGATGTTGTTGCGAGAAAATTCTGCATGCATAGGGAAAACAGGAATTGATTATATATATACCCAAACCCCCTCCAAGCGCGCGGGAGACACAGTATAACAGCGACTTGGGATAGAGATATAGCGGGCATTGGCCACTGCGTGACAGATACAGATACAGATATAGATACAAATAGGTTTTTGACTCGGGCGTTTACCACGGGCTTGTTTCATTGTCCATGCCCATTTCCATTCTGACCGTCTTTGCCAGCCCGCCCCAGCCGTCTCAAAGCAAGATTAGCCAAGGTCCTGCCCTCGCCGTCCACGCCTGGCCCCTCAAACGGCGCCCTGCTCTCGTCTACGGCCATCTCGACGAGCACGCGGCCCAGCTCGTCGGTGGGAGAATGCCAGACAGTGGCCAGGCCGACGCCACTCGCCCAGCGGACTGGCGCCAACAAGACTGGAAGGTAGATGCGCTCGAAGGCGGTTCTGCGGTTGGCCAGGATATCGCGCCACAGCCAGGGCTGGTTGTGGCCGTCGACGCCGCCCGGGCGCACCGAATACACGGCCAGCGAGGGTCGTGACTTGGACAGAGCGAGCAACGAGGCCTCGGTTTCACCCTTGACCCGGCCGAACAGCGGCGTCCACGGGCCCGGGGTCAGCGTGGCGCCTTCGCCCGACACATAGATGAATTTGAACTTGGAAGCGTCGCTGTCAATGTCTGTGTTCGTGGTCGTCTCCGTGTTGGTGTTCGTGTTCGTGTTCGTCTCCGTCTGATTCTTGGTCTTGGTCTTCGGCTTGCTGGTCCTCAACCCGGCAAAGGCCTTGGCCGCCTCGAGGGCAAAGTCGCGCGTCACACGCACGTACGCGTCCTTGTCGACGCTGTTCTGGCTCACGCCCAGCGCCCAGATACACGCGTCGGCGCCTTGCAGCCGCTCGAGCAGTTCGGGCGGGTACGTGGTAAAGTCGCGGTGCTCGATCACCTCGATGCGCGTGCTCTTGTTGCTGCTCGGCGTGCCTGGCGGCGGCGGCGTCGCCAGCAACGGGATCGTCGGGTTGCGCGTCAGGATGCTCAGCCGTGTGATGTTGCCGCCGCTGGGCAGCGACAGAATGTGCGAGAGCACGCTGGACCCGACGAGCCCGGTCGCCCCCGTGAGGATCAGGTGGACCATGATTTCTTTAGATGATGGTGCTGTCGGGGCGTGGCGTGCCTGGCTCGACGATAGACTTTGGATGGCAGCCTTGGAGTAGTCCGCGAGCCCGTGAAGAGTGAAGTTGGATGGACAGAGGGCATAAGGTCCGGCCGGAGGGCTCAGGCTGGAATATGTACAATATACTATATATCACTCACCATAAGCATGGTACTCCGTACTGTAAGTCCAATCGCCCACCAGTCATTACTTGTACTTGTTTCCATGTGTACAGTACTCCGTATGTATCCACATTGAGTTAATTTATATTACTAGTAGTCTTCATCAGCATGTCGGGTTGGTGTCGGATGGGTATGTGTAGGCCAGTGCTAGGGCGATTCGGATATAAGCCTGGAGTGGATGGAAACATGTAGCTTGCTGACCGCAATGCCGCCGGGGGGTTCTTAACACCGCTCCTGTCGAGTCCTTAGGATCCGTCCAAGTTCGAATGGAAGATCAAGGCAAAACCCAACAGCGCAGCGTTTGTAGATGTACGATTACTGTAGCACAAGTAATTGTATTAAATTTGTCTCGTCTCGGCCTCGGCCTCGTCAGGGTCTTGATCTCATACAGCAACAAAAAGAAGAAAAGAAGAGAAACAGGGACAACAGCGCTATATGCACACGAGGCTGAGCTTCCCTGATGCATGATGCTGACCATTCTCATCCACATGTGGACTTGGTGCCTCGAAAATCGCTTTCTGCAAACCTCCTTCATCGAAAGGCCGAATGCCACGAGAGGGCATTGGCTCGGCGAACCCAACCAAGAGCCAGATTGCACGAGAAACAAATATTTCCACCCCCTAGTGGTGCAACAAAAGTCATAATCCATCATGAAAAGTTCGTCGATTAAAGCCTCAGATCCAGAGGAGGAAAAATCCCACACCCCTATCCAGGTCGCGCCCGACAACATCCATTTGTACAAGGTCGGTGCACTTCGTTATTATTATTCAGTTGCCCGTGTAGTCCAGTGTGCCTGCAACCCGGACTACTTCCATGAACTCATCTTCGCTCCCCAAGGCTGAAAAATTCCAGTGGCCAGAGTGAGGTTGTCGATTGAATGGTCCCCATCCAAGCATTTCTTGGATGTTGCGCCGCTTCAAGTCGACATCGCCACGTACGCCGAACAATTGAGACTGCAGACTGCCGAGGATTGCCACCGCGGCTCGGACCAGGGTTTGATCGCCCTCGAAAACCCAAACGTCCCAAAGACGGCACAATCGGTCAACATCCAGACCGTTTGAGAAGATGGTTCGAAACATTGGTTCGAAAACCTCTTCCGCGGTAAACCCGAGCCCGCCCTGTTCCATGGAGCCAAAGAGATATTCGTGAAGCCGCGGGAACTTGATTCCCAAAGTCGAAACAGCGTGGTTATATGTTCGCCCAGTCACAGAGAGATCGTTGCTCTGGAATGCCAGCGGCACCGGCCGATTTAAGCAATTGGCTAGCAAAACAAAAGCATCCGCAGGTGTTGGCAGCTGCAACAAAAGCAGCGCGGCGATAAGTTGTATTCCATATACATATCCCACGTCGCTCCGGTAACACGCATATGCCTCACATAGGTCGATCAGATCTTGCCAAAGGGGCCCATTCCGTTGAAATAGGTGAAGTGCGGGAAAGGCTGTCTCAGCGTCCCTTTCAATGTCCACGAACCACCCCTCCATGGATTTGTCGTTCTGATCAAGCTCTTCAGTGGGCCGCTTCTTGATCTCTTTGGCTCGGTGGAGGGCTTTCTCATAGCTTTGACTGGTAAGACCCAGCGGATTCCCTAAGGCTCTTTGCCAGACCTTCCCGCGGATGTTGGGACTAATCCCACGCCAACAGAGACTGTTGACACGTTTGTCGATCGTGGCAAGATCGGTCGTTTCAGCCACAAAATAGTGCCAAATTCGATTCAGAGAGTCCCGAGCGTCGTCCTTTCCACACTGCAGGGCCTGCAGCTTTGTGCGACGTTTCTTTTCCGTGCCCATGGAGGCTGCCATCATACGTTTATATTCTTCCAGGTGTCGACGTTCTTCTTTGGGATCTTTTGGTGGCAACCATGATGGTCGTGTGCGAGACAGAACCGCTTCCTTTTCTTTGGAGATGGGCATGAAATCCAGTGTGCTCTTCTGAATCGGAGGCAATTGTATAGGCGATCTTCTTGGAGCACGATCAATCCGTGTCTCCATGCTCTCTGGCCAAGAACCTCCTTGAAGGTTTTCACGCGCCTCCTGGCCCATGGACTCGGCGTGATACTCCAAAGCTTCCGAGATAATCCTGGCTTCTTCACTCAAATCGGCCATGACGAAATTCCACGACTTAGTCCTCCCAGGAGACACTCGGTTTGCACTGCGCGGCGACAACGGCTTCGATACGGACGGGTTGAGAGTTACCGCTCTTGATGAGGATCCTCTGTGCTTTGGTAACGTTTGGGAATGCAGGGTCGGCCGAGGAGGCGTCTCGGGAGCTGTTTTGGCGTGCGCGAGCGGGATTGGTCGAGGACTGTGAGCAATCCCATCTCTTTCCGGGCTTCCGCGAAGACTTGACCGATGTGACCGGGTTCCCGATGGAAAAGGAGATACTGGCACGTTCCAGAGACTAGCATCCTCAGGCAGTTCATCGTCCGAGTCATCGTATTCAGCCTCTAGTTCCTTGACGGTCTTCCGGTGCGGTTGCCAGGACGCACGACGTGCTGGTACCCCAAGGGAGGACGCCGGAGATTGAGAGATCGGTCGTAGACCGCCCGCACTGAGGGATGTCGTTGAGGCAGATGCCAGGATTCGTCGGTTTGGTGGAGATGATGACCTCGGTCTTATATTACCGAGAGGATAGAATGTCTCTTGGCTTGTGAACCCGCGTTTCAGCATCATCATTCTTGAACCAACTGTTTTAGGTGGTGCCGAATCGTGCCGATAGCCCAATGCTCTTCCGTGTGTTTGTAATTGTGGAAGGGTTGGTTTTTTCTCCCTCAAGCCCGATTCTCTGGATCGCATCAACTCGTGTTGTGACCCGAAGGACTGCACCGAGATGTCGCGGGCATGGTAGCTTATTGTGGCCGCGTGTTTGTCGTCCTCAAGACCAATCTCCTCAAAGTTTGTAGTATCTGAATCCAAGCCATCTGGACTCGAAAAGGTGGAAGAATAAGACGAGGCTTTGGAGGACCGATCTCCTGCCAAGTCAGGAGGCGATCCTGGAGCACTGGTGGCTGTCGTGGTCATGTCGGAAGTATGCGCATTGAATAAGGAGGTAAGCGAACGATTTGCGAGGTGTAAGCCTTGTGTTGGTTTTATGGACAATTCATTGACAAAGTCGGATTCGTGCTGAGGGTGCGAAAAGAGGTTGACTTGCTCCAAAGATACAGGTGGAAATTTAATTTCCGAAGAACGAGAGTTGTTGTTGGTGGTGCCAGTGCGAGAGTCGGTGCGTAAGTGGGATATTATCTCTGCTGGCTGCTCCAGCTTTGGAAGTGTTGAAGAAACGAGTGTCGGCATGCGCCAGATGGTGTGGTCATGGTTGAGGATGGCTTGATCGTCAGTCAACTCGAGAGTCGAAGCTGGATGGTAGTAGGAGCCAAGAAGGAAGGCCTCGAATGGTGCTAATGGGCCAACCCCTGGAGGAGATGCCGGGACGATTGGCGGGCTCGAAAATGGCGCTGACGGCTTGCATGATGATGGGACAGCTCCAGTCTGCAAACTATAGCGTAGATAGGGCAGGGGTGGTTGGATTAGCGGATTCTCCATTCCCAATGACAGGCTGACATGTGCTGAAGGAAGTCCGGGCCTTGCTGGAGCACCTCCACCACCCTGGGCTCGGGGCCTGGTATTAGCGGGTGAGAAACTGGGCGGGAAGAAGGGGCTGGCAGGTTTTGGCTCTGCACAGTGGACAATCGACCTCGACGATTGGGAAGGTTTCAGGGATTGACAGCACTTTGGTCTCGACCCACTGTTCGTCCAGGCTTGCAGATCTCCCAACTCTTAACGGCTCGCCCGGTTGTGAGGAAGGGGATGGATGTTAAATCAGTTACTATTGCAATGAGGGTGTATAGCGGCTGCTGTTGGATCCGGTCGCGGGTAGGTTTCAGGAGGAAAGGAAACGCGTCGCAGGCCCCGGACAAGGACTACTGTAAGCGCAGATTTCCGATTTGTAGCTCCGGACAGGGAGCAGCAGGACGTGCAAAGAGGTCAAATCAGAGGCAGGATCGTATGGTGACGCAGTGTCGGCGTTTCATGGCGACAAATGGCTGTGTGGAAGAAAGAGTCGGGGGATGCAAGATTCTTGGTTCTTGGTTCTTGGTTCTTGGTTCTGGTTCCTTTGGCTGGTCGATCGCTGGAACAGAGACTGTGTATGGAGGATCCGTACTCTGTAAATGTAACGACCGTGGAAGAGGGCGAGCGATGTATGAAATGTAAATGCTCCGAGGCAGGTGCATTCAGGCCCTGGCGCTGGCTGGGACGCATTGATGCATTTTCATGAATGGCGAAGACTGGGATGGGGATGGGTTTGTGGGTGGCGGGCACCTATGGCCTAGGAGGCTGGTGGATGGAGACTAGTAATTACTGACTGTTGTTGTTGTTGTTGTTGTCGTTGGTGTACTCCGTACAGATGGTAGGTGAATGGCAGTCGACTCCATCCGCCTGCGCAGGCCAACTGATGCCACGTCGAGGCCGCAGCCAACGCGGCGCCCAAACTGTTTACCTGCCTCTAATTACGTTCATTTCCTGTCCTTTCCTTTCTTCAATTCTAGACTCTACACTACGGAGTACGGAGTGCCGACACATTCCATGGCTTTGGCGTGCGTTGTCATGGCCCACCTTTTACATGTAATGCATTTCATCTGATGACCGGTGACACTGCACTCTGTCGCTGTCTTGCTACAGTCGCAGTCCGGCCCAATTGAGTCAATACACGTATCCACGGAATGCTTTCTCGTTCTCTTGCAGCATCTGTTCCAGCCTTGCCGGCCCCAAGTTCATCCTCACGGCAGTGCTTTCTCTCAAAGACTTCAGCCACCCCAGAAGCTCCCGGTAGTGACTTTGTTTGCGCAATAGCACTCGCTCGAATGCCGAGGCCGCGATCCAGTACATTTGAGACTTGCTGATATGTCCGTTGTTGCTGTTCTTCGCACGGCAAAGCTTCGTGCCTACTGCCACCAAGTCGATGAACAAGTTCCTAATCAGGCCTTGCGAAGGTCTCCTGTGTGATGGAATGTTTGCCATGTATCGATGCAGTTTCATGGCTGACTCGGTGAAATTTCCTAGCAGACTTGATATGACTTGCTGGCGATTGTTCAGACACATATCTAACAGCATGCCATGCATCTGTAGCTTCAGAGAGGTCAGAATCTTTCGTCTCAACGTTGCTCCAGGCTTCGAACAAGTTTCAACTGTCAAGGCGTTACTGATGTATGCGTCCTTCTTCTCACGGTCCTTGCTTAATTCCAGGGTGCTCATCTCGATTCCCAATCCACAGTAAGGGAAGAAATTGCTACCGTGGATTCGAGGGACTTTTCGTCCTTGGATTGACACATCAAAGTTGGCAAGAGATTTCTCAGCATTGACGATTATGCCATACTTTTCACTGCCTCGAACCATGACATCAAGGAACTTTCGCGCAAGGCCATCGTCAGTCGTCACCAGGAGAAAATCGTCAATGAGCCGTAGAAGCAAGCTGGACCGTGAGTCCAAGAAACTCAGTTCACTCTGTTCGAAAGCCCCGTAGAAATAACTGCAGAGAATGCTGCTTAGCACCGAACCTTGAGGGATGCCTGATGTTTGTCTGAAGTGGTTATTCCCGATCTTCACAATGTTGTTGCCCACGTGTTCCTGTAAGAGTTGCAACAGTGATCTTCGGGGCGAGATTCTGTGGTTTCCCGTATCCGCAAATACCACTTTGCGTTTCTTCAACGCAATATCAGAAGCTAGAGACTCTGAGAATACTGCGTTGTCATCAGCGGCCCGAGCTGCCCCAATATAGCGACGTCCGAGTCGACTTTTGGCATCTCGCACTCCGTCCTCCACGAATTTGACCTCTGTGTATTTCGTCGTTCTGTATGTTGGCTCTCCAAGCAGGCATTGGACTATGTTGAGCAAGTGCTCCTGTGGTATGCTGTCGAAACAAGATTTGATATCGACCTTCGTGAAGTATAGGCGAGACCCTGATGGAATCATTCTTTTGAACTGCACCAAGCGACCATGAAGGTCGCCCACCGATAGCAAGGCGGAGCCTAACGGCGAAGGGTCACGCGCTCGTTCAAAATTCAGGATGCTGAACAGAGCACCAAGTTGAGCATTGATACTGCTTCCTAGGACCCTCTTTCCAGAAACCAATCGCAATTGCCGACGTCTGAGATTGGTGATTGGTCTCGAGCCCTCGCTCTTGGGAAGAAGTCGCAAATGGCTATAACCCAAGGTCCGCGATCGTAGTGTTCGGCGCGCATGGCTGGGAGGAACCACAATGTACATGTTGGATTTCAGGACCGCGAAACTAGGCCCCGAGAGTTTTCGCCAAACATCATGTCGAAAGTAGAACAGGCGATTTCGGTTCGTTGAACTCTCAGTGACATAGAAATTGGTCCGAATCAAGGGGACGAGCAGAGAGTCGAAGATGTAATATACGAACTCGTACAAAATCTCGAGACGCTTGTTACAATCGGATCTGGACAGCTTTTGATCGAGCTTCCCCTGTGGAGCAAGCCAGCTAATCGGCCTCAGACGGATTCCTTGGACAACGCTATGCAAAGTCATACTTTCAAAGCGTCGCATGTGAATGAACTCGTCCATTTTTGTCATGATCATTTTGTAGTTGTGCCGACCTTCTGGCCCTAACCCGAAGGCGTCGCTGGGTAGCAACTTTGTGATGACTGATCTGCAGAACGCTGAAACCCTTGTTGCTGGTGTCGCATGAGGAATGAAGGAAGCATCGGTCTCGTGCTCAATGGAAGGAATCTCAAGAATATCCCCTGACGAGCCTGACAATGGGGCTTGAGTGCTCAATGCCTCGGGACTAGATGTAGACTGCCGCAGTTGTTTTAAGGCTGATGCCCGAGGGCGTTCTGTCGGTGAAGCAGCGATGGAGCAGTGGTGCCTGAAAAGTTGGCCATACGAGCAACTATTTTGACGTCGCTGAACCTTTTGAATAAGTCGAAAAGCCTCGCCACGCAACCGTCGTGGGACCCATGTCGAAGATGTGGTGTGTTGGCCAGACATTTCTTGTTCTCGGAAAGTGTAGTCTTTGAATTGCTGCGTGGTTTCTGTGGAGTTGACTCTCGAGGTAAAAACGTTGTGCAGATCGTATTGACGTGGAAAAATGTACTTCATTACATGAACAGTGTGGTCTCGTCGATTAGCATCTGAGAATCTTTGAAGAACATGTGCGTGAGAAAACCCAACTCTAACTTTCCCATTGCGATTCAAGGATGGTTTGGCATAGAGTATTCGATTTCTCACAAATCGAATATTTGAGAGTTGTGTACTCCGAGTCTGAGCCGACTGGGGACACCCTGACTGTGAAGAATGAAGCGGTGTCAGTTCGGAAATGGGAATTCCACTCAGTTGATAGTAATTGTCAGAGCCAGAGGGTAGTCGAGTGAAAAGCCCACAATCCAAGAACAAACTTGATAATATAACTTCACCATCTTCACCCAAGAGCGAGAGAATATCCGACCAAGGCCTAGATTTCAATTGCTCCAGATTAGCGTTAGGATGGTGCCGAACAATGCCAGGTAGCAAAGTTGCCTCTATGCCCCCATGCCCATGAGCATTGGTCACAGTGGCCCTTTGCAGACCATGGCACAGGATATGGCGAGGCCTTGTACCAAGGATGGCCTGGCCTTTGAACAGCGACCAAATGACAAAATCAATGATCTGTCAATCGAGTTAGAGGCTGCTTCGAGGAGAAGTGAGTAGATGTCGCGGCGCCTTACTTCGCTCATGCAACACAGTTGTGACTGGGCAGTATTGGTGCCAGTCGCGCGCTGTTGACTTTGGGTAAAGGTAGCAAAATCAACTTTGCGTGACTTGTTGACCGTAGTGGACGGCTCTTTCAAAACGCCCACCAAGCAAGTATCGAAGAAGCAAGCTGCATCATCGCTTCCAAAAGAAGTCACTTTGCGCCGCCGAACACGGGATGTAGAAGGTAAATTGGCAAGAAGGAACTGCCTCAACGTGCATAGTTTGGGGTACAGGGAAGACAGCACGCCATGGTGGATGTCTGGCAACGCATTGCATGAGGCTGTATCATCAGGGCAAGAAGACTTCTGATCGGTGACTCGCTGGCGTTTGATGGGACGACTCGACGCACTCAGGTTGTACTGGTGTTTTCTTTTCTTGGCCATGAATACAGCGCACCGAGTGACGACCG
The DNA here is from genome assembly GCF_000585565.1 of Capronia epimyces CBS 606.96. Classification (NCBI taxonomy): domain Eukaryota; kingdom Fungi; phylum Ascomycota; class Eurotiomycetes; order Chaetothyriales; family Herpotrichiellaceae; genus Capronia; species Capronia epimyces. Next base: position 266,677 of record NW_006912911.1, read on the forward strand.
GTTTTGCTAGAAGGAGCTCAAAATCAGCCCCAGGGGGATCTGGTCTTTGACCCCAAATACTGTAATGTCAATGGACCTATGCACTCCTTTCCTCATCGATGACCCTTACACCCAGATTGCTCACGATCACAAGAGTTGCGGTTGTAGGAAGCGATGAGGAGGATGGGCGGCGCTAACCTGTTCAAACGTCCCCTCTCGAGATCGTCAGGTTGATCTAGACTAGGGGAACATGAGACGAGGGAGCATGGGCAACCCTGGAGTAATGGTGTAGACAAACGCGTGGCGCAGGGCAGGGAGATGAAGAGGCGACGCGCGACGGGCAAGCGCGTATTCGTGTCAGGTACCGATATATCTCGACAGGGGTACGCATCGAGGCTGGAGGTCCGAGGATATGTACGGATAGGTAGTACGGAGGCTATTAATTAGCTTATTGTTTGTTGACCAGGGGCTCAGGCCGGATATGTTTAGGTACCTACCAGGTAGTTATGAGCTGGGTTAAACGAGAGTTCGGTTGAACAATTAGGGAAGCCTTAGGAACCCATGAAGAAACCCTGACTGTTCCACGCACTTGGCCTAATGCCGACACCGACGTGACCTGCGGGACTCTTGCTGGTCTTTGTTGGGTTCAAATCTCTCAAACAAAGGGCATTCTCTGTTGTCCATGTAGATCTTGTCGTCTCTTTACCAGTGGGTCAGGCATTGATGGATGCTTGTACGGATACATAGCAGCACCAGCATGCTCCGTAGGTTAGGTGTGCCCGTGGAGCAACCATCAGAAACCCTTCAAGTTCCCCGGTCCCGGTATATGGAGTTTGATTGACTGCTGCGGTGCGGTGTCTAGTTCACTCCACTGCCAGCAACTGCACGGCATCCACCCAGTCGCTTGCTGCCGGCAATCCGCCTCAAACACCAACCCGTTGTACGGAATCGTGACGAGCGAGAGAACCGCAGCCTAACATCTTCTGATGTCCAAACACTCCGACTTGTGCCCTTGACCTCACCTCATACGACGCTGCATCTGAACGTGGTATTGCGGCCCTTATGGTGCTCGATAACCCGGCCACACAGAACACTTGAGCTCTGAACGACCACATGCACACATCCGACAGCCTCAATAATCCCTCCTTGTCCACCTGCGCTCGCAGATCGGCTTCTTAGTCCTGTGAAGATCCTAGCATTTTCGACTTACTGTGGTCTTCGCCTATGCTCACTTAAGACCCGTCTGCTGTGCCTCCCTACCGATCTAAGCGAAGTTGCCGAAGACCCATAGACTCTGGTGTCACTGCTGTCAGCTGTCTGCGTGCAAGACTTGACCCTCTATATCAAGAGAAGGACTATTACTGGGATACACTTTGATAGGTCTGAGCACAATAGCGGAAGCGTCAGAGAACGAGCGATGTCGGGCCCGGGCCATGCATCTGCACAGTAGACACCACCGTCCAAGAAGGAAGGCCTCTGCGTGACTTGGGCTTGGGCCGACACCCAAACCCATTGTCCTCCTGACGACATGCCTACCGTGGTGTCAAACCAAGATACCTATCATGTATCTGATCATCGCCGACAGTCGTCGCGGTCGCAGATAAACCTCGCCGATCTCAACAGAAACTCCCCGTCGCAGATTCAATCACCTAACCGGTCCCTGGTTTTTCTCCCTTCGACCACGTATACACAACCGCAGCCTGCTACCCAGCGTTCACGAACTCCCTCTTCGCCCTCAGCCTCGAACCTCAACGTTACCTCCGACCCTGCTCGGGGCGAAGACCCTTCCGTCGACCCGCACGAGTTCTACAGACAGTACCAGGAACCTTTCTCGGGTGCATCCCCGGCTGCCCTACATCAAGCAGCCTTTCGGACCACGACTTATGATACTGGAGAAGGGCGGGCTGCTAACGGGCGAAAGTCCAGCTTCGCTTCTAGTCAGGCAAACGATGGCACATCAACGCGCCCTGGCAGGTCCTCCGTGACTTCGCGCAAACTATCTCTGAATACTCAGCATCTGGCGAATGGAACCTGGAATAGCGATCACACAAAGTCTTCTCCAGCGGCACCAAATCCTTCCAGATCGAGGAAGGCATCTTTCAAGGACCTCGTAGCGCGCTTCGATGCATCGCCGGAAGAAGTCCCACCCTTGCCCATCCAGCAAATCCCCCGTCCCGTTTCAAGAACTGCAAGTCCTTTACCATATGCGTCCAAAGGAGCAGCGGACCTTCATTCAAGCGGCCTTCCGCAACCTGCGAGACCGAGACCGGGGATGTACGATTCTAGAGGAACTAGGAATGCAGCCGCTGCAGAAACCAGAGTTTTGAGCAACGACAACGGCCAACGCGGCGCTGGAAGCTCTCCTGGTCGCTTGACACAGGTCGTTAGTAATCCGGAAGTGCAAGAAGGTGGCCGCAAACTACTCTTTGGGGAAGTTGTCCCCACACAGTCTACCTTGCCTGCTGCAGGCTATGGTATATTTAATCCCCGTCGCAGACGTGGTTCAGAGGGATCTCCCATGCACAGTCCGAATCCCATGTTTTCTTCAATGCGGGGCCCTCCAATCCAAGAAGAGTCCAAACCATCTGCCAGCTTGCACTGGCAACCTCTCGGACAGTCTCATGCTGGGCTTCCATCAATGCCACGCGATTCTGGGCAGAAACATCGACGAGCCAACAGCGATTTCGCAGGGGCGCCGTCCAAAGCTCTTCACCATGGGGGTCAAACTCAATATCCAGAAAGCATTACTGGCGCAAACCAGATACCCTATCTGCTGGAGCCTTCAGCAAGATCATCCGGACAATCACGAATTCCAGTGAGTACACGACATCACCGTATGGCTTCCGATTCGGTTGCCAACTCGCCTACTGATTGCCTCCCTCTCTCCTCCCAACTTCCGTTACGCTTGCACGAATCCGGACAATCATTACCGAATCATTCACCCTCAGGAGACCGCAAACCTGCTAGCCCCCGGCGTAGACCTCGCTCTCCCGTGAAGATTAAAAGTCCAGGGAAGCAAGGCCGAGGGCCCCGTACCGCTACTGGGGAGAAAAGCCCTTCGCTCCGAGCAAACATAATCGCCCCTCCACCAAAGGTTTCGCCACCTTTGAGAAGCTCGAGGCCGCGATTGCCAGTCTCTGCTGCCACCACTGCAGCATCTCGTGCTAAGATGGCCGAGAAATTTGAAACGATGGCGAAGCAACAAAATGAAAAGAAATCTCTCGGACGTAGAAGGCCACCGGAACTTACCGATATCGATTTGAAAGCTCGACGGTTGAGAATTACTCAAGCGTTGAGTAGGTCAAGAGAAGGGCAAGAACTTGAAAACGAAAGACACGGACTTCGTAGTAGCTCAGCTAACCAAACGAACAGCACAACTGCTTCTACTGAAGAATCTGACAAAATCAACCAGAAGATTATGGGACGAGATGAGATTCCGGCCGTGATAGTGGACGAACCAATCATGGACACATCTGATGAGCGTGCATTTTATACCTCTGGGCACGAGCTTACACAAGACCAGCGAGCTTTCACCCTCAACGCTTTGAAAGTTGTCGAAAGCAGCACTCCGCACCCTGGTGAAGAGATGGACTCTCCCACCCTTGGTCGCCCCGAAGCATCCTTCAGTGACATACCGTTTACGCTGAACACGCATTTACTGCCTGCACAATCCGATCAAGATCCTTACTCTGCTGCCGGTACCGAGAAGACTGACGCTACTGAAGCGACTATGACTGACATGGAGCCCGAACATGACGAGACACAACTCCAGACTCGAGGCCAGTCGTTACTTAATCAGATAAGGGCTCTTCGAAGTCAGGGCTCGGACTCTCCCATATCCTCGACCTCGCAGGTCTCTCGTCTTCATTCTGATCATGCTGATGAGGTATCTGTCCGCCTCATGCTTCGAGAGACGACTTATCTTGATGACGAAGAGGCCGTTGAAAAAGGCTATCGACCGTTTGTCCCCCCGCTTGACTCTGGGTCGATGCGTCCTGGCAGCAATGGAAGAAGCTCGTGGACTTCCTCAATAGAAAACCACCGCGAATCGGAGATTGACGAAACAATCGCAGCTGACGGCGATCCAACGGTTTCGCTAGGTCGAGGAGAGGAAATTATGGAGGTGGAATCCGATTGCTTGTCTGACGGCTCCGGCGGCGAGGATGACTCCGACGGGGGCGTTGAGTCGAATGACACTTACACGATTGTGAATATCGTTCTACAGCAACAGACGCCTTCCGGAGTTGTGGACCAACAGCTTGTGGATAGCATCTACCATCGTATTATCCAGATCTCCCCGGACCTAGCCGATGCGGAGCGTGTTGATGAGGGGAAAGTCAAACGCTTATGTCTACAAGAGCTTGAAGAATACAGCAGTCACTGGGAACAGGCTGAGAATTCTCGCCCTCAGTCAGAGCAGTATCTTCACTCCGAGTCACTCGAGGGAGTCCAACGTGACATGCCCGGTGGGAATAGTGACAATTCTAACAACCTGCCTGAGGATTCGGCTCTCCATTATGCGCCCTTTCATCCCCCGCCCACGCAACGAAATCATCGAACCCACAGGTATAAGCCCAGCTTGGACAGCGCAGAGGACTGGGCGGAGACCTCACCGTCAGTTGGGGACTGGCTACAGTTTGGTTTGCACTCACCGTTAGACGCTCGGTCGCAACGGGAGCCCTCTTCGTTGGCTCGAGATGCGCCTGAGACCGGGACACTGGCAGCAAAAGAGGCGCTCTCCGATCTAGGTTACGAAGAGACCAACTATGTCGATCTAAACAGAGGCACCCTGGCGGCAGAGGCGGACATTGGTATTCCACGACCCCCGTCCCACTCTCCACCACCGCCTCCAGTTACCAAAATGCCATCGATCGATCAGATCTCCAGGTCTAGTTTGACCGGCATCAAGCCATCGATGTCGCCGGCAGTCCCAGTTCCAAGACCCTTTACTGCAATGTCACAAATATCTGCGAGATCGAGCGTAGAACATCAAATGATGCCATCCAGCTCCAGCGCTACGAGGCCTTCTGTGGAAGAACAGACTGCTGAACAACGCCGTTTGACCAAGAGGAGGCATGTGCTCAAAGAATTGGTCGATACAGAATATACCTACGAGAGAGACATGCGAGTGTTGTGCGACATTTACAAACAGACCGCCGTGGTGGCCATCAGTGATGAAGACAGCAAGATCCTCTTTGGCAATGTTGAGTCCGTGCAACAATTTTCGAAAGATTTTCTGGGACTTCTGAAACAAGTGGTGAGACCAGCCTACGTGATGGAGAGAACTGATCGCCGGAAAGAAACTAATCGAGCCTCTACATTACAAAGCTCGGCCACCTCGATCGACAGTGTGGCAGACATGACTGATGCCGAAAAGGATGAGCTCACCAGAGTTGGCCAGGCATTTGAAGCCTCGATAAGTGATATGGAGAAAGTATACACTGAATACATTCGGACACGACATGCGGCAAATAAAAGATTGGAAGCTCTGCAGTCAGCATCTGCTGTCAAAGAATGGCTCAAGGAATGCAGCGAAAATTCAACCGATATCACCAACGCTTGGAGCTTGGATGCACTACTGGTTAAGCCGATTCAACGGATCACGAAATATCCTTTGTTGCTGAACCAGCTCCTAGAGGCGACCCCCAATACACACCCGGATGCCATCTTTCTTCGCAGAGCAGCAGAAGATGTCACTGAGATTAATGTGCGCATTAATGAGGTCAAAAAGCACACCGAGCTGGTCGACCAGGTTCTTAACAGGAAGCGGAAAGACTCGGACGTGCGAAACGGCTTCACAAAGGCATTTGGTCGCCGTGCAGAAAAGTTGAGACAACATGTGGGTATCAATGAAATGTATGAGGACGCAGAGTACACCAAGCTGAAAATCTGCTATGATAACAACATTGCTCATCTTTTTTTGGTGGCGAGAGATTGTCAGGGATACCTTGATGCCATCAAACAGTGGGTCGTTCACATGTGCGACCTTGCTGCTGCTGCGGAAGCATGGGTTGATGTTGGGCATACCAGCCACTCCCAAGCTGAGAGCAGGCTCCGCCAGTTTGCCATCGTGATTCGTGGGATCACCTCGATTGCCCTTCCAGATCACGTCGACCAGGTGACGAGGCGGATACTGGAGCCAATGGGGGAGACGACCGCAATGTTGGCGAAGTTCAAGAACGATACCAAGGGGTTGGTCCAGAAACGGGACAAGAGGCTGCTCGACTATAACCAGTTCAAGAACAAGAGGGATCGAGGCGAAAAGCTCGATAAGAAGATGACAGAGCGCATGGAGCAATGGGAGGCCCTAAATCTGGAAGCGAAAGAGAGAATGAGACGCCTCCTCAAGTCTACGGGAGAACTAGCGAAGTCGTGCCTGGCAATTCTTCTTGAGCTTCACCTCAGTTGGTTGGAAATGTGCAGACAGAAGTTTTCGGCCTTGATGGATGTTCCGCTGGACAAATTGGACAGAGCCGATATTGTCAAGGACTGGCAGGAGGATTTCGATTACCATGAGGCTGCGGCCTTGACTTTGAGCATCTGCAATGGCTCGTTGCTAGCCGAGGCTGTCAACATGGTGTCATTCCTGACCCCAGGATCAACTCTGGCTAGTGAGGACTCCCCACGACAGCCTTCTTGGAACAGTGTGACCAAGCGGTCGGTTTCAGCAAACGAAGAAGGACCCCAGCTCTCAATGGCAGATCAATATTATCGGAACAGCGGAGGGCCGCTCAGCTCCCAGAACGACGATCCAAGTGAGCGAAGCTCCTTCACTTTTGTCAATAGTCGAATTCGTGCGACGTCGGCGACTTCAGGAAGGATACCCAAGACTCCAGAGACCGGCAGCCGGGGACCGGCTGCCTCAATCCACACTGTCAACAGCGCAAACGTCTCTCGACCTGGTACTAGCCCGGGCCAGATAGAAGAAACCCGCCATTCAACTCCTCGACTGAGCCTGGAAGCGCCCTCCCCTTCAATTGGTCCTCTAGTCGTCGAGTCGCCGATGCGAGTCAAACACGCCTCCACCTCTACGTTCTACTCAGCAGCCCCTGAACCAAATCAGTCGCAGTCTAGCCTGCACGCCATGAGTGGAGCGAGCACTTTCTCGCCCGCTATGCCGAGAGGTCAGGATGGTGAGGAAGGGGAGGAATCTGAGACCGCTGAGGCACATCCAGAACCGGGGGTCTTGTTCACTGCAGCCAGCGTTTATGAATTCAATATTGACCGATCGAGGCAACAAGGCGGGTTCCGGTATCTGACTTATGTTGCTGGGGAGATATTCGACGTGATAGCCGAGCAGGGGGAACTCTGGCTAGCCATCAATCAAGATGACCCGACCAGAGAGATCGGCTGGATTTGGAACAAACATTTTACGAAACTGACAGACTGAGATTGGATGCGTTACTTAGCTGGCGTAAGGTCCAAGATCCGAGCACAGGACATTCTGGCAGCATCTCTTGGATATGCGAAGGGTATTCATGGCACCGAGGCTGATGATATCGGAGGTACCTCACAAATGGAGACGAGTGATTCCTTTCACGTTGTACTAGTGCGTCAGGCTGGGGAGAAGAGGACAGCTGCCAGTTTCCGGAAGCATCGTGGACGATGCACCGTGGAGGGGAAAGGTAACGAGAGGGACGAGAGGGACGACTTGGTAGGGATTCAAGCGATTGTTTTGAAGCGTTCCAGCGACGGATTCAAGGGCAGGCGTTGAATGGGATTGTACACAGAAGACAATCAGGGAAAAGGACGATCAATGTACAATACGCTGGACAGCGATGAAGACAAGGCTGGAAGGAGGCAGCAGGATTTGCACCGCCTACGAGAGCAATCAAGCGTGAAAGCTTCACGCAACACTTCTACAGTTCTACAGTTCTACGTAGGCATCCGCCAACCTTGGTCACAGGGCAGAGTACCAGGTATCAGGGGTATCAGGTATCTCAGTAGTAGAGGGTGCGAGCACGGAAGGGGAGTGGAAGTTGAGGCCACGGACCCTGTACTGAGTAGGATGCAGATCTGATTTGCATCTGCCAGTCAGGATGGGAGATCTGAGTCAACGGGAGAGAGATGCGCAGGCTTAACCTGTGATCCTTTATCCTTTACATCACGATCCCCATCCACTGCCACTACGAGTACGAGTACAGCCACCAAGCTACCACAGCCGACTGGACTTGCAAGCCCAGCTCTATCCACGTCACTGGAGCCTGTCGACCTCGACCACAACACCATGCCTGACCTTCATCCCTTTGGTGGTCGAATAAGTCGACACCTCGGTAGATCGGTACGTGCGTGCACTACATCTCGGGTTGACTGGTCCCATGCGCGAGTCTTGCAGGCTTCCTCCCTCTTCTTCACTGATTGTGATCGCGCGGTTCTACTGATCTTCTCATCACACCTTGTCGCCGAGGCCCTGAACTAATCAGCCATGGCTCGAAAGCTCGCGCCAGAAGACGCGTACCTGAGTTGTATGTAAGATCTACCCTGTCTTGTCCAATCTCTACTAACTGCGACGCCGCAGACTATGATATTCGATGTTGGTGCTCCGTCCACTTCGGCCACCGTCCTCCTGCAACTCTGCTGAGACCGAGATAGTGACAAGAGAAGATATATCAGTGCTGAAGAATGACTGGCTCACCGATAATGTTTGTCTACGCTGCGACTTGGAACTAGGCGACTAGGGACTGACATCAACATAGGTCATCGCATTCTGGGAAGAGTAGGGCATCCAAAGCGGCTGTGTAGAAAAGCGAAAGAAAGATCGAGCCTGACGAAGAATCACAATAGATATCTGGAACGTGAATACCTGTCCAAGTACAAACACTCCCACATCGTCCTGCTTCGCCCGACCATGTCATTCATGCTCATGCAGACACCCGATCCCAGCACGATCAAGGTACATGCTCCCTTTGTATGCTTGGGAGTCTCATGTCGGAAGACTAATCCCGCAGGATGCTCTCCCGGACTTCACAAACGTCACACACATCTTCCTTCCGATCAACGACAACCACTCAGTCACGGTGGCTGAAGGCGGAACGCATTGGTCACTTCTACTTGTCTCCATCGTCGACGGGTTTGCCTTCCATTACGACTCGATGCCTCCCGGGAACCAGCAGGAAGCGCACTACGTCACACAGAAGCTTTCGAAGCTGATCAACAAACCGCTGCAGTTTATCCAACTAAACGATAGCCCGCTCCAAGACAACTCGTCCGATTGTGGGGTGTTTGTCTGCCTGAACATGCGGCACCTTCTGCTGAAGAGGTTGTTGATGGTCCGGACACACGAAAAAGTCAGCATGAGCTTGGGTGGGAGGATAGTCGATGCAAGTGCAGGCAGGAAAGAGATGTTGCGCATCATTGACGACTTTAGAAGAGAAGGGGAGAGAAGAAGATCGTGAGTGCTTTCCTTGCTTCATAGCCCTGCAGGGCATCCTTTTACCTCTTTGTCATCTTTGGTGTCGGTGTGAGGCTTGCATGGGGGCTGACAATAGCTCTCTATCACAGGCTCAGCAATTCACCTCATCCCGGTCGAAAATCCAGAAGCCCGCCGAGGATAGACTCTCCGACCAGCAAGAATTCTTGAGGAACGAACCAATTATGGAGAACGGAGTTGAGGACAGACAATGAGGGCTATGGAAACATGAAGAAATGAGGAAATGACTTCAGCATGGCGTTTTCTTCTATACGGACATCTGCTCCCTTGGAGCACGCTTCCTGTCGTGTTCCTTTCGAGGGTTGCATTCCAGGCATTTCAGTCACCGATCGCTTTGGGTCCTCCCCTCCTCGGAGAGCAGATGACACACGCGACCCCAGATCTACCTTAGAAATGTCATTCAATGCCTACCTGGTTCTTGCACGGAACGTGAAATGTGAAAGGGAAGGCGTGGTAAGGGGAATCAACTAACTCTTATCTAGAGCCCCGTCGTGCTTGCTAGTCCACAGATGAGTGGTCAGGTGAAAGATCTCTCTCTATCCGTACCCATCAAATTTCCTGTCCACTTAACCGATCTTTTGGTCACTTTCCCTCCTTTTTTTCTTTTCTCTCTTTTCTCCTTCGTAGAAGCTTGCTGCAGCAGGCGCAGAGTAAGCTACACGTTATGCTTCCTCGGGCTCTCTGCAGCTCACAGCCAGTGGTACGTTGACTCTCTTTCTCGCCTCTGTGATCTTCGTCTTGAATCCCCTTGGTTCCTCCATGAGCCTGAGCCTGAGCCTGGACCTGAACCGGGACCTGTCTCAACACTTGGCCTGCATGATCTCCATTGCTCTCGTGAAACGGAAATGGAACCTGGAAGGGGACGCAAACGAATCCAACCCCCACCGCTCTGAGCCGAATGCAATCTCAATGATGATCCAACCTTTCGCTGATTCAAATTTACATTTGGTCGAGATCAGCAAAGCTGGTCGATGCGAATAACCTTTCTTTTTCTTTCCCCTTCTGACACCAGATTGCCACTGGGCCGCCCCTCACCACGGGCCCCCCTTTCCGCCTCAGATATGCTCGTGTTTCGCTTGTGTTACGACAGTGCGGGACCGGATGCGCTGACTGAGAGTGAGCCCAGGTGTTTTCGCGTCAAGTCCGAAGTGGCGGATCTTGGTCCCAATGCCAGTCAGGGTCGTTACCCCAAGACCCTCGATCCTTCGCCATACATGAGGTGATGGTCTATCCCAATGGATGTGTGGAGGCCAATCGAACAAGGCTGGGTGGTGAGAGTGGGATTTCTTCATTTCAAACAACTTTGGGTATCACAAGTAACAATAAAGAGTACTTTTCAATCAAAAGAGAAAAGAGGAAAAAAGAAAGAAAGTCACCGCGCCGCGCCTGCGTCTTTCCGCCATGCATTAGGCACCCAAATCTCTACCCTCATCAACCATCCCCGGTGGTCGCTCCTTGATCATAGGCCCGACGCCGGATCTTGCGGCTGCGAATGCTTCTCCAGGGCGACATATCCGCCCTTGACATCACCGATCCATCCCCATGGCTGGCTCGCAGCGCCGTCGGCTTCGAGCCGTTCAAGGAACTTCTGCGCCGCGATTTGGCTGTCGTTGCCGCGCGGACAGACGAAATAGACCGGGGGCGGTCGGCTCTGACGAGTCTGGGTTCTCTCTTGATGTGTAACCCCGTTCGGCTGCAGCGTGACGTTCAGTTCCTCATTGGCAGGACCGGATTGCTCCGGGCCACGGTCGAAACCATCAGCCTCGTCCCCCGCATCCGTCGTCTGAGTATGCGATTCGGCGCTGATCTGGCCTTTATCCCCGTCCCGTCGAAGAAGACCCAACTCGTCGAAAGCACTGCCACCAAGCCTCAAGATGCGTGATAACGGGATATTCAGGCTCCCGGCCACTTTGGCACCGAGCTCGTACTCATGCTCTTCACGCACATCGATGACGATTCCCTTTTCCCGCAAACTTTCGAATTCCTCCCCTAGTAAATTGTGCTCGGGATTTGTCTGCGTCTCCAGAAACTCTTTGGCTCCGATCCGTCTCTCCTCGCCCAGTACCTTGACATCCTCGAACACGCCGCAAAAGGCCTGGTAGTCGAGACGACCCTGGCTAATCACGTCTGCTGTGATCCGGCTCAACCCCTTCCGTGCCAATGCATCGTCGTCGCCGCACGCCAGGCAGTCTTTTTTACGGCCCCGCATTGTGACGGTTCGAAACATACCCCGCGGATCGGCAGCGTAGGTGTTGTAGAGAAGCATTGTGTGATGTGGCTGTTTCTGGGATGGCTTCTGATCCGGCTGGGAAGAGGTAGGTGAAGACATGTGTGAGTCATTGCTCGATGTAGGTGTAGATGAGACAGCAACATGGCATCCCGCGACAATGATCTTGATGGCCTCACCGGCCATCAGAGTCCCTATCACGCCGACCACGGGTCCCAGGATTCCGATCTCGCTGCATCCACGCACCATTTCTGGCGGCGGCGGGCGCGGGAACACACATCTGTAGCAGGGTCCTTTGTCATGGCCCCCCTCACCGGCTGCCGCTGGACGAGGAAAAGGAGGTGAGTCCAGTACCACAAGCATGCCCTCGCCCCTCTGCGCGGCGCCACTGACGAGGGCTTTCCCCAGCACCACACACGCGTCCGAGATCAGATATCGCGTTGCAGGATTGTCCGTGCAGTCGAGAACGAGATCATACTGCGCTATAATGCCGAGGATGTTGTCCGCGCTGGCGCGCTCTTCGTGTAGCACGTAGCGGATTTCGGAATTGAGTTCCTTGCACCGCGCCGCGGCGGAGCGCACTTTCAAGAGACCCTTACGAGCGGCTGCTTCGGTGTGTACGATCTGCCGGTGTAGGTTGCCCAGTTCGACGCTGTCGCCGTCCATCAGGCCCAGAGTTCCGACGCCCGCGCCCGCAAGGTATAGCGATGCCGGAGACCCTAGCCCCCCGAGGCCGATGATCAGCACCTTGGAGTTTAAAAGGTGTTCTTGCCCGCGCACGCGGACCTGCGGCAAGAGAAGTTGCCGGTTGTATCTGCTAGACGCAAGCGGCGGTGCTGGCAGCAGAGCCGGCCGTGGTGCCATCCTGGTGGGCTGGCTCTCATTACCCCGACCTATTGAGGCCTTCGCAAGGTGTGATTTCGTCTCGGGAGCCGTCTCCCCGTCAGCCTTTGGTGTTACTGATAACATTGACTGTGGTGAAGCTGGAACAGGCGATGGGCGCACAGAGTTCGCACAAGGGACATTGGTCAACCTATCTACGCTTCAGTCAATGACACGCTGTACAGAGGACAGAGCACACAAGGCAACAGAGGATTGGAGAAAGAGATTAGTTCATTGATGATGACTGCTTCTGTTTGCGTTTCATGACTCTTGTCTTCCATCAACCAGGATCTGGCTCGAGCTTCTCCTGCATAAGGGCCTTTCCCATGGCTCGTCCGGTTGTACCTTGAGCTTTGCACATCATGCATCATACTGAAGCCAATAGTCATAATTCACCCAGTATGCAGAGCCATCTTCAAGGGGGTCGCGGCGAAACAAACAGCCTGGTGGATGAAAACACAGGATAGACCAGAGATGTGTGTCCAACTTACTCGTCTTCGGGCTCAATCAAGTCTGGAAGCTTTTCCACCTTTTCATTGCCCTTCAAAACATTATACACAGCCGTGAAAAGAGGAAAATCCTTTTCCAAGCCTTGACTCTTCAAGAACGTGTTGACCTCGACAGCAGTCAAGGCTCCCTGAAGCTTCTGGCCGTTCAGCTCTCTGGCTTCAATTTCTTCAATGGGTTTTCCTTCCCGAATGCTCAGCATAGCGCATCTGTAGTTGCGGCCACCGGAGCATGTGGTGATCAGATCTGCGACTCCAGCCGACTCAACAGTAAAAGTATCCGGATGGATAGTATGCGGAAAGAACCTATTTCCGAACTCTCTCATCTCCAGTAGGCCGACTCTCATGACAGCTGCTTTAGCGTTGTCACCCCATCCCAAGCCATCAACCCAACCAGCTGCCACAGCAATGACATTTTTCAGAGCGCCGCCCAGAGAGACCCCAGCAACGTCGGAGACCACTCGAACATGGAAGTACTTTCGGTGAAACAGTTTCTTGATGGTGGCATGGTCGAACGGGTGGTATTCAGGAGGAAGCGGTCGAAGTCTGACCTTTGAAGGTTGTCCCGAAACATCCTTATGGACTAGCTTGGTCAGATCCACATGGCTGGAGACTGGACTAGAGGTTTGTGAAGGGGACGGTGAAGGGGACTGTGAGTCCATAAGTGGGGGATCGTAAGCAATCGTGGTCTCGGAGAATTTCTCTTGGGCAACCTCATTGGCGATGTTTGCTCCTGACAAGGCGCCGCAGTAGATTCCTAGCTCTTGGCCGATTGTTTCGGAAAACAAGCTGATGGAGGACTCGTGGACATTGACGCCTTTGATACAAGAGATGCCTCGTGCAAATGGTAGGATGTGACCTCGAAGCTGTTTACACAGGTTCAGAATAAACTGGTGGGGAAGGTTGAAGATGAGGATGGACGAGTTTTTGACGGCATCGGTGAGAGAAGGATTGGCAATGACATTGTGAGGAAGGGCGATGCCTGGAAGGTATTTGACATTCTCGTGAAAGGTATTGATCAGTTTGGTGAGCTTCTGTGGCCCCTGACTGAGTTCGGAGGACTCGTTGTAGTGTTTTGATTTCCTGTCCAGCTGAACTTCTTCCTCATATACCCACATTTGGACATTTCGCTCGAAGAGTTCGGGGTGTTCGGCAGTGTTTTCTGCAACGAGCTTTGAAATGGTCGAGCCCCTGTATTGTGATTAGTAGAGCGCTTCTGCAAGTCGGACAGACATACCAATTGCCAGATCCAATCACTGTAACCTTATGCTTCTTCGCGAAAGGCGTCAGAGAAGACATTGTGGCTCGAAGCCCGATGGGACAGGCGGCTTTGGAGGAACAGGCTGATAGTCGTAGGCAACCAGACAGCCTGAAGAAACGAAGACAACGTGTTGGGCCAGGAAACAAGAGCATTAAATGAACCAAAAGACAATTCACCGGTCAGAAAAGTGGTGGGTTGGGCCACAGGGGACGGAGGCACAAAACGTTGATTGTTGAGTCTGCGCGCGTGACGCAGGTACCAGACCGAACGGGAAAAGGCCAGAGCCAGCTTGCTTGAGAATTGCTGGAGCGCCACATTCAGCCACAACCCCGCCATTCAGCCAACCGCCTATTGCTGCGCCACGCCGAGGCTTGGAGATGAGATTCCGACGACTCGAGGTGCAGTGTGTCCCACATGCTTATCGATAGAACTCCCGCAGTACAAAGCCCGGTATGTACGTAGTACGGTAGGTCGGTAGAGGCTGGAGTATGAAGGGAATTTCTCTGTACTCCGTATACCTACCTTAAGGTATCGAGAATGGACGATAAAGCGGCGGGTGGTGTGGCTAGACTATTTCCCACTCGGACACGGACTTTGGGAAATCATCCACACCCGGTCAGGAAGCATGCTGAATTTCTCTCAAATGTGAGGAAGCATCGTCCTCTGGAGGAGATGGACATGCCTGCCATGTAAATGTATAGTTGCGATCTTGTTGGATGGCTCGGTTTGAGGAGAAGTTGTAGCGCCAGTGGCATTGGTTTCCGTGCGCGCAGCCTCGTCGTGATCGCTACTTCCTCTGATTGGTCTGCTCGGTTTGTGGAGACTAAAGTGGACAGCCAGAGCTCCCTTTTGGTCGTCTTGGACCAACTCCGGAATCTCGTCCAAGTTGTCAATCAGCCTAGTAGTGGGTCAGACAAGTGACCTTTGACGGTATCACTTGAGACTCTTCCCTATCCAAGCATCGCCAAAATTAACAAGGGTTAAAGTTGGTGGCATTCTTTTCTGATTCTCAGGCTTAGTGATTCTTGGCCCCCCGACTTCAGGGGCTCATCTTTAGCCACAACACGGGTTGATGTGAGGAGTTAATACATTTCCAACGTGACTGGTGTGTTCGGGTTGCGGGGTGCATTGATCAGGAGCAAAATCCAATCATCCTTAGGCTCCAGGTCCGTTATGCGGCATTTCAGTGTCGCCGCACTTTCGTAAGTATGACTGGTTAAGCGACTGCAACAGTCCGTCCAATATATTATATATCGGACGTTTCCAAACCCCTTTGCCTTTGAACCACGAAAACGCAGCAAAGCCACATTTTGATTCACAACATTTCGAGCAGCCAGTCCTTCAACACATAAACTGAACAGAGCATACCTTTGAAAGCGAGATGGGAAAGCTAGGCTACCAAGCCATCGTTGTCATCATCATTGTCTGTGCAGCAGCTTCCACAGTCGTCGGATTCTCAATGTGGCGTCTTTATGGCCACGATCCTAACAACGACAAAAAGGAGAACCCGGAGCGGTCGGATGAGCACTGGCAGTATCTCCGCAGTGTCAGAGATCGGAACATAAGAGATATGATGGCACAAGCGACGCCGCAAGGGTGAACCACGGATACTGTTCACATCTTTATCATATACTCAACCCTCTTCCATTGAAAGTCCGTGTCCTGCTGCCATTGGTTCACCACAAGGCAGTGGCGGCGTTGGTTGGTATCGTCCCTCTGCTCGACTACCTCTTGTCGATAAACCCGGTGTTCCTCAGGCGGCAAATCGCCCATCAAACCCTCTGCGTTGAACTTTCCACACCATGAGCCAGACTCCTCAATACCGATCACTTGTTCGGCCACATCCGCCATCGGCTCTGCTTTCCACAGATTCTCGACTTTGGGACCTTGCCGAAGCAGAGTTATGGCTTCCCGGCGAATAGATGGTTGGCGACATTTAATGGCCACAAAATATAATGATGGAATGACTCGAGTCTCTAACAAGAATATCGGACTGTGATGGTGTGTCGAGGTTCCGACAACATAGCGAGCGTGCTCGATGATGGACGCAAACCGGTCAAAGTGTGCATCGAAGGCGGTCTCGAAGGTGCTCAAACAACAGAATAACCAAATGGAATACTGACGATAGGCTGTGAGAAGAATGGAACTCAATTCTTCCTCATCGCATTCAGCAACGGAGCCAAACCTGCGAGGCGTTTTGGATAGGGCTGAATACCAATTCAGCAGATTGTCTTGAAGATGTGATTGTTGCGCAACCAGTTCCGGGGAAGCCAACCAGTCTTTGCCCTGGGCGTCTTTGATAGCCTGAACATGTTGAATAAACGCCTGGGTTTCGGCCAGTAATGCATATAGCTCTTCTCTAGCGTCCGTCACAGTTTCGAAGCGACCAGCAGTGGAGTCCAAGATCGGCTTGGGTCGAGATACTGGTAGACCGTGCAACACCGATTCGTGTCGTAACAAAGTGCGGAGTGTGTTCCCTAATGGGCCGATGGCTGACTGCGTCGCTTCTCCAGGGTTCGTCAGGCCTAACATGGCCACAGCTCTCTGATACAGCACAATCGCCTGCGTGGTGTTGTCTTGTAAGCACTCAATGCAGATATATAGGATACAGGCGACTAGTGCCAATGGCGACAAACTCTTCTTCATCCCGATGTGATCTCGTAGACCATTGATCGATCTGTTGTACCACATCAGAGCGTTTCTGTGATGCTCATTTGTCACGGCGGGCCTCTCGCTTCCAGGAGGAATCGGAGCTGAAGAGAACTGAGGATGTTGTATGAGACAGGCAAAAGCAACGACTGCATTCCAGAGAGGCCGCTCCTCACGACTAAGCTGAGGTACTGTCTTGTGCCAGAACGAGTTGTCAACGATGCGTGTAGTAAATCCAGGCACAATTTGATGAATGAAGAATTCGAAGTACTGGACTTCTCGCCGCTCAGCGCCTCCGAATGTTGAGATGTGTGTGAATCTGGTCGGCGCGTTCGACCCAACAGAGAGATCAGAATTCCCCTGGCGATAGCCATCACACCGCCTGCCAGTGCTCAGACACCTCTGGCAAGATGGTCGTTGCTCGTCACATTTCACTTTCCGGATTTTGCAGGTTACACATCCGCTCGTCGACTTTCTGCTACCAAGGCGCCCTATACTGGGCCGCTGTTGCTGGTGCTGTTGCTGTTGCTGTTGCTGTTGCTGTTGCTGTTGCTGCTGCTGCAAACTCATAGTTTGGCCTTCATCATTGTATAGGAGGAATTTGGGGCGGGTAAGAATTAGAAGTTAGAGGGAGAGGTGGTCCTGTAGTGTCACATAGTAGGCTCACCCGATCGGGACGAGGGTGACGCCGCCCTGTACTCACCTGGCCGGGCGACAGCGGTCTTGCACGCCCCTTATTAGCCCCTATCTGACAACAACTCAATATACTCGTTCTAAAGTGTACCACGCAACCTTGAAAAGCGGCGTCGCACGACTCACTAATTCCCCGAGCGTGATCTCGACGTACGCAGTACTTTACCGCGTTCTACTTTATATACGAGTTGGTCCGCTTCACCAGAGACCTCTGGATCGACACCACCAGACCCCTCCGCTTGCCATATGCCACCATTGAGGCCTCACCGTCGTGCTGATATCTGGCTATACAAATGGACTCTAGACTGATCAACCTCCGGCAAGTGTATCGGGCAACGATTATCCCACAAATTCTCTACGGATGCTCAGCGTGGCACGTTGCGGGAAGACGAGGGAGTGGAAGAGGCTGTGCGCCATATTCTTGAGGTTGGTGGTCGATTACAACCACGATATACCTTCAGTTAATAACCTTGATATCCATGACTTCTTGCTACAAGTACCGTTACCGAACTACTTATCAGTAGAAGATCTCTTATAATCGACCTTAGAGGAAGATATATCCGTTATATTGTTCGAGAAGAAGCTAAGTCGCCTAAGAAATATGTTGAAAACATTACCCAGGATGATTTTGACTAGTAATTTAGTAACTGGATTATATGCCGCTCACTATGATGCAGGAAGCGGCGTACTACTAGGGTCGCCGTGAGGCTGACAGTTAGGCTGACGGGGCTGCTCTCCATCTACCGCTCTTTGATCATGTCCAGGTTGAATGCTGGGATCTCAAGGCTCGTCTGTCCCTCACTCAGATTGAAAATGAATAAATCCAGGGGTTTTCCGTAGTAACTCAGTGCACCGACGCTCAACCAGGTGATGCACGTTGGAGTTCCGGCGTCAATGGCGGCGCTTTCGTCCTGGAAAACAGCTCGGAAGGCAATCTTGGTTCCTCCAGATGTGGTTCTCTCGATCAAATCCGTTGGGTAAAGCCTGATACTCAACGCTGATGGAGAAATTCCGGCGACTGTTGCAAGTTCTTTGCGAATGTCTTTGGATCCCATCGTGAAGTTGGATAAGGACAGGCCAGGCATGCCATCCGGCTTTTCAATGATCAGAGATGCAGCTGTTTGGTTTGATCTGTACTCTCCCGAGTAAATAGACCCTGCCTGACTGATCGCTGCTTTCTCAAGGCCCGGTAGGAGCATGTCGGCGACAATATCGACATGGACATTAAGATCTGGTGCGGACGCTTCATCTGCTGCGAGGATGACGAAGCCGACATTATAATCAGGCACAAGCCCGAAATATGAGCTGTAAAGGCCCACCGAGCCATAGCTAGTATAGATATCAATGACAGGATTGATGGGACTCTGATCCTTGGTGGATTTGTAGATAATCCAGGGGCGACCGGCGTCATTCACCAGATTTGACGTGTGTGCGGTTGGTTTGAGCCATCTACGTGTCATAGCAGATGAGATCAATGTGGAATTAAGCATCGCTATTCCTGCTCTTGAGATATCGGTGATTGTAGAATACATTGCGATGGCCCTTTTGAAATGCAGTCAGTAGGTGTAACACTCCGCTTCATTTGTACTCACGGGTCTTCGCCGCCAAAGTCAGTAGACCAGCCGCTCACGCTCTCATTTGCCCCCGGAATGATAGCATTTCTGGTGCTTAGTGGATAACGCAAGCTACTGCGTGATAATCCTATTGACGTGGCTGTTTTGTTGAACATGGCATCGTATGGTTGCTGTTTGATGCCCTCCAGGGCATAAGCGAGCAGTTGAAAAGCCGTATTCGACATTATCGGAGTTGTGCCCGGGAGATAAATGGGGTATCGTCCGCTCAGGTCCCTGAAGAAATCTGTACATTGTCATTAATTATCGTCGTAAGTATAGTCTGCTATAGTAGATTACTCGCCTGCTCTCGTACAAGTTGGCTGTAGACAGCCAGAGCGATTCGCAATCACCAACGCATTGGGAAGAGAAAAGTTCCGCGTGCTCAGATCGGCGATGCCGTCTGTGTCTGCTGTTAGATAGAAACCTGATTTAATCGTTCAAACTTACAATCTCGAGGTACTCCTGAAAGGTGTCGCGCAAGGTCACCAAGTGTGACATCCTCCCAGGAAAAGTGTCCAAATGCGATCTGACCATTCCCCTCCACCAATTCTGGTATGTATTTCGTGATCGGGTCGATCCAATATGCTTCCCCGGCCTCGATGAGAAACACCCAGACCGTGAAAACTTCCGTGACCGTGCCGATACGGAAAAGGGTCTCTGAGTTAAGTTTCGACGTTCCCAGTTTTGTTTTGGACAAAGCGGGTGCCGCATAATTGTACTCATAAAAGAATGGATGTGAAAAGTTGAGAGGGTCATTTGAAGTGAACAGGCCGATGGAGAAAGATGTCGTGTTTGAAGAAATGGTCCCATAGGTGCTGTTGGAGGTGGAAACAAGTTCATCAAGTGTGGCAGTGGCATTTTTCAGCGCAGATTGAACAATACTGTCACTCGCCAGACCGGTAGGAAGGGGAAACCGTGGACCAAGGATGGGACATGGTTGGAAGGATTGCGAACGCGAGGTGGGCACAAGGGATAACAAGAGGATGAATGAGATTTGAAGAAGCATGTTGAACTACAGCTGAAATGCACGAGCACGATTTGAGACTCGGGTAGTTGTAGGTCGAGGTAAGCTGTAGAATTGATGGAGACTGATGCCTGCGTCGCGCCTTCCATGGGCTTTTTATAAGCTGTGGCTGGATGCACCGGCTGCGCCCTTTGATCAGCATTGAGCATCGCCTTCGATACATAAACTCGGTGATTGCTATTTCAAGCTTCGCATGGTAGGTATACATCGAAGCTCCAGTCTGAGAGATTGATCGCTGCTGCAGCTTCCCGAGGAGGAAACAAGAGCGACGGCCCAATGAGACTGCGCCTTTTCGATGGAAATCCGATGGAGTCGATGGAGGGCTGCTTTTCTTTAGGCCGCCTATAAGTCACCACCTTCGATCGCCGGTTTTTCATCACTTCCCATCCTCTTATTGTATCCTCGCTCTCATATCTCGATCAAGAATCGCCTCTTGCGGAGATCTGTGCGCCTCCCGCAGCTGGTTATGCGCAGGGGATCATTAGCTGAGTACAAGCGACACGAGATGGTTACGAACCCCACAGAGACACAGCCACAAAGGGTCAATGGTCGACTGGGGTCGAAGAAAAAGAAGACCGGCTGCTTCACTTGTCGGCAAGTCAAACAATCGGAGACATTTTTATCAAGTAGCGGGAGTTGCTCATGCCTACGCAGAAAGCATCGGGTCAAGTGTGATGAGAGAAGACCAGAGTGCAAGAGGTACGACACATCCACCAACCCGGCATGCCCGCTGACACAACCTTTCCCAGATGCGCACGACTGAAGCTTCATTGTGCTGGGTATCAAGATGTCTTTAGAGCCAGTAATCTCTCGCGAAAACGTTCTGCGACTCCAGCCCACAAGCCTAGCCACTCAGCCGCCAGCCTCGAGCGCCAACTTAGCATCTTTCCCGGAAGTGACGATGAGCGTCGGCTGTTTGAATATTTCCGCAACAGAGTCGTCTTTCAGCTAGGCGGTATCCTTGACGAAGACTTTTGGATCACGACGCTTCTACAGGCTTCTCACTCGGAGTCATTGATCCGTTATTCAGCAATTGCCATTGCAGCATATATTGACCAACGCAACAGACATTTCAGAGCGACAAGGCCCCAGCAATCTTGCAATGCCGCTTTGATATACTACCAAAATGCCCTTTGTAAGGCAAATCAACGTACAGAACCTGTCGACCCGGAACTTGTGGCGATACTCAGTTGTCCCCTCTTTCTTTGCTTGGAATTCCTGCAGGGCAAAAAGCTGCAGGCCATGTCCCTTTTCCTACATGGACACATTCTGATGCAGTCTTACGAAAGGGGAACTCATCGCCACTCTGCTACATCTGGCTGGGCAACCGTTAACGAGACTCTACGTCCTATGTACAACAGACTTATGATGATGGCAAAGCTGTTCGGCCACAACTTCCCAATCAACTATTCCAAGCTGCCATTTCCGTCTAGTCCGATTCCAACACTATCCGCTTTCAACAGCCTCAAAAGCGCCCGAGATATCCTTTTCCAGCACTTGGTCGTCGCGCACGAATTTGTCAAGGGCTTGAACTCTACGACCTGTACGTCGTTTTCGACGCACAAACACTATTTGCAGCGACAGGAAAAGCTGATCTCCCAGCTGGATAAATGGCACAGCGACTTTCGTCAAATGTGTGGGAGCCTCGACGATCCGGACCATGCTGTGATCGCGACGCTGAGCATGTGGCATGCCACCGCAGTGATCTGGTTAAGAAACCCGCTCGAGGGCTTTGAAATGTCGTTCGATGAAAGCCGAGACTATTTTCAGGTCATCGTCGAAAAAGCTAGTCAGGCTCTTGCTACTAGGCAACCAATCCATGACGTCTTCACGTTTGAGATGGGAGTGTTGCCGCCGCTGTATTTCACAGCTCTGAAATGTCGGCACTTCTCCTTGCGCAAAGAGGCATTACGCCTGATAGGAAATAGTCCAAGGAGGGAGGGACTTTGGGACAGAGAAGAATTGCTTACTGTCGCATCACGGGCATTTGCACTTGAAACGGCAGCTCAATCCGACCTCACTTCCTTGCCCTCAGAACCTGAGCGTTTGCTCAAGGTGAAGATTTTTCAGCAAGACGCCAGTCATGAACTCAAGGCTGCCTTTAATTACAGAAATCGTAAAATCGAACAAGTCTGGAATCAAATTATACAATAGCCGCTTAGCCGCGAGCCTTGAGGGCAAGAAGAGGAGATGGAGTGGTATTCTCAATGGTATGTGAATTCGTTGGTAGGCAGACCAACTTGAAGCCTAGACTTCCAAAATCACTCAACCGCTGGCACCCGACCGCCACTCTTGTGACTTGTCCATGAGATGACAATGCTTAGAATCTTAGCACCTACTATGGGCCGTTCACAATGGCAGTGTCGCAGCCATCACGGGCCTGCATTGTCGTTGGGTTTGTTGTCTTGTTGGCTATTTGTCGTCCAGCCGAGCCAGGTGTGACCTGCCAGAGTGACACAGTTCGTTTGCTGAGGTAGGTATATGAATGACCTTGAAGAGAAAGAGATATTCAGGGTCAGGGGCCCCATTCTCAGCCTGCACGAATATCAGGAAGTCGCAAACTGGAACTCACATCAGGATTTGTACTGACCAGCACTGCCATCCACCGAAATGTACCTTTCCGAACCCTTCATAGTTGCGGGATACCTGCTGGTCGCCAGCCTTCGGATCGTCACCGCGCAGTACACGGGCTGGGGTTTGCTGCCAGCTTGCGCGCAGCAATGCTTCAGCGATGCTCTACTGATTGGTGCCAGCAACTGCGGCAAACCCAATGTCGACAAGTCGCAGCTTCGCGCCTGCATTTGTACGGACTGTGAATACACGGAGACCGTTAGGACCTGCTTTGAGACATCACCAGCTTGTGGTGGTAGTGCGAATACCGCGGCTGTATTGTCACTGAACAGTGGTATCTTCTGCAACGGCTCTGTGTATGCGGAAGTGAGAATGTGGGCTGGAAGCCTCATTTGGAACAGTGGCTCAGAGAACTCGAAGCCGGCGACTGTCACATTATTTCAACTCCCGACCGCGTGCGGTCTCACCTCGACAGCGGTCTCAGGAAAGCGGGACATCGTCAACACCGGTTCGATCGGCCTATGGGTCCCAGTAAAGGCGTCTTCTCGTCCATGAAGCAATCGCCTGCATACAAGATCGATGCCACATTCATATGCTGGTAGCTGGGTTCTACACCTTTACCGATGTCCACCCATAACATCGCGGGTCCTGAACAATCATCTCAGGCAGTACAATGTTATGGTGACGACGTAGTCTGAGCTACTTGCCTGTGGGACAAAGTGTCTGTCGGCTGTCATCCAGCGTATTCGACTCCAAAGCAGCAACAACAAGTTCGAAGTGGTGGCCTTCTTGCAGATATTCCAACATCCTTTGATATCGCTACCAGGCACTGTGGCCTCCGTCTATTCTCAAATCTGATCCTGTCATAAAGCTGCTTGCGTTGCTGACCAGAAAAACAGCAGCCCCTCTGTACTCGTTCGGAGCGGACAGTCGTCCCAACATGTTCTGCGTGGCCCAGTCCGTCCTCCTTTCGGGGAAACTTTTGAATAGTTCCTCCACCATGGCGGTGACAATATAGCCAGGACTGATCGTGTTCACTCTGATGGAGTGTTGTCCCCATTCGGAAGCCAGATTTCGAGCCAGCTGGATTACACCGGCCTTGGACGCGTTGTATGCTGGGCATATCAAGCCTCTGTTGGCGACTGTTCCCGACATGGACGCGATCAAGACGAGACTTCCTCCATTTTTGAACCGGATCATCTGCTTGGCAACAGCCTGGGATGTCATGAACACACCCGTAATGTTGACTTCGAACATGCGGTTCGCGTCTTCAGGGGTGTATTCCAAGGCCGGGGTTTCCTGCTGGATTCCCGCCGCGGCGATAAGACCATCCATCCGGCCCTCCGTGTCCGCGATTTCGCCCACAATCATGTTCAGTCCGGGCACGTCACGCACGTCGATTTGGCGGTAATGAAGTTGTGTCCCCAGTTCGTCTTTTGCACGTGCCTGTATTCGAGAGAAGTCTGGACTTTGTTCGGAAGGTGGCAGCCGATCAAGAGCATAGACCGTCGCACCGGCTTCCAGGCATGCCTCAGCAAGGGCGAGTCCAAGGCCTCGAGCAGCTCCAGACACGAGCACAACTCTTCCCGTCAAGTCGAACTCTGGGAGTCGTCTGGTGTTCCCGACAGACATGTTCGAAACTGAGTCCTTTATTGGGGGGGGAGGTCGGTGGGGGGTTGAGCCAAGTCGGACGCTGATTGGGATCAGTGTTCCTGCAGTTGCCGCTGCTCGTGGAAAGGAAAGAAAGTGCTGAGCCGGGCCATGAAAGGGGACCCTCTGATTTATAGGATGGCCGGGCTAGAGAGCATGCCGCCCATCAGCCGATGCAAACTCCCCATTGTGCAACGCCTCGTGTCAGTCTCTGTAATTGCTGCCAATCTTACTGCGTACCGCCATACAAGCCAGAGAACTTGAGGCGCCAGAGCGGGAAAACTTCCGTCTGACAGAGCAGCATTCCCCGTATTGTTCGACACCGTGAAGCCTGGGGACTCCCCACGGGTACATAGCCTTCCAGATTGGGCAACCCGATCGGAACAGCCTGATCGGTGCTAGCCGGGAAATTGACCTCCGGACGAGTTGAAATATTTGCTTGCCAGCTCGGAGGGAATGGGGAATGGGTGCGAGAACTTGTCTAGCTGATGAGCTGGGCTTAGGGGCTTGAGGTGCAGTGGTGGCCAGGCGCGCGGTCTTGTCAATCAGGCTCTGCACCAAGGCTGTACAGAGGAAGGCGCCTAAGGCTGTGCCACGTCCATGTACAATTACGTCGGGCTTGGCGCGGGCTGGCTACTTGAACTTCAAGTTATGTACTTCGTACTCCGTACATCATGATGCACGGCTATTAGTGAAGACACCGACTACTCCGTACATACGGTACCTACTCTCTGTCGCCGCACGGGTCAAACCTCTAATGTCAACACCGTCACGATGACAAGCGTTGGCCGTTATTCCAGCCGGTGCCTCTGTAAAGCCACTTAGATCCGGTCTGGTGGTCGTTCCTGTGTGTTTCTGTTAGCTAGATACAATGGGCGACAACAGCAAACATACCAACAGCGAGACTTTTCATCGCCTCGCGGAGGCCTCCACAGTGCAAGAGTCTTTGCCCACCAAATTGCAGCGGCCACTGTCAGTGTATGATGTGGTTGCAGGAAGGGCCGGGCAGAATGGATTTCTGACGCGGCAACAAACACAGTCCCAGAACATACTCCCACTAGCGCCAGAGGACGTCCTGTTACGAAAAACGAGCATTCCGGCTAAATTCATTCTCGAGTCATACGACGCGGCAGCAGACCTCCCCAGTGCTGTCAAACTCCCAGAGTCCGAGTTGCTCAAAGCGGTGCACACCTATGTATCCGACTTCTACAGTACTACCACCCCGGACGGGGGAACATATGATTTTCGTTCCCTCGATGAGACAGCCCTCATCGCCGTGGGAATTCTGCTGGAAGAAGCCGTGAGAGAGGCATTGGGAGAGAGCGGAGATATGGTCTTTGTCGAGCCAGAAGGGCTGGATGCAGCACTGGAAGAAAGCAAGATGACCAAGCATCAAGTGCAGGGCAAGGTGACGCCAGTGATAAGACCCAAGGACACCTCGGACGAAGAAAGTGTCCAAGAAAACGACGAATCACCGGCCAAACGACGTAGACACTGATATCGGACACATTTTGAGGCGCGACGCTGCCCTCTGCTCTCACCGCAGAGCCGGGACACACGCTGAATCATGACCTGACCAGACCTGACCTGGGATGGCGACCATAGAATTGACCATATCAGCCTCTCTTTCCGCGTTCGGTGCGGCTTTGAACGAAGGTTCAAGTTTTCAAGCAACGGCCCATGGCAAAACTTGATGGGAGAAAGCATTCTCTGCACTTCGTCATTGGATAAATCATGAGTGGCACAACAGGGAAGGATACTCTGCTATTGTGTATTGTGCCTGCGGAGGTAGGCGATGGCGGAAGCCGGAGCCGGATATGATTCGGGTGCCAGTGACAAAAGGTGTCGGTGTCGGTGTTGGCGCCAGCGTTCGCGTGTCTGCACGGTCCGCAGATGGCGATCGGGTACCGGGTAAGCAAGGCGAGGTGTTGCTACAGGCGCGTTTATGTATCCGGACAGCCATAGGCGGTGGCACTAATGACCGGAGTACGGAGTACGGAGTAGGGATCAGTAGATCAGTAGATTAGTGGATTGCTGTTGCCCTCAATAGTGCAACATGCAACATGCAACATGCGTTATTCCTTTGCCCAAAAGACCCTGGGCCACCTACTCCGTACTGGGCGCTCTTTCACGGCCCCTTGGCCCCCAGTTGCCAAGCATCGAAGCTTGAACGGGGAGACAAGCCTTCGCTGCATCGCTCCCATCTCCATTCTTCCATCACCGAACCAGCTACAGCAAAGCTTGGCCTTGTGTATCTTAGATCATACTGAACCACTGTGACAACTGTCGACCTTCTCGTTCCTGTATACCTTACCAGTATAGTCAAGGACTCCTTGCATTCCCCCCCCGCCGACGAACCCCTCCCCGCCGCCGACTGAACCCCCAAGCGTGACCCGTTGTTCGCGTGGGCGCTCCCTCGCACCCGACCTCCCCCAGTGTTCGGTCTGACACGGCAAGACTGATCAGTCAAGGCTTTAGCCCCAGCGACTTGCTGCGAGGTATGCGCTTAGATGTTCCCCTTTGTCGCGTGCCACACATCAGTGCTTATGCGTTTTAATGTGTGCCCTCAGGAGGCCTTGCAGGCCTAACTTTGATGTCTGAGGGCCAAGCTGACTGATCTCCAGCCGCAGTCAACCTCACCTCTAAGCCACGTTGCCTGCCTACAACCGCCCCCCGTCAATCCTCCAGCCCTTCCGGGGAGCGAAGTCAATAATGCTCTGGACCATACCACCCCTATAGCATTGAATGGCTCGAGTCTTAACGGCGATGCCTCTCGAGTCACTGCTCACCAACCCCAATCCAGCCGTGACCCGTCCGCGTTCGATCCTCGGCTACTTCTCCAGCTCGTTAGGAAGACATGCACGGAACATGTTCGACCTCGTCATCGAACCTGAAGATCCGTTTCGCGTCTATTCGCCCGGACAGACTGTGAAGGGTCATGTTATACTCTCGGTTTCAAAGGGATTCGACATCACACACCTGGTGGTCGCTCTTCATGGATATGCAAAAGTCTACAAACACCAGGTTGCACCGGGCGAAGGACTTCCAGCCCCGGAAGGCCTCATAAATGGGAAAAACTCCAGGGGGTTTCAATATCACGGTAACGGGTTGGCATCCCTGTTCCAACACGAGCAGGTTCTCTGTGGGAGCGGTTTTCTCAAGAAGCATGTGTACAAGTTCGCATTTGAGGTCCCTTTTCCAAACAAAAGCCTACCAAGCACAATCAATGTGGGTTGAACTGTCTTTTTGGTTTGGTCCCAGCACTGATATCGGTTGCAGTTCGAGCGAGGCACGGTCTCTTATATGCTTACCGCCACGCTCACCCGCCCAACTACCATCAGCCCGACGATGAGCCGCAGTACCAAAGTCAAATTTCAGGATCGCATTGATATCGAGTCGATGTACACTCCGAAATCTCGAGTCATTACCTTGGAGCCAGTCTCTCGGCGGGGTAAGGTAAAGGTCGTTAAGCCGACCTCGTCTCTCGCCACTCAGACCACGGCCAACGGCGGCCGTGAACCTTTGGCGCGCAACAATACGCAGAAAAGCACCACCAGTCGGAGTTCCAATTCTATTGGTAACCCTCCGCTAAGCCCGGCACCGAGCGAAGATACGGTGCAGACGAACATCACCACCCCCAGCAGTCATAGCTCCCAGGCGATGGGCGCTGAATTTTCGACAAAGAGACTCAGCAGTCAAACCTGCGACGCGCGGAGTAATACTACTTCTTCATCCGCCCAAACAATCACTGCCACCACAGAGCTCCCACGGCACGGGGCTCTTCCGGGAGATACAGTGCCAATCCGCGTCTTTGTCACCCATACCAAATCCAATGTGAGGGGCATGATTATTGCGACTCTGTACCGTCAAGGCAGGGTGGATATGCATCCTACCATTCCCCTGGGAAATTCGGGGAAGGACCAAAAAGCCGAGTACGAAGATGTGTATCCCAAGTCACGAACAGGTCTGGGAGGGCTATACTTTGCAAATGCATCCCCGAGTAGCGTGTTCCGGAAGGATCTGGCTCAGTCTTCCACCATGATGATTGTCAATCCAGCCACAATGACTGCGGATATCACTACATCTCTCAAAGTACCTGATACTGTCTTTCCCACAATTGCTAACGTCCCGGGCGGCATGATTTCATTTACCTATCACATCGAGGTTGTGGTCGACCTTTTTGGGAAATTGGGCGAGACTCGCATCTGGCCTCGTTTGACATCCAGCGATCCCATCTTTTCACACAATGCTCAAAGTGGCAATCACCTGACAAATGATTGGTCTCAGACTATATTAGATACAACTCAGCTACGCCGGATGAGAAGTGTGGTGACTTTTGAAATGCCGCTTGTGGTTGGGACTCAAGACAGTGGGAGAAAAGGGAGACAAAACAAGCAGCCTGAGCTTCCCATCCCGGAACCCATCGCGCAATGGACAGAAGACAATTGGCACGATCAGGACTTCCAGAATGGTGGATATGATGGACAGTATTACGATCAAATGGGTGGTCCATATTACCAGGATTACGGCCATGATTACGATCATGGTGACGATCTTACGACGACCGATCCAAATCACTATCGGGACTTGCCCGTGCAAGGCCACGCCATCATCCCGCCCCCGGAAACCCATGAAGATGTGGATGAGAAGACCCGGCTGCGGATGCAAGAACAATTGCTTTTTCCTAGCCGGCCTCCACAAGATGGGGAGACCTCCATCAGCAACGCGACTCCATACCAGCCCTCTGCGCCTGTGATCACACCCAGTCTCCTGTACGGGAGGGATGACGGCCACCGTGTTGGCAATGTGACACCCCCTTCGCTGCATGCCACCGGCTCGGTCGCGTCGGCAAGGTCTGGCGACACCATTCGGCCTGATCCAATCCCTCCTCCGAGCGCGCCACCATCTACCAGCCATGGTATGGCCGGCGATGACAAACAAGAACTAGAGCGACAACGGCTCCTAGCAGAGGCGAGTGCACCACCTCCGGAAGATGGGGCACAAGCCTTGAGCAGGACCCCAGCTCCCGGTTTGGAACCGAGTGCACCAACAATCCACGAGCAGGATGAATATATTGTACGGACCTTGAGTCATGATGACACGTTACCGGCGCTTCCACAGTATGAGCGTTGACGGGACAGGCTTTGTTTCAATTGGGTAGGCTTGATTTTACATTTTGACCACAGCGATGGCGCTGGGGGTACGCATTGGATTGTTTCATGGTGGAAGGGACGGGTAGACTTGAAAATGTGGTATGATCTTGTATGATGTTGGCAGAAGGCCCGGGAAAGGATTGGCGGGCATGAATACCCATGTGCCTATCGTTGATGATACAGGGACGATGCCACGGTTCAAGGAGAAATGCCAACTAGGGCACGCAGCGAGAAGCCATGCGGCTTATCAACAGTAGTGGCAAAACACTGATGGGGACAGGTCGTCTTCACTGCGTTAATGCTACTGTTCCTCCGGGAGTACTTGGTGCGTACCTACATAATGCCAGCGAGAGGTCAAATACCAATACTTAGGTGCCCTGGTCAATGTGTCGTGAGATTCCCTGCCAGTGTCCAGACCATGACCGTTTCGGCCAGGCTCGGTCTCTGATGTGTCGCTGTCGACTCCGTATCAGCTTGGCAGATGAGCGAGGTTCAGCTATTGGGGGTCTTGAACAAGTGGACAGCCTGTCAACTGCGTCTAAATGTAAAATCATGAATCATCAAGAGTGCATGTCTGCATCACTTTCCATTGTCGTCTATGGCTCTGTGGCTGGCTTTGCATCGCCGAATACGCCATCCCGTTTCCCGTTCCCCGGTGGCCGAGGTCAAACGAAGCCTTAGCCCTACGCGATACCCATTTTACCCCCTATACGATCCATATCGAAAGAGAAGAGAGACATGGCTCCTCACCATGGTCCCGAGGCGAACGCACTTTGGACAATAGTTGTGGCGGGGGTTGTGCCGATCAAAGGTCAAAGAGCTCCTTCACCTGCTTCATGGTGTCTTCAGGCGAGGTGACGGCGTGACCGATGGTGCGAGGATCACTGTAGATCTCCCAGTCATTACCACCGGGGAAAGCCTTGTCGCCGAAAAAGTGGATGTTCTTGTATTGGATTCCTGAGAGGTGTTTGGTCGGGTCTGCTTCTGCTTCAACGTGCTGCAAGCAGTACCTCTTGTCCCATCCCTTCGGGAAGACGTCAAAGGAAATTTGGCCTCCGATGGAGTAGCTGTGGACACGGGTCAGTCAGTCCACATTGGGCCTCTGGGGTTGGCTTGGGGTAACAAGACTTACGTGAGCCCCAAATCGGGGAATTCGGCCTCGATGGCGTCGATCAGTTTCTTTCTGCTCTCCGACACCTTGTCCCAAGCCTCAAACTCGTCTCGCTCGGCCTGGCTTGCGTTACGGCCAACAGGGCTGACGTTGATCATGCCGTTTCTGAACTCGATGAAGGTCCCGCGCAGCTTGGGGATGCCCTCGATGTTGGCAATGTATTTCAGACAGAACCGCACCAGTTTCTGGTATTTCTCTTCTCCTAACCATTGGATGAACGAGTTCCGGGGTAGCGCTTCACCCAGGCGGAAGGCGGTGAGACCGTTCTCGGGGAAGCAGAAATCGAACAGGGTTTGGACGGGTAGAGAGGGCGTGCCAAGTTGTTCCTGTTGCTTGACGAGATCGGAACCGCCGACATAGCCAATTGCAACTTTCTGTCTCAGGCGCGACAACAGCTGCAACATCTCAGCCGAGACAGCCCGTCTGGCCGGGGTGAGTGTGCCGTCGACATCGAAGAGGACGATGGTCTCCTTGATAGGGCGGTCCTTGAGATCGGGGTAGAGTTCGGCCATGGTTTTGAGAGGACCGACTGCGGAGCGAGGCGGGAGGGCGTTACAATAACGATGCCAATTGTTGAGAGGGTCGAACGAGACCCGTTTGGTAGCTGGCAGAGCAGTCAACAATGTACAAGTTGTCGACTGGGTTCGGATCCGTACAGGAGATCTAGAAAGAGAGAGCTACCTGGAGAGACACACGGCGTTGAGAAAAGGACAGTTCACCGCAACTTTGGCGGCCGGAAGGTGGCAGGTGGCAGGTGTCAGTGGCTTGCTTGAGGGGCACAGGCTCGACAAGCCACATGGAGCCAGACGCGTGGGATGGACGATGGATACGCGCGGATGGCAGATAGCAGATGCTGACTAAGCTGAGACGCCCAAGGAGCCCCTAAGCTTTCCTTAGTTCTAAGCACCTAAGCACCTTCCCTGGGTACTCAATCGGCGCCAGCTGCGCCCACGGTGATAGGGGACCTCCAGACGTGTAGGGGCACTTTGGCCCTGTCACGTGCGCAGCCGCGGATCGCCAGGCTTTCCTTTCTTGGAAAAGGGGCGGGCGACCAACAGCACATGCTGCTCTGATCTGAGGCCTGCGGTACGGAGTAAACAGACGATGGCTGTATAGGTCCAGTTGAACGAGCGGAGACGGCTATTGTCATGATTGACGCAAAGGTGGCATGGCCCCCCAGAGCCCCTGGATTCGCACGATACAATGGTATATGAAGGATAGGACGGAGCTTTTAATATTGTCAATTCTTCCTCTAATCCACTGAAAACTTGCTCAAATGGAAGGTGTTCTTAGTACAGAGTGTGGTGAGATGCGATTCAGCTACCGTCTATCGCTCCTTTGTTCATGAAACCATTAGGCACGAGGTCGTTCGCCACTGTTTCAATCCTCCTCCCTAGGCCTGTATACTCCAAATGTGTATAATAGAACAGTGGAAGACGTGAAATTGCACCATCATACCAACCCCCGGGAGGCTTTTCAAAGAAGAAACAATACCAGACACCACCGCTGGCCGTTAGCAAATTTCTGTCTTGATCATCAATGTAACCGGAAACAAAAATTCTCGACAGACCGCCAGATAGACATGACATCGGGAGTATTCAACAAATGCGATAAATGACCAGTCGACAAACCCAGATGTGGCTGCTAGGCAGCGACGACACCGGGCTTCATGCCCTTGACAGACTTCCACTGGACAAAGATGGCGCTAAGGACAGTGAAGCAAGCCATGGCCACACTGATGTACCATGTGTTTGTGAGGGCAATGTTGTAGGCTTTCTGGACACCCGCTAGAAACTGCGCGGGGACTTGTTTCTTGAGGGACGTGGCGCCCACGTGAAGAATGATGCCGGGATCCAGACCCGGAGCGTACTTGGGGAGCTCGTCCATGAGGCGGTTGTTGAAGATGTTCTGAGCCACCGACACGAACAGTGCGCCTCCAAATGTCTGCATGAACATGACCAGCGCGGTAGCTGTCGGGACATCCTTGAGTGGAAGCATGGCCTGCACGGTGATCAAGGGCTGCTGCATTCCAAGACCAACACCAAATCCGTAAATGACTTGATATCCAATCCACTTTTCGTGCTCGGTGGTTGTTTGGAAGGTCGTCAGAAGACCCGCTCCGACGGACATTAAGACGACGCTTCCATAGTAGAACGGCGTGTAGTATCCAATGGCGGTGGTACCCACTCCACTGAAGATGTTTGCAATGACCAGCGAGAGAACCATGGGCAGACACATGATTCCAGACTTGAATGCCGAGGCGCCCTTGATGGCCTGGAACCAGATGGGAATCCAGTAGACGAGAACGAAGAAGGCGGAGCCCAACGCAAAAGCGAACCAGCATGCGGCGGCGATACTGCGCTGAGAAATGATGCGGAAAGGGATGGTGGCGAAGTCTTTCATGAAGTATTGGACAATGATAAAGATGACGGTCAGAATGCCAAAGAGCGTGAGGCAAAGGATAATGCGCCAGTTGGACCAGGGATAGGTAGATCCGCCCCATTGAAGAGCCAGAAGACAGACGACAATGTCGACGATAAAAAGCGCCGTCCCGCCCAGGTCGAGTTGGTAGGCCCTCTCCTTCAAGGAAACTTTTTTCTCGGCCTTTCTCGGGGGCGAGTGGAAGTAGAAGACAATGACGACCAAGGTGACGGCACCGAGAGGAAGATTGATGTAGACTGGGAGGTATTAGCTTGAGCAGGGGACAACGACAACCAGATCGGCCATGACTTACAGCACCAACGCCAGCCAGGCCCATCGGTGAAGGCGCCACCAAGCAAGGGCCCAGCGATTGAGGCGATGCCATACATTGCCCCGATGATACCTTCGACGCAGATAAAAACAGATAGTCAGCTGATGATCTATGGAAGGCTGTTAGAGGGGCGAAAAGCATATAGCAGTTGGAGCGCGCTCAGATACTGAACAAAGTACTGCCTAGTGCTACATTCTCCCTCTAACAAACAAACAAAGCAGTGACTGTCTCAACATACCTGTGTAGATTGGTCGCTTCACCAGAGGTACGGTGTACGCGATGATGATCAAGGCACCGGAGAAAATGCCGGCAGACCCGACACCCGCAATGGCACGGCCGACGATGAGGGCATTGGAAGAGGGCGCGGCACCACAGACGGCAGAGCCCACTTCAAAAATGACGATGGAAACCAAGTACACCTGCTTGATGGGGAAAAATGTGTACAATCTGGCGATGCAATCAGCAGCCAATCGAAGCCCAGGTAGGAGAGACACTCACTTTCCAAAAAACAATTGCAACGCGCAGGTGGTGAGCAGATAGGACGAGGCATACCACCCTACATCACCGAGAGACTTGAAGTGATCAGTGATTTTCGGAATGGCCGTGGCAATGATGGTGTTGTCGAGAGCGACCAGGAAGACGGACAGACAGAGGGCGAGGGTGATGAGGGCCAATTTCAGGCCACTTGGATACACAGCCTCGTCGTCTTCAGGTGAAGGAGCGACGCCATCCGCATGCTTCTCCGTGCTTTGGATTTCCACCTCAGAAGAATCTCTGCTCGATATTTGAGTTGCAGTGTCGGGACCCGTCTTCGTCTGCGTCACCTGTGTCTGCGGATGGGAGTTTATGTCTGCAGCATTCGCTTCTAATCGAGGATGCTTTTCGAGGTTGGTGTTTGACACGTTTTGGCTGGGCACGACTGTGGTGGTCTCGGATTTGGCATTGGCAGTTCCAGAGCCCGCGGAAGTCGGCTTCTTGTGGAAGAGGGCCATGGCCATGGAAACTGGTGTAGTCTGTGGTTGGGGGCTGGCCGTCTTTTAGAAAGAGTCGGTGCGCAAGGTGAGGAAGCCTGACTGTGGCTGTCCCAGGGGGCCTGGAGGGCTGCCGAGAACCAGGGCCAGCGGAGCGGGTGTGCCTTGCAGCTGGGGGATATTATGGTATCAGGATGACTATGACGGTGGCAGAACGGCGGGTGGACTGAAGTTGTTTGTTATGAGGGCGCCTGGTGCGGCTGCGGCTGATACAATGAAGAATGAATGGAACAAACAACAGTTGACCACGCCCAGAGGAGCGAAAGGGCACGAAGAACGCGCCGCGCGATAGGAGAAGTGGAAAGTGTCGATCAGCACGGAGGAATATGCAAAAAGTAAAAAGTACATGACAAGAAGAGAAAAAAGATGCTCACATGCTGACACAGGGATGGCGACCCTGGATCAAGTCAAGGGATGGAGGTGAACAAGCCACTCTGCGATACGATGCGATACGACCAATTCGGCGCATATCAATTCCCAAGCCACGGATAGGTACCTTACCTAGTAGTAGCTAAGGCAGTCACTTGGGACTATATTTCTAATATTGAAATCCTTGGGCAAGTTTGGATCTACGGACACTTTGCTGTGGGAGGATGATAATGATAGTACGGGGTACGGAGTATGGAGTCTTCACTCTCACTCTCCCACGCCTGATGCTGATATCGGTATCGTTCATCTTTCATCTTCGTCTTTCCCTCTGCTCCTCCAGGTTTGTCTTGTGCTGGGTGCTCATCACCTCCTTTCTGCCAGGCAGCAATATTAAATAAATGTCCCTGCTTCTCCTCCTTCGTATTCGCATACCGTTCATAGTCGTGACGTGACGATCGTCTCCACGGGAACTTGCAGATTTAAGTTAAATGGGTCGACGGAATCGGACAAATTTCAGCCCGCAGTCAACACTTAAATAAAGATCAGGCAGCAGCCTTGGCTCTTTATTTGCGAAGTCGGTGACTTTTGGCTCCGACTCGAGGCGGACTCCTGAGGAGCCACTGAGTCTGAGTCAAGATTGGACGACAGTGGACACCCATGTTCTATATCTCCATCTCCACGAGAACTTATTCTGCAAAACATCGCATATTAATGGTAGGTATTGAGAGCTATGAATAGGCTTCGGCTTCCTTGACGCGCACCGCATCATCGAGCGCATCAAACCTTCTGCACAGCATCATGACTGCTCCCGACTCGCCCAATACTCCTACTCCGTAACCCGCACATGTTCCCAACCACCACCACCGCCCATTGGCAATTAGTAGTACCGCGCTTTACCGGAGCCTTGCAGTGCTTAGGACCCCCACGCATCATTTGCTGCACGGGAGTCTATATACAATTCTATCTATCGTCTTCCCAACCGCACCAGCGCCCGCTTGCCTCTTTATTTTTCGACCTTCTCCGTCCTCTTCTCAAACTCCACCACCGCCGGGGCGATAGGTCGGGAAAACAAACTCGAATAATCCGTCGGCACCAGCTGTTTACCTGGCAGGTTGCGGAGTTTGACCAGCCGGACCGCCGTCGCCAGCACCGTTCCCAGTTGGACGTAGGCAAACTGCTCTCCAATGCATCGATGTCGACCGGCCCCAAACGGGAGGTATGGTGACGAAGCCCCCTTACTGATCATGCCGAACCCATAGTCCTCGAATTCCTCCGTCTCCGTTCCCATCCGACTGTAGGCCAGCTTGTGACCTTCGTCCCATCGATGCGGCTCCCAGAGCATTGGTTCGGGGAAATATTCCGACTCTCGAGACGTCACACCAGGCGCCGACATGAGCGTGTGCGTCGTGGGGATCTGGTACGTCTTGGTCGCCGTGGCGGTGTCGGCCACAATGGTCAAGGGCGATTTGACCTTGCGCATGATGCTGTGAATCGGAGAGTGCAGCCGCAGAGTCTCTTTGACCACTTTGCTGTGCAGCGGTAACATCTGGAGTGAATCGTATGTCAGCGGCCGCAGGTCATCGCCCAGCACTTTCTTTTGTTCCTCGAGTAACTCCTCCTGAATGTCGGGCCTCGTGGCCAGTCGCAAGAGGATCCAGCTCGAGGTCGATGATGAAGAATGTTGACCGGCCATGAGCAACGCGATCATCATGTGTGCTACTTCTCGGTCCGGGATCGGGGTGCCGTCCTTGTAAGCACACCCCATCAAGTTCCATATCATATCTTCTTCGCCCTCCACCCGCTTCCCGCCTGCAGCCCGTCGGGCCTTGATAATGGCCATATATGTCTCGGCCATCTTCTTCTGTGCTCGATCCCGTGCGCGGTTGTGAGGGAGGGGTGCCCACGGAAGCATAAAGTTGATCGGGGCAAACCCCATATCCAAATCATGGTACAGGTCGGCAAACGTCGAGTCGAACTTCTCCCGCACCTCCTTTCCTTGAAGCGACCGGGATGCGGTATAAATCGTCAACTCAGCCATGGCGGGGATGATGTCGATGGTGCCGGACGATCCCTTGAACGCGGGAGAAGTCTCGATAAACTGTTTCGTTTCGGCCGAGATCAGATCGACGTAGGACTTGAAGGCGTCCAGGGTCAGGCCAAACTTGACAAACTTCTTCTGCTCCATCAACTTGGAGTTTTCGCAATCGTACTATGTCAAACTGCGTCAGCTCATCTGCTTCATCGGCGACTGCTATGTTTCGACTGACCACTACGCCTTGTCCAAAGACTGGGGTCGTCAACCCAGTGTAGACCTCTTCTGCATTGACATCCTTCAACTTTCCGTTCAAGATGAACTCGTTCCCCTTCGTGCCCAAGCAGACCGTGACTTTCCTTCCGAGGAGGATAAACGTGAAGACATCGCCGTATTTCCGTTTGCAGGCGAAGAAGAAGTCAAACGGGTCCATGCCATACCAGATCCTGTACAAGACAATAGTCAGCAAATTGGACCTCCAATTTGAAATGGTATGTGTATATTGTATCGAGAGAGACCACCTACGTGCTTCCGATCACGGGAAAGAGAGAGAACACCTCGGGCGGCGCGTTCTTGTCTTTGAACAGCAGTTGTCTCGTGACATGGGAGACAACGGCGGCCCCTATGAGCGTGGCGAAGCCGAGGAGGATGAGTTGATAGAGAGGGAGGCTTCGAACGAGCCCTTCGACAGGCACCGCGACGGTGGTGAGGAGACCCATGGTTGGGCGGGCGGGCGGGCGGGTGTTGCAAGCTCAGCAGATCAACGGTAGGTATAGAGGGATAGACTGTAGCTGAATGATAGGGTGGATGGATGCTGAAAACGATGGACGGTCGCACGCAGGACGGTGGTGAACTCGAGTTGCAAAAGAGCGTTGGCGAACAGTCGAAGTCGAATGCCTGGCTGCTTCGACTCGGGCGGTCCCTGTTGGTGCTTGAGGTCGAAAATAAAAGATATACGCCGTACGGATATGCTGTAAATTATCCCAGGTACGCAGCGGGCACGATTGGCGGAGCCCCTAAGCCACTTAAGCACCTAGTAGTAGGTAGGTAAGGTAACCTTGTGCATTAATATTGATACAACGGCATCCCTGTCCCCGCCGCCACTCTGGATGCTGCGTTCCGAATCGAGCCACCATCCATCCCCAATCCTGCTACTGCTACTGGTTGGCGCAGTACGTGCTATGCTGTACGGATACTCTGTACCGAGTACATAGGTATGACTGGCATTTAGACTGGGAGAATCATCAGTCCACTGTACGGATATACTCCGTCCTTGCCAGTGTCGCCACCAATCCACAATCCACCATTTGCTTTCCTCGTATTATTACCAGTTGGAGTGATCAGACATCGGTATGTCACCTCTGGTTTGGGTCATCTGCTCTAAACTGATACTCGTACAATTGAGTCAGGCCGGGTTCAGATACAGATCCATTTCTCTCCGCCGGGACCTTGTCTTGCCCCGTCTCTCCTCTATCCACAACTGCACTTACAATCGCCCCTTTTCCAGATACCCTTTCTCCTTGAGCCATCCCAACACATCGTCCCCGTCCCGCTTCAACCAATTCGACTTGGCCCTGATACTGTCAAAACTCTGTTGCAGACTCCGGTCAAAGCCCTTCGTGTCCTTGTCGCGGAAAAACTCGTCGATCTTGCCCAGTTGCTCTTCCTTGGTGAATCCCGCCACGCAGATGCTGACCACGCTGCTCAGCATCGACATGCTAGGTGGCAGCTTCTCCACCAGCGTCTCCCAATTCTTACACATCCATTCCCACCGTTTCTCAACCCCCTCCGACGTCGTCCCAAGCCCGCCGATTGGCATGTAAATGTCCTGCATCTTGACCTCTCCCCCAAGAGCAAGATCCAATGTTTTCTTGATCAACTCCGGGCTTCTGGCGCGACCTAAGCTGCGCAAACATGTGTTCTTCTCATCTGCCGTAGGCGCAGAGTGATACCGCGCCAGAACAGCCTCCCATTCTTTGACTCCCCCATCGCGCAGGGCCATGGCCAAAACTGAGGCCCGTAGATTCGGATGGATAGCATTATAATCGCCCTTCAAGAACTTGGCGAACATTTCCTTGGCTGCCGCTTGTACCTTCTGATCTCCCGCAAGTCCCGCGGATCCGAACATCAAACTCTTGAACTGGCCGAGAATGTGGTCTTCATCGTCGGAGAATTCCCAACCAAGTTCATGCGCCTTTGCCGAGCATAGATTCAACTGGAACGCCTTGAGGGCATCCTTGATCGATTCGTCTTCGAAGAGCCATGTATTTCGGACGGCATTGATCCGCGTTAGGATTTCATTCCAGACCACAAAGTCGGACTCGGTATTGAATGCCTGTAGCAGGCTGAGAATGCCCGATGTTTTGCCGTAACCGCTCGCTGCCAAAGCGCCAGCATCGGCAATCATACCGGCTCGGTCTTCAACAGAAAGGAGCCCCTTTTGTGCTGCTTCCCCAAGCTTCATCAAGCGATCCGGGGTGTAGCTGGTCCTGTAGAACGCGGAATGGTCTGTATTCAACTTGTAGAATTCCAGACCACCCTTGATCTTGAACGTTTGCTCCCTTTCAGTAAGCATGAGATTCTCGTCGACGCCTTCTTTGGTCCTGATACCAAGCATCACAGGGTAGAGGACCTGATCCTCGTCAGGTTTAACGTCACCTGTCCGCAAGAACCGGTTCTGTTTGACGGTGATGGTCGAATCCTTTTCATTTTCAGTCACCGTCACCACCGGATACCCAATGTACTTGGTCCAGATATCCATCACGTGTGCGACATCCTTGCCGCTGGCGTCTCCAAGTGCATCCCAGAGATCGCTTGTCTTTGTATTGCCCCAGGCGTGCTTCTTGATGTATTTCCTGATCCCTTCAATGAAGACATCTTCCCCCAGATACTTGGATATCATCCTCAAGACTGCGGAGCCTTTCGAATAGGAGATGGCGTCGAATATTTGGTTGATATCTTCCGCACGGTGGACAGGAACCTCGATAGGGTGAGAGCTCCGTAGGCCATCCAACCCTAGGGCTCCCTGTAGGGTGTCTATGACAAAGGTCTGCCACACTTTCCACTCCGGATAGAACTCATTGCAGCTGTACCAGCTCATCCAGGTGGCAAAGCCTTCGTTGAGCCAGAGTCCATCCCAGAAATCCATGGTAACCAGGTTGCCGAACCATTGGTGAGCCAGTTCATGCTGCACCACTTCCGCCACACGTTCTTTCGTAGCAGCCCCAGCAGACTTCTGGTCAAAGAGGAGATCCACCACACGGTACGTGACAAGACCCCAATTTTCCATGGCGCCGGCCGCAAAATCCGGAATGGCAACCATGTCCATTTTGGGCAAAGGATATGGTGCCTGGAATGCCTTTTCATAGAACGCCAGAGTTTTCGCTGCGACATCAAGGGCGAATTTACCGTCATCGTCGTTTTGTTCGGGAGTCATCCATACTTTGATGGGCAACCTAAACTTGTCGGTTGAGATGGACTTGAGTTCGGCAATGATAAACGCGAGTAGGTAGGTAGACATGCGCGGGGAACGGTTGAATTTGACCGCCTTCCTCTTCCCCCCGGTGATCTTGGAATCCACAATTTCCGTAGAAGCCACGTCCATGTTTGACAGGCACGTCTTGTCTTCGTCGGCGATCAGAGTCACCGTAAACTCGGCTTTCAGGGCAGGCTCGTCGAAGCAGGGCAATGCTCTTCGGGCATCAGTTGCCTCGAACTGCGTGACGGCAAGATACTGCCCGTCCCTTCTCTTGGACCGGTAGAAACCCGCCATTTTATCATTCAGTTGCCCGGTATATGTCTGCTTGAGTTGAACCTTCTGACCCTTTGTGATCGACTTGCCAAGCTGAATGGTCGTCGTCTGCGTTTCCGCATCGTAGGAAAGGGTGGGAGATGATGTGACAAGAGCGCCGTCGGCGTGTATGGTAGTGGTGTGAATGTCCAGCTCCAACGTGTTCAGTGCGATCGAGGAGGTGTCTCTTGCAACGTCCAGGGCAATGATCACTGTGCCTTCGAACGTGAACTTGTCAAAATCGACCTCAAGGGTCACGTCGTAGTGCTTGGGCACAACATCATCAGGGAGGATGACTCGGCCCTGCGTGCTGGCCGCGCCTGGAGAGTCGGACATGAATCGGCACATCTTGGGTCCGCTATGTCGCCAATGGACTGAGGCCTGACGTCGTTGAGGGGTAAGGGGTGAGGGTTTCGCCTGGCGCAGTGCAGAAGCTGAAATTCCGCGGCGAACAGTGCTGATATGCACTCGGGAGGGACAGGATTGTCGGAAGCTCTGTTGAAGGTTGGGCGGTCGGAGAATTCGAGATTCAACAAGCCTTGAAAGAGAG
Organism: Capronia epimyces CBS 606.96; assembly: GCF_000585565.1. Classification (NCBI taxonomy): domain Eukaryota; kingdom Fungi; phylum Ascomycota; class Eurotiomycetes; order Chaetothyriales; family Herpotrichiellaceae; genus Capronia; species Capronia epimyces. The sequence continues at coordinate 308,010 of NW_006912911.1, forward strand.
CGGACGGAAGGCTTCATCTACCAACATAGGTAGGGTAAGGGAGTGCTCGACTTGGCAACCACGCTCTTATAGGTCTGTAAAAGCCAAAGGAGTGGAATGGAATGGGAATGACTGGAAGGGATAGCTGTGTACCTCAGGAAGGGAGCTGTAAGAGGCCGAGACTGCGGATCATACGAGTACACGATGTGAACTCGGCGGCCGCTGCGTAGCCGAGAATAGAGAAGACGGATGGTGGAACCAGATCAGTTGTTACCCAGGCAGGAAAGTGCGGCGAGCCAGTCGGGGCCCAGTAGCCATCTGACTATTATCATTATCATTTTTCTCTTCTCCTTCCATTCCACTTCCACACGCCAGTCTCCCATCTCCCTAAATTCGGAAGCTTTGAACTCCTCGTTCAACTTCTATACAAACCCTCATGACGTGTTAATGTTATTCGGTTCGCGCTCGTTGATTTCAATGTCAGGAGCAAGTCTGGCCTTAGCCCCTTCCTCTTCCAAGCCTATATAATCGGTCGTGGGTCATGTCCTCACGAGCCACAAACACACCAATACCCATCCATACCCCATGCAGGAACCGGCATCGGAACGCTCATCTCTCCCGTGCGCTCTTGATTTGTTGTTTTAGTTTCTTGCCAGAGCAAATTTCCAGCCCAGCGAGTTTGAGGAAGTCACTATCTTTTGTGGGTGATTCTCTATAAAATCGACTGGCACATTTCGGAACCGGTAATCAGGATCCCAATACTAGTAGGGCCTTGGAACACCGTGACAAGTCCTAGGTACATCTAGATAATATGAGGTGGAGATTCTTCGTAATAATTCAAGCTATCATTCTCAAAAAGGCTTATTGCCGTTTCATTGTGTCTCCCATAAAGAACACTCGGGAGCCGCCATCAGACCGGGCTCTCCGTACCCGTGCTCTCGGTATATCCCAGGGTGAAAGAGCACACAAACACAACAGAACGCCACGCAGCATGCTTGAAGCCTGTAGCCCACGGCGCCGGCTCCGATTCTCTCATGACGGGTATCTTCATGTCCAACCTCCCAGTGAGCTCGACCGTCTCTTCATCAAAAATGGGGCCGTTGTTATCAATCTGATCGTTTGGGTATTAATATAATGCAACGCCGTAATATGCCCACATGCACGATGCCTCAACACAAACGCCCTGTGAACCGTTCCCACCCCCTGAAATCAAAGAGTAGTGTGAAAACAATTACATGCCAGAAGCTGGTGCACTGCGGCTGGTGTAAACTGAGCTCGAGATTCATTAAGTCGAAAGTAGGCCGACATAGCCCAGGTGCCGAGCGCACGCCGCCTCCACCGGAGACCCTTCTCGTCTGCCGCGAAAGAGCCCCTTGTGGCGTTCTAGAGGAAGCGTCGGTCGATGAATCAGGAGCGCGGCGGCGTGACAGCAGATGCAGGATTGCTGCCGCGGTAAGGAATGGGAGGAGATGCCCTGCTAGTCGGAGACGCCGCTCCTGGAGCTGATGCGCGCTGCTGAATGACTTGTAACTTCCGTCGAATGACAGTGAGCCTTCCCCGGATGCTGGTTACCACTGAAGTAAGGTTAGCATTTGCCGTTCCCGCGTCCGAGGCAAACTTACAGTTCTTGACTGCCTTCCTATCTTCTGCTTCTAGTCCGCTGATTGGTGCTGCATCCTCTTTCTCATCCTGGGTACTGGAGTTGCTGTCATCGTCCTGCTCGAGGACTGCTTCAAGCATGCGGATGGCGGTAACGTATGATATCTCGCAACCGGCCAAGTCCTCATTCGTCAGCTCATTGATCGCAGCTGCACGGCTCATTTCTAGCGCGCGGTCATACATGAGCTTCTCCGCCGTGACTCCAGAGCTAACAACAACCTGATCCGCGGAAGTGCCGAGGCCAGCGCTGGAAGTAGTTGTACTGGAGATGTTGTTGGGATGGCTCGGATGATCATCAGGTAGCCGACGCTGGCTATCAATGAGCTTGAGTCGGACGAGGTCCGCCTTTTCCAGGACCTCATTGAATCGACCCCTGACCCACTGCACAACATTGTTCATCCTCTGCCCAGTAGCAGCTGAAGTTGCGATCGGGCGGGATGTAGCGGCGTCACCAGTCACTTCGCCACGGTTTTTACGTGCCCACCAACGTGCTGCAATGTCCATGGCTTTTGCAAGTAGAGCCAGGGCCTTGACATAGAGCACTAGAGCTTCCTCGGCAACGATCACCATTGCTTCAACGGTCAGATCGTCGTTGGAAGCGCCAAATAGGTTGTCTGAAGCATTGCTGCCAGCGGTACTGCGCAACCCCAGTCCGGGTTGAGAAGGGATGGCTGGAATGAGCTGTTTATACTTGACCTCGGCGAAGCCATAGACGACGTCACTTCGTGTAGCGATCTCCTCGACGGTCTGCACGGACTTGGTATCCTCGTCAGCAGCTGCCGGCTTCCCTACGTCTCCTACCACGACAAGGCTGCTTTGCGCTCCGGGATAATTGGGGAACGGGCTGTAGGCGACGGGAGGGGATTTGCCACCCCGTATCAGATGCACAGGAGGTGAAAATCCCACCCCAAACAGACGCCCGCTGGCCATGTTCAATGCTTTGGAGATCGCGGATGTCGCTGAACTGGGACTCGGGCCATAACGTCGTTCATAGGAATTTTGGCGATGGTGGAGGGTATCAGGCCTTCTTCCTGAAGCAATTTGCACAGCTCGAGATGCGCTGGTTTGTGCGCCGGTTGCTGACCCAGGTACACCTTGAGTAGTTGATCTGCGGACCATTGTTCCACTCTTCGGCGGTACCGCTGTTTGCAGACCAATTTTGTTCAATCGTGGACTTGCGTCTAGTTCATCAGCTAGAGCGTTGACCTCCACCGCCTTCTTCTCTACGAGAACGTAGTCTCTCTCAAATGCAATGTCCTGGGCTACTCGCTCAAGCTCTTTCTCTTCCTGTTGCTTGCGCAGAGTATACTCACGGTGCTCATCGTGGACCTGACCACGCAGCGAGGAAGGCGGCATCTTATGTGATCCTGCGCTTGTTTGGCGACCCATAGGGATAGATGTAGGCCGATGAAACAAGTCTTGTCTTTCTGGCGCTGTCGCATGTGGTTGCAGGGTTGGACGCACTGCGCCTGGTGTGGTGGGAGATTCGGAACCTGCTCTCCGTCCGTCAGAAGGTCGACGCTGGGTATTGATCTGTTCTCTGGCTCCAGATATCCGCCTGCTTATAGAATGTTGCCGTGGCAGGTGATCATCAGAGACTGTCTTTGCAGAGTCAATGTAAGGGCTTTCTGATTCCTTCCTGGGGCTTGGATGGGCCATTCCTGTAGGTTCCGTCCGGCTGTTTCGACGGCGGTTGACTTCAGGCTGGGGCGGTTCGTCAGGCATATCCTCGGGATGCAGACCCGGAATGGGTCCAGTTAGGATTTCATTGCTGAAGAAGTCCGGGAAGGACAGTCTCTCCTTCGGATCTCGCTTCAACAGTAGTCGAATGAGTTTCTTCATGTCGTCGGATATGATGAATTCGTCCCCGAACTTGATCTTGTCTTCACTTTTTTCTATCTTTCGGAGCAACTCGACGTGGTTGGAAGCCCGGAAAGGAGGTCTAGCGGTCATCATTTCGTATAGTACGGTCCCCACAGACCAAAGGTCAGCCTTCGCGTCGTATTTTTCATACCTCAAAATCTCGGGTGCCATGTATAAGGGCGAGCCACAAAGGGTCTCCGCCAGTGCCGTGGAGGGCAACGACCGGGCAAAGCCGAAGTCAGCTATCTTGAGCATGGGGAGCGATCTGATTCCGCAGATGGGGGTGAGAGAGTTGTCAGCGGCTTGATAGGGCATCGGTCGGGGGTCGTGGGTCTCGAAATAAATGGGTGATGGATTGAGAAGCAGGTTCTGTGGTTTGACATCTCGATGGATGAGGTTTCTCGCCCGCAGGAACTGTAGAGCGCTTGCGAGTTGCTGTAGGAAATGCCGGACAACGACTTCATGAAGGCCTCCGTACCGAGGGTTGGGATACTTTACCATCATGTTGCCCACCAGCTCACTGTCCTTGATTTCGTTCCGCCTCTTGATGAAATGGGAAAGATCTCCCAGAGCAACATATTCCATGACCAAGTGTATATGCGAGCTTGATTCCTTGCAGTCGATAAGGGCAACGATGTGAGGATGATGCAGTCCCTTCAAGATCGAAATCTCCGAGGTCAAATTGTCCTTTAGTTTCTTGTTCAATTTCGACATGTTGACCGATTTGATAGCAACGATGCTTTGCACACCGGAACTGCCCTGATGACCTGTCAGCGGTTGTTCCAGAAGCCTGTTGGAGAACTCCCAACTTACCGTGTGGATTGCCTTGTATACTGTTGCAAAGCTGCCTCGTCCTATCTCCTCGTGTCGCTGGAAACTGCCAATCCTGTCCGACTCCTTTGGCCTCCTAGGAGTGGAGGTCTGGGAGACTGTGGACGCCATCTTCACCTCCTCCACCACTTCGGTCGACGGAGCCCTCCGAGGGGGCAAGAGGTGCGGCGAGATGTTGCTATCTTCTCAATTGCGGATAGAGAGTGGCAGTGATGTGGTTTGACATGGATCGCTCGATACAGAAGAAGGCTCCCCGAGCAACAGCGGACGTCGTAGGGAACAGGTGACAGGTCAATGAGAGTGCGGAGATGGCGTAATTGGACGGCAGGCTGCTGGATTCGGATGCTGTGCAACTGCAAGAGGCACAGCTCAACAACTCAGAGGGGATTGCAATGATCGAATGGAGGAAGGAGGGCTAGGCCAGGCCGGGAGGGCTTCGGTGGGCTTGGGCGTGTGATGCGAGGTGGTCGTCAGGAGCGTGATTTGGGGATGTGACGCAGCGTGACCGGGCCTGCCGTTGCACCTCAACAACAAAGGACAGCGGGCTCGGAGGCGGAAGATGCCAAGTAGATGAAGATGATAAGTGGCTTTGGGAAATAGGCAACGGGCACGGAAGTCAGACAGCGCGATACTAGTAGGACATGGTATTATGTGCTTGGGACGGACCAGTTAGTCATGGCAAGTCAGTTGGTCTCGACGTAAGTTCGCCTCGGACTACTGTGGGTGTTGAGATAGTAGGCGATAAGGCTCATCACGTGCGCCCCTTGCGTTGCTGCGACCACCTGGTGCCCACTGCCAACCACTCACCACACACCACGAACCCAGTTAGGTGCCAGTCACCTACCACCAGTGTTACTGTACGTCTACTCCGTACAATAAATAATACGGAGATAAGTACCTAGGTAGGTATCTACGTACCTCGATGCGGCGTACTTATTAGGACTAATTTCCTCTACAGGGCTACCCTGTCTCATGCGTGCATGTTCATGAAAGATGCCGTCATGCATCTCCAGCGAATCACCGTTGGGGTGCTCGGTCCCTTCCCCCACGGAGTCAGACGGAGTCAGATGATCGTCCACCAAAAGGCGTCTGCACTCCGTACTCTGCATATCTATGGGGAAAAACATCCGGAAACAGACACCAGATGCGTTCGTTATAGCGCAATGGTCAAGCAAGCGTCTAATTCCCATTCAAATTCGATCGTCAATCGGCTAAGCCGGCCACACACTTACTGCAACCACAATGGACACGCATCTGAGAGCCTGAGAGCCTTTCGTCATAATATGGTCCCTACTACTGAGTAGAACTAGATGTCCAGCCCTCGGACTATCAACCACAGTCCAATCGGCACGACTACATTGTCGTTCGCTGCAGTCAAGGTGCTCTCCAGCAAACTAGCTCCCACTCCTGCCATCAAACACTTTGCTAGCGTCCGATCAAGAGTCTCGTCCTGCCATGGTGCCCACCCACCTAGTCTAAGCCAGAGCCATGAGACATATAGACCAGCCGTGACCGCGATCGCAAACGCAAGGCTGCCTTCTAAACTCTTTCCGCCTGCCCAACACCATTTTGTCTTTCCATAACGCCGCCCGATCAAGCTCGCAGCGGCGTCCCCCATCCCGACACAAATAACGCCGCTCACCATACTCAAGTCTCGTACAGAGGTATCCCAGCCAATCCAGGGGTCATGACCAATGCGAGGGGCGGCGGCAAGGGATAACCAGAGTGGGATCGCACACCCAATCAAAAGGAAGATGTGCGACACAATAACCGGCCCACGGTGGTCTCTACCATCCACGTAAGGCGCGAGAAATGTGGTCAAGGGTTTTGAAATGGGCGGTAGTTGTGAAGCCCTAAACAAGTCGAGCAGGAGAAAACCAGCCAGCACCAGGCTGAGGGCCAGTGCAATAAAACAGGGGTCCACAAAAATGGTTGGCAGAAGCATAGCAACCATCATGCCATGAAAGACCTTCCGCCTTGTGTCGACCTCGACAACTGAAGTGAGGTGGAGGACTGCGGCGATGCCAGTGAGCAACACCACTCCGCAATAAGCGCAAACTAACAGCCGTGTATTAGCAGGACCAAGGACGTGTTGGCGTGCATTCTCGACGATGCCGAATCGAACACTAGTCAGATCGCTCGTCTCACGAGGCGGTAGACAGATCCACCAGTCGAGGTTGTTGCTGATGACCCAGAATCGAAACATGGGCACTTGCCCAAAGAGATAGCCGAGAGCCCACCCAAATGGTTCGTGGCCAGACAATGCTCGTTGGCTGATGTACATTCGAACTGGGCCCAGTATCGTGGCGATGACCAAAAGGTATGCTGCCCCGGCATACGCATACTTACGAATGTGAGCTTGTTCCACGCTGAATGACAAGAAAGCGGCCGATGGACCGCTCGGGTTTGATTTGGGCTTTCTTGCGCTGCGTGGCTGTCCTTTGCCGCCGCCACGTTCAAAAGCTGCAAAGGTATTGCGTCGACGTAGCTGGAGAGAGATAGATGTGCCCGGCGAAGGGCCCTTTCCATTTAGCGATGGGGTCGCGGAATCAGGTTCGGGAGCAGCGGCTAAGATGGAATATCTTTCATTCATTGAAGTTTTCTGACGCGGCCGAACCCTCCAGAATGTGTTCGACGAGCCCTCGTCGCTGTCGTCGCTATCGGAAACGAGCCGCCGGGTACGTTGACTTCTTCGACGGGTGAGGAACTGACAGACTGCCCGGTCAATCTGCGAAACTAGGCCCCCTTGGCGCCGCTTGTGGAGCAGTTTCCAAGTAGGGATTCTTGCCAGGGTAACCTCCCATATCAGGATGTTCTTGCAGGAAATGAAGATACACAGTCCTCCAAGCCAAATCATGCCCTTCAGGATCTCGGCTTGAGGAGTCTGGGCAAAGAGGAAGAGATTAGTTAACGCGGTGGAGAGAAGTTGTAGTTCTGAAACGTCTAGACTCGAAGTTGTAAGGTAACCCAAGACCGTCATGAGCGCCTGGTGAAGGGGGAACAGCAAGGCCAAGTCTTCTCGCACCAGATGGTGGTTCTGCTCGAGTTTCAAAGAGAGTGGCGTCAAGCGACCGGTCGGGAAAAGTCGTAATTTCGAGGGGTGTAGTGGTAGTAGCGAGAGAGCCCAGTGTAAGTACTCTCCAATGGAAGGAACTTTTGGGGTTGCTGTGATCAAAGGAGGAATGGACGAAAGGCCGCAAACAAGTGCTGCCGGGAGGAATGCAGTGCTCCGCGGGAACAGCGAGAGCGCTATCAAGACTGGCAGGACAACCGGGTACAGCAGAGGCCCAGGATCGAAGCGAGAGGGTATATGAAACCCCTGGCGAACGGAGTGCCCAAGGGTCTTGTCCGTAGCTCGAGCTCGAGCTCGCAAGGTGAGGCGGATCGGGTAAAGTGTATAGATGAAAGGCGGTATCAGGAGGAAAGTGGTAAGTTCATTCAACCAGTCGACGAGACCAGCTGTACCCCCTCTGCTGGACCAAACAATGGCTCCGATTCCACACAGAAGGGAAGTCTCTGTACATCGCCGAACAATCTCCCGCCGCTTCCGACTTTTGTATGCTTCGAAGTCATTGACTTGTCTTTCTCCCTCCGGAGCCTTCTTCGCTCCTCTGTGACGTGGCTGGAAGAACCGAAACTCGTGTGCATCGGCAAAAGCGGGAGGTGTCGACAGAGGACTGGCCGCCGGCGTAAGTCCTGCGGGCGAATTTCCACGGAGGCCTTTCCTGAGGCGTAATGGAGGGGCCGGTAGACCCTTCAAGAGGGGACCCTTCTCATCGTCGGCCTCTGTCCCGCTCTCGCTCGACTCCGAGCGGCTGGTGACTGGCACCGCGTATCCATTCGTGGCTTCGGACTCATGGTTGCTAGGGCCTGTCCGGCTTCTCGCCAGGCTGTCTCCTCGTCGATGATACGGCTGTGGGGTGCGAGACAGCGTCAGACTGGACTGATGGTGAATCTCCTGGGAGTTGGTTCGGCCGTTGTCGTGCTGCACGGATGGCGAAGAAGTCATGGGAGGGTACGCCGGAGCGAGTGCCTCGGATATGAGAGATAATGAACGCGCGGGGTCATAGGGATTCCCTCATGGCGGGTCGAAAGAGGAAGAGAATGAGAAGGGTGAGATCGTAGACAAGAGATCCATCATGAACACAGGTTCGGTTGGGAAAAGTTTGGGAACCTTCACATGCAATTGTCGTTGAGCTGCCACTTGGTCTCTTCCGCCTGTCGTCTGCGGACTAGTCGTATAGGCGATGCTAACCCTGCCGGCTTCCGCACCTGGGCCTAATAAGGCTAAGGATTACCCTATCATTATTCGCTCGACCCGGATGGCTTAGAAGTCTCTCGCCGCCCGATGAAGCCCAACCGCGACTGCGGACCGCGTCACTCAGTGGCAGATACTTTGTACAGATATCATTTCTAACATCAATGCAGGCCTATCAAACTGGGACAAATCGAGTACAGTGACCGCTCCTCGAAAGCGCAAAGACCATCCCCTCGCCATCCACGTTCATCGACAACTCGGCCAGACTGGGACTTACAGGCCCTGCTCCATCTTGTCCAAGATCGTCCTAGTATATTCATGCGTGGTGTTGTTGCCGCCCATGTCGCGGGTGCGTACCTTGCTGTGAAATTGTCAGTGGTTGGGGATCATTGAGAAGAGAACAGGTGATGCAACTGACCCGTCAGCGATCACATCATACACCGCCTTGGAGATGCGGTTGGCGTGGTCGTCCAGACCCAGGTGCCTGAGCAGCATGGTGCCGGAAAGGAGAAGCGCGGTGGGGTTGGCTTGATCTTTGCCCTTGATATCGAGACCAACGTGTCGGCATCCAGGCTCGAAGACAGCAACCTCTCGGCCCATGTTGCAGCCGGGAACGACACCAGGTCCACCGACCAGAGCAGCGGCAATGTTGGTCAGGATGCCGCCGTAAAGGTTGGGCATGACCATCACGTCAAATTGCTGGGGTCGGGAGACAGCCTGCATGGAGGCATTGTCGACAATCATGTCATTCACCTCGAGGGTGGGATAGTCCTCTCCGACACTCTTGACCGTATTTCTGAACAGACCGTCGGCCAGCTTCATGATGTTGGCTTTGTGGATGCACGTCACCTTCTTCCGGTTATTTGCGAGCGCGAAAGAGAAGGCAAATTTGGCGATGCGTTCCGACTTGGCCCGGGTGATGATTTTCAACGATTCCACCACGCCAGACACAGACTGGTGTTCTAGACCAGAGTACTCGCCCTCGGTGTTCTCACGTACGATGCAAAGGTCGACATTCTGGTGCCGTGTGACGAGGCCGGGGATGTTCTTGATCAGAACGACAGAGGCATAAATGTCGAGCTCCTGTCGGAGGGCGACGTTGAAGGACTGGTGACCTGATCGTTCGATGGGCGTGTGCAAAATACCCTTCAAGCCCAGCTTGTTCCGCCTCAGAGAAGCGATGGACTCTCTGAAGAGCTCTTCCGAGTGCTTGTCGCCAGTATCGACGCCCGAGACATCGACTTGTTCCCACTCAATTGGGACATTGTCGGCCTTGAAGATGGTCTTGACGGCTTCGGCGACCTCGGCACCAATACCATCACCTGTTGCAATCGGGTGTGAGCACTTTTCCTTGCAAATCGACAGATGCCTTTCTAGGGTCCAGCCTACCTGGGATCAAGGTCACCGTGTATTTTCCTCCATATTTTGTCGGCTTGAAAATATCCGATTCGACGGTCGTGGCATAAGCTAGGAAGGTCCGTCAGTTTTCCGCGAGGTCTTTCTGGACTGGCTTGTATGCTCACTTCTGGCGAGAAGGGCCGACGTGGTTTGGGTTCTGCTTGCCCGCTGAGCTGCGCGAAATAGCGACTGGAAAAAGAGCTGGTGAGTTCCTCGACAACTTCGACGGAGAGGGGCAGTCTGCTCTTCCTTACCTGAGCGCTGCGAGTCGACCGTGCCAGAGACATTGCTGCAAAGATCAGAAAGCTCCTGAACCGATCCCCGGGCAAACTGGTGTGGTGGTGCAAGGTGCAGAGCAAGAATCCAAACTGGGACGGTCCTGGCTTTGCAGGAGGAGCTTTTGTTCTGCCACTTGCACAGCGTGAAGAAGCTCCGCCGACATCGCCAATCACCGCAGCGTGCGAGCATGGGCCTAAGGGCGGCGGCCATTCCACTTCCATCCTAGCGCCGGATACCGGATGACGTCGCCGACACAATTCGCGCACTGCCAAAACCGCTGTCAATCACCTCTCACCTGTCACCACTCACCACTCACCACTACATATGTACTCCCTACACTCTCGCAGACGGAGTAAGGAGTACTACTGAGGACATATACAGGAGTCATACTTCTTCACGGGACGACAATGAGGTAAGCAGTCTTCTTCAGTCGGTCTCGGCATACAGAGTACAAAGAGGACGGTGAAGCTCTGTGAAATCCAGATCTTGTTCATTACTGCCTGGTAGGTAGGTACCCAACTCATACTACCGCTACAAAGTACAATCCAGCTACATATCCACCTATCAATATGTCGCTAAAGGGTCTCATAGAACATCCAAACCCGCGGCTAGTACGTCCTGAACTTCAGTGGGCCTTGTGCATGTCTCAATTTGGCGCCAAAGAACTGTAAGAACACGATCACCAAAAAAGCTGCCGCCATGATGCCGCTCTGAATCCCATATTCGGTCTGAGTCCCAGCTTTGGTGGCCCAATTGATCTGGATGTATCCCACGATAAAGCCTCCAAGAGTTCGGGAGAAGTTGAGCCATGCCGCACATTCACCACTGGCTTCCGGGTATGAATCAAGCAGGTATGCGCTGACAGCTGTAGTGGTCACGATGGTGGCAAAGTTGTGCATGCACCAGCCGATCGCCAGCACCCACCACGACCATGCCGGAGCATGATGCAGTGTCGCACCGATGAGGTTGTAACCGACCAGTTTAAGCGGTAGCACCAGCCAGACGAGGATCAACCTGTTCTCGGGATCAATGCGTCCGTTATGGCTCCTTGCCCAGAGCTTGCCGATGAAATCGAACATGAAGTGGCCAATGATCAACCCGAGGACGGCTCCGACGACGGGTGCGGTATAAATGGCTGCCAGGTTGCGGTAGCTGAAGTTGTAGGCCGGGATGATGAAGACGGAAATGGTGGTATTGTTTCCAATGGTCCAGGGGACTGGCGTAAGTTAGTAAGAGCTCGAACACAACACGGGGACCGGATCTTACAGTCAAAGAAGTAGAAGAGACAGATCAAGAAAACCGGCAATTTGGCGACAGTAAACCCCAAGCGGCTACCTGCCTCCATAAACGAGTTGGTGGTGTACTTGGTCTTGTACTGCTCCACGCCGACGAGTCGAAGAATCCGCGATTTCCGCTTGGGTCTCCGGTCGGGCATGAGATGACGAGGATAGAAAGGCTCGTCACCCAGTGTTGCGGTGAGGAAGAGGCCGAGGGCGATGATACCGAAATTGAGCCACATTCCGGTCCTCCAGGAGTCGACGCTAATAATGGCTGCCATGAACTGTGGGCCCAGGAAAGGTGACAGGATGATGGCGGTCGACCACATGTTGATCTTTTGCGCGTGGGCATGCCAGAAGAAGACATCCTTGATCCACATCAAGCCACCACCGGCGGCGGCGACACAAAACAGGCCGTTCAAGATTCGAGACGCCATGTAGGATGAGAAGCTTTGGGCGGCGGCCGACCAAGCGGCCGTTCCAGCTGAGAGGCAACCAAACCAAAAGAGCACGGGGAGACGACCAAAGTAGGCACTGAGCCAGACGGTTGCGAGACCACCGATGCCCAGCATGAAAGTGTTGCTATCACAAGGTCAGCCTCAGGGCAATGCAATACCAGAGAAGCTCGTGGGCCAACTTACCCGGCCGTCGCATGATTGACCTTGTCAGGGGAGATGTGCCATTCTTGAGCCTGGGGAATCAGCGCACTGGCGCCCGTGGCCGCCGAGTAATCGGAGGTGCAAGCGTTGACAGCCAGGACGACCAGGATGAGTCCCTTCTTCCAGGCCGGCCAGTTCAACGGATCGTCGGGGTCATCAGTGGGCTGGGGGATCAAGACCACGCCCTTCTTGGACTTCTTCAGGGGCACGTTTGGAGCGAGGCCATATTGCTCCCTAAGTTTGGCCTCGTCGAGGACGTAGCCTTGGGTCTCGCCGATCCGATCGAGGTCGACCGTTGCCACGCTAGGGCGCGGCTTCTCCTCCTCGCTAGAGATGGAGGGAGGCAGTGAGGTGGAGGCGACTTTGGAGGCTTCTTTGCTGGGCACATCAGGCGTGGCAGTAGCCGCCTTCTCTTCCTGAGCAGCCTCCGTCACAGTTGGATTGGCGGGGGACTCGGTTGAAGCCTCATTCGGCGGGCTGGTGCCCTTGGGGTCTTCGTTGGAAGCCATGAAGGAGATGCTAGGCGCGATGTCGAAGCGGACTCGGGCTCGCCAGGGAGGTGACACTGGAGAGGAAAAAAGACGAAGGAGATTTCGGGCGGTGGAAACGGGGTCCCCAAGCTAGAAATACCGTTCGACGTTCGTTGTCCAAGAATCGCGGAGTGTTGAGTGTTGACTAGGGCGATGGGGACAAAACATGCAGTAAGAGACGATGCACCGCTTGGATGGATTGAAGTCGCACAGCGCACAACGTCAATATTGCTGCTAATTAGTCCTGTTGAGTCAAATAGCAAAGCGCAAGGGTGTTCCCGCGCATACTACGTACTGGTAGTAGGTAGTAGTGGTGGTGGTAGGTAGGGCAGTGGATCCTCAGGTCAATCACGGCTGTCAGCCATCGATCAGACGGACGTCCGATGACTTGGGGCTGGGGAACTTGAAGGTTGTGCCTGCCCCTGGCACTGGCAGTTCAACTCCGCCATGCGCGGTTGCAGCATGCAGCATGCAGGTGATGCCCTCCCCTGCACCACTCCGTCCTCCTGGCTCCTAGCACCGGTCCGCGTCGCTTCAATTTGCAGGTTCGACAACCGTGCAGATTGAGACTCGAGCCCGACGGCCGGTCAAGTCACTCAATTCGACGCGGCCCGGTGACCTCGAAAGGACCAAGACCAAGGCTCTGCGAACGGGGACAAAAGTAGATTAGCCTTCGTGCTCCTTGCTGGTGTTGGCTGCCCCCAGAATTAGGGCCGGACCAGTGTTGCTAATAACAGAGCCACGTCCCACTGCATGTGTCCAGGGTGCGGTGAGGCTGGCCAATCAGGACCCAGCATTCGGCGAGCTGTGGAGGTGGCTTCTCTGTTTGAATTTTCCCGAGATGAGAAAAGGGGATGAGGGGGACAATGGGACATGGGAAAAGGGGGCCCAGGGCCGGCCTAGTGTCTACCATTCTTGAAGCCCTGCAGGGTCACGCGAGCACCGGGCATGGGCCTGGTACAACCTGTGATGGAGGAGAACACTGGAGGAGAACAGAGGAGAACACTGGTCCTTCGAGATGGCTGACTTCTACCTAAGTTGGAGGTAATAACCATAAACCTCTTCCCATCTTTCGCAATGTCCTGATCCGTGCCCCCCAAAACTTGGTACCATGGCTGCTATTTTCCTTGAATCTGTCATCCAGACTCCCAGTTCCCGCGTAAAACACAGCTCTCATCAATGGTTGACATAATAATAGGACCCGCCGTTGCAGCTTGTGGGGATGTGCGGATAAAAACGCTAGATCGCTCAAATTACAGTGTGAAAAACCCAAGGTGAACAAAACTTCGAGCCGCCTGCAAATGGGGGTATTTGGAAGGGAAAGAGACTCCGCCAAAACACAAACTATTGGCTCAAACGCCAATTCCGTCTTCTCACTCAACTGCCCTCCTTCACATGAACAACATGGAGCTCTCCCGCCGCCTTGCCTTCAAACTGGCGGCATTATCTGGCGCCAACATATTGTTGACCCCTCCGTACTTGTTGTCCCCTTGTACAGGTTGTGGTGGTGGGTAGCGAGGCTGAGTCGGCATCTCCTGTGGTATCGAAACGTAGCTTCTGGTCTCGTACGATTGTTGGACGGGTGCAAATCCGATGTCGGTGGTGGCATCTAACAGATGTTGCTCGAGTGGCCCGCCACTCCCCGACGTTGCCGGCAGTGTTGCTGAGTTCTGTGAGAAACTGGTCTGATTGTAGAGCGGTGTTGGGAGGTCGGAGAACATTTGACGACGTGGCGAACGGATGTCTTCGGGCGTCAAGGCTCCTTCGCGTTCATTTTCGGCCGAGCGAATGGACTCCTGATCGCTAGGGTCGTCAAAGATCGCCCCAAAGTCGGTGAGGAACGTGGCAAACACAGGTGCTGGAATATTGAGAGTCGGCGAGAACACGATCCCCACGTTCTTGACGCTCATTTTGTTCCGGTCAGCGTTCTGTACTACCTCAAGCAGGTACTGCGATAAGGTTCGCAGGAGCGAGTAATTCACGGCCGGCAATTGATGCACCAGCGTGTTGAAGGTCGCGATCTTTTGCGCCTTGTCATTTAGCTCGAGCACCTTGAGGAATTCCAAGTGCAGCTCTCTGGTTAGAAGGGTGGACGGTAATTCTCGGAGGTAGGTCTTGAAAAGCGATGCGACAGCGTGGACATCATAATCTTCTTCATCTGTCAACAAGTCCACGTCGCCTTCAGTATTGAACCGATCTTTGAGCTGTCGGACCACAATATTCGATCCGCTGAGCCGGAATAATCCTTCCTCATTGGAAGCCTTCTTCGCCCGCAGGAATTCAATGCTGCGATAGACGACAGCAGGAAGAAACACATCCACGCCAATCGGTGAATAGTATTCAACTGCTTCTTGAAGCTGCATCCCGAACACTGGTCGCACATGGCCGCCTCGGCGCGTGGCAGCCTCTGGTCGCTTGGGTTGAACTGCCTGACCACCTTGGCCGAGATGCTCATGAGAAGCCTTCCTGAAGTGAAAAATGTTGCGTTTCTTCTGCTCCCGCTCCTTGCTGCCGCCATGTCCTGCTGCCTTGTTGCCCCAAAGCCCGACATCCGAAATGACCGCTCCATTCATTGGGCCTGAGATAGTGAATGGTTTGGTGGTCGATCCAGGCTCTTGAGCACCTTCAAACGTGCTGGCAGAGGCATTGGACGGTGAAGGCGTGTCGCTGTTAGCTTCGTTGAATGACGGACTTCCAGCCAATTTCGACTCTCCGTCATCGCCTCCAGGTCGTTGAAGAATCTTGGCCTCCTTTGTCAGTGGAGAATGAATCCCTACAGGGTATTGCAACTTGGGATCTTCAAGTCTCTCGTCAATGTAGTGCAACAATGTCTCCACCCATTCGTCTCGTTCAGCATCGCTCTCAGCGCACAGGACGTGACGGACATGGCTATTCTGATCCTTCCGTTTCGGCTCTAGAATGAGGAAAGCGTGGCGATACTGATTTTCCGCGTCGACCTCCGTATGATCAGTCTGGCTTTGCCGGCCAATGCGGGCATTCAACAACTTAATGGTCCCGAGATGCGCACCGCCAGGAGCTTCAAAGTACCTCAATTCCGGGCTGCTCAGAACGAAGTACCTTGACTTCCAGCCTCCGAAGTTCTTGCCTTTCTTCGTCAAGTATCCGGATTTGGTCGGGACACCACTCTCTTGCATTGCTGGAACCGTTTTGTCATGATCGAATTCACCATTCTGAACGGGGTTGCGAGGTCGAGGTTCTATAACATCGGTTGATAAGAATCGACATATCGTGGCAGCAGCTTGTTCATCCATGGGGGTATCCAACAGGTCCTCGAAATAGGATTCGATTGAAATTCTTCGTGCATCTACCACAGCTGGAGAATGACCCGAGAACAGCTTCCGATCTGGCAATCTGGGTAGATCGGCACATCGACTCCACAGCTGTTGTTCAAGACTTGGCAGTGAAGCAGGGACCTTCTGAACTCGCCAGAGTTCAGATGCAGTGGCACGCTCAAAGATCGATAGACTAAAAACCGAAGTGTCCTCCTGTGGCTTCAGTGCGAGTATGCTGTTCCTGGAAGGTCGTAATCGAGAAGATGCCACTTTTACTTGGATCGAAGGCAGAGCATTTGGGGGAAGGAGAAGGTCAGGCCATGTGGGACTGACAAGTCTCCGATCAACTGGTGGGATGTCACTTGGACTGAGGGGAGAGTCGCGAATCTGACCCCGATCTGAATCGATGCCGGTGCTGTTGGTGTTCATCTTGGGAAGAGGTAAAGGTTCGACTGCCTGTTGCGTATCTGGAGCAGGTGCTTGTTGGCCAGGTGTGGTCGGCATAGGTAAAGGTTGTTTTGGTGCTC
The DNA here is from genome assembly GCF_000585565.1 of Capronia epimyces CBS 606.96. Classification (NCBI taxonomy): domain Eukaryota; kingdom Fungi; phylum Ascomycota; class Eurotiomycetes; order Chaetothyriales; family Herpotrichiellaceae; genus Capronia; species Capronia epimyces. Next base: position 324,563 of record NW_006912911.1, read on the forward strand.
GTGGTGAGAGAGGAAAGTTTCCGCCGGGAACACGAGGGGACATTGGGAGTGAAGCCCCGGCGAGGTTGCTAGCAAGGTTGTTGGCGAGGGGACGCGGACTCATGGGAAGACCAGGGCTGCGCAATGGGAGTGACAACTGAGCCGAAGATCCCTGAGACAACGTCGAAGAGGGGGATAAATGATCCTGCGATTTGTACGTTTGCGTTGGAGGCAAACTTGATTGAGGTCCAGGAGACTTGTGTTGAAGATCGGCGTCTGTTGGTTCATGCTTATACTTCTTGTCCTTTTTCGAACGACTTCTCGCCTCTCGTTCCTTCAGGACGAGTAATTCCCGGTCAACCTCATCTTCTTCTCGTGTCTTCCGTCTACCTCGCAGGCTAGGTTGTCGATCTTCCTCATCGTCATCGGCGTCGCTGATCACCATTTCATCTGGGACAATGACTTGACTGTTGGATTTGCCGTCCTTTGTCTGGCGTAGGTCGAGAGGTCTGGGTGGTGCCTTTCTCGAGGCCTGAAAAGATTTGGGAGGTTTCTCTGCCAACGGAGTCGCCTGGGTCACTGAGAAAGTGGGCTGCGCTAGGTGTGTCGAAATGTTCTCTAATCGAGGTGCTGTTTCTAGATGTAGTGGTGATGGTATCATCGTAGGGTCAACAGGGGAGCTCCTCGATTGAGTATCTGACAAATTGCCCAACGTCTGTTGCTCGACGCTCGATCCCAGGCCTGACCCGTCCGCAGGTTCATTTTCCTGAGATACGAGTGAGGTATCTCCGTCAGGTTGGAGCGAGTGACCATCTTCGATGCGCTCAGGATCTATAGGCCCAGACGACGGGAGGGCCTGCAAATCTTTGGCCTTTCTCCGGTACCGATCTCTCTCCTTTGTCAAGCGCTCAAGATCCTTGTTTAAACCAAGCAACAGAGCCCTCTGCTTATCGACAAGTTTCCAGAGCTGCGCATTCTGGGCCGCAGCATGGCTTTTGTCTCTGAGCAGGTGTTGAACCAGGTTCTCCGCACTGCCGACTGTGGCAATGAGACGCTGTACTTCTTCTCGACTTGGATCCTTCACCTCCCCGGCCTGCTTCTGTGGGTGGGAAGCATTGGAAATGCTCGAAATGGCGGAATCGATGGAAGAGGTCCGCGGCATGCTAGTGGGAGGAAGCACGCTCGTCCAAGACGACGCGTAAGACTTGGGAGACTCGGAGAGAAGGTTGGCTGCTTGCTCTTCAGTATTACGACTCGATTGTCCAGATTGCGACTCCTCTATGTTGGGCGCGAGGTCCTCACGGCGTATGGTGCTTCTTACGTCGTGCTTCCCCGTCAGGCCAGCCTCGCCCTGCTGTACGTGTGCGGCAGGACCTTTCTCAGAAACATCAGATGCCGACCTTAACCCATGCAAATCATAGTTCTGCGCAGCCTTGCCACTCTGATGTGAATTCGACTTGGAGCTGGACGGAGAGCTCAAGTAGTCCCGAGGAATTAAATTATTGCTCAGCAAAGGGTGGCCTGGTTTGCGAGAGGCAAGGTGCGAATGAGCATCGGCCAGCGAGGAGGACGAAACAGCAGTAGCTGCTTGGTTCGAACGAGTCTGGGGGGCCGGGGTGGTTCTGTCGCTGGTGGTCGGCTGGAGCATTATGGCTGCTGCATGAGAACAGATGCTGGCTCAAGCCATTGACAGACAGGTTGCACACCTGTTGACCGCTGACAGGCCAGCTGCACGACGCGGCGTGAGGGTGCAGAGGAAGCGCAGGAATCCCACACACCGTCTGACGACTACTGTGTCAAAGTTGCCTGAAGAAAGGAACGCCTCCCTCGAGCGTTCGGCGGGAAAGAGGGTAAGCTTCAGATGGTGGCCGTAAGCGCCCGGGAGAGGGAGGAGATGGGGGTGACGACGGCTCCTTAGGCTGTCATTGGGCGGGCCTTAGGCAGGCATCGTAGCGACATGGCGACAGTGGACAGTGGACAGAGAGACAGACAGACAGCGACAGGCAAGAATGCGTGGAGGTGGATCAGGCCCGGAGTCTGACACCTCTTCGTCCACACCCACCCAGTCATCCCTCCTTCAGATAGACGCAATCAACCGTCCTTCCGCTATTTTGCTTAGCCTGCCCCCTTGGAAACTTTGTCTCCGTTGCATCCAAGATAAGAAGAAACATCTCGCCTTTGCCCTCAAGGAGCCTGGTCCGAACCTCTTCCGCTGTGAACGACCACACTACCCTCACGCTCCTATCCGACCCAGTGCTTCCTCAATACCAATCATCTCCGACCTGGCGTGCCTGACAGCGAGAACCCGTATTCTCCAGAGTCCAGCCAGACAGTTGGGGGAAACCTGAAACAGGCTGATCCGTCCCCGCTCCGCCCCCCTGTTTCAACTGAAGCAACTGAAGGTCGAGCTCGAGCCACCCCGAACGGCGAACGCATGCCGCGGGGGCTGTCAGCACCAGCGCGACAGGATGCTTAGGAGGCCATAGTATTATTAGTCGGGATAAACGGCGATCAGATTCTGGACCCTCTATGTCCGACAGCGAAGCGAAGAAAGCAGACTTGCGGTGAATAATCATGATTCATGACACGTCGTGGTGTCCTTGCCCCTCCTGTGGTGCCCTCGAAATTCATCTCGTCTTCTTTCACCCCTTGCAGTATGCGAACACTCAGACTGCTGGTTCGCCTCGTTTCAGCTGCAGGATCCCGACCATTGTCAGTCCTTCCGTGGGATTGGTCTCGCATACAGCCCAATCACCAATGCTGAAATCTATCTTTGAAATCTGGTTTATTTCCTTCTCAAAAGTCCACGTCAAGTAGGTAAAAACGTCCATGTGCCCATGTCATTGTCTAGAAGGTGTTTGTTACCGTGAACAGTAGATTTCAGTGGGGCGGCCATCACTGCTTCATGCACCTTTCATCCCCGACCCCCCATAGTTGTAGCCACCTAGTAGCCACAGGATATGCTGGACCCGAAGCCTTATCTGGGACATCCACCATATTTCAGGCTGTGGTCGCAAGTCCCCATCGGCCCCTCCAATATCGTACAATCTTGTTGCTTGTGTTCCAGCTTCACACTTGACAAGTCGAGGCACCATAGCCTTGCGTTTACGATCACCCATCCCCGGTACTGAATATGGCCCACAATGTTGACCACTGTGCTGTTGGAAGCTCACTTCCCGTGGGTAAGTCGGGTGTCTTGCCACAGCCATCCTTCTAGATCGGTGGTCTCCCCCGGTGAAAACAACGGTCGCTGCAGGGGGTTGTGTTGTCAAGGTCGTTTCCGTTTACTATTTGACAACCCTGGTGTCGAATCCTTGCTGTTCTCCCCGGAATTTCCTCCGGACGTGAACTCGATCGTTCTTTTCCCCGAAACTGAGAGGCTCTTCTTCGTAGCAGAATCTCGCTCTCGTATAGTTTGCTGACTTCGCAGGAGGTCTTCCTTATAAGCGGAATGAGGAAAACACAGGGGATCCCAGATTTCGTGAGGTAACGATGTTCGGTATTGATCCTGCCTGTCTAGCCCTACCCGGGCCATCATTGTGGCCAGAAAACTAGGATTGCGAAACGTGGATTTACTGGCGAGGTCGTCGTTGAAATGCACGCCTTTCGCCTTCAGATCGAGAAACCGCTTGAGCCTCGCATTGGTAGCCGGGTCAGGCGATCCTGGGGGCGAAGATGGCATGGATGTCATAGGATGAGATGCCTGGGTGAGGAAGCGAACTGCATCGCGCTCAGACATAGTTTGCTGAATCTCCGACGTTGATTCTCCGTCAAGCTCGTTGGCCCCTTGGTCGGGCATTGTAGGACCTACAATGGGCCCATCGGCAATTTGATGGCTTCTGGTTGTTCCTTGCTTTGACGCTTGCGTAGTCACACTGGCGGACTGACTAACCTGCGCATCAGCAGTCGTCCCAACAGCTTCAACTATCGGGTGGACTTCAGCCTCGACTGACTCATCCTCCTCGTCGCTGCTCTCGTAACCAACAAGGGCGCTCATATTAATCAAAGGCGACGAGGAAAATAGAATAGCTTTGAGGGAATTGCTTGGACTTGGAAATTCTATTCTCTAAATCTATCTCCAGCACAGTCAGTTGTAGAGCCGCACGTGCGTTTGTGGCAGAATGATCCGCAGTGCAAGTCTCCCAGGCGGACACTGCATACGTGAGTGCGGCTTCATGGACTTGGTACAAGGCGCATGATTCAAGCTGTATCTGCCATTCTGTTCCTCTCTTCCACGATTTCTCTCTATTTCGCACTATGGCCTCCATCATGAATGCCGGCGGGCTTCCCTCAGATCAACCAGGCTATTCATTCTCAAACGCCTCCGCGCCTTCTGAGAGCTCGGGACCGAGACAACACGCCTTTAACCCGTAAGTCTTGCCAGGCCTTGCCCACTATCCACCAGAATCTAACACACCATAGCTACACAGACAACGGTGGCTCGACGTTGGGGGTAACCGGCGCCGACTTTGCCATCCTCGCTGGCGACACACGGTCGACATCTGGCTACAATATCAACACCCGATATGCCCCCAAGCTCTTCCGTATTGGCGATGATGGCGACTCATCTTCCCGCATTGTCCTTTCAGTCGTCGGGTTCGCAGCAGATGGCAACGCCCTGAAGGAACGGCTGGATGCCATTGTCAAGATGTACAAATACCAACACGGAAAGCCGATGAGCGTCAAGGCATGCGCACAACGATTATCAACGATCCTCTACCAGAAGCGGTTCTTTCCCTACTATGTCCACGCCATCCTTGGCGGCTTGGATGATGACGGAAAGGGAGCGTTGTACAGCTATGATCCTGTGGGCAGTTACGAGCGGGAACAATGTCGCGCAGCTGGAGCGGCGGCCAGTTTGATCATGCCTTTCTTGGACAATCAAGTCAACTACAAGAACCAGTACATTCCAGCCTCGGGGACTGGGCATGAGCTGCAGCCCAGAGCAATCGAGAGTCTGCCCAAGGAAGATGTCATTGGACTCGTCAAAGATGCCTTCACCAGTGCGACGGAAAGACACATTGAGGTGGGCGATGGGTTGCAGATGTTGATCATCACGAAGGACGGCATCGAGGAAATTTACACACCCCTGAAAAGAGATTAGAGCCGGATTGTGAAGACCGCGGGACTCTGGGGGCCGTTGTATTTGTATGCATAGTTCGGCGAATGGAATCAACCAAGGTTTGGGGCCCGTGTGGCACAAAACTTCAAGTCTTCCTTACAATTCTCTCGTATCCGATGCATTTGAACTGTGACTAACAACTAACATCTTATGCCCACCGCGCAAATCCCGAAACCGCCCCGACTCCAGGGCGCCAGAAACCGTTGAGTTCTGCATCAATCGTGGCAAATCATAACTGGCCCATGCATTGAACACCATTCAAAATCTCTCCTTCATCCGGCTGGCGACAGTCCTCAAATTGCCGTAGACCTTGCCAGGCGGCGCACCCAAAATCAAACTGACCACGGCCTCTCGTGCAATTCGGATATTTTGAAATCCTCCCAGAATATGAATCTTACTGTCCGCCAACACCACTCTGGTCTTGGTGGTGTTCTCAATCGCGAATTTGGTCTTGCCGTCCTTGCCCGCTATTCGACCGATCGCACGGCCAAGATGGTCACCCTGCAAAGTCTTTACGTCTTTGACTTCGAAGGTCTCAATGTAAAGGTCGTCTAGTCGTAACAGGGCAATCGCATCGTCAACATCGAAGCCAAGAGTAAAAGCCTTGACAAAGTCTTCGCCCTTCTGCAACGCCCCGGCGTCCGTGGTGAACTTTGATGTGCGCAGTTCGACCGCTTTGGATTTGATGTTCATTCGTACTTGTAACTTGAGGTGCTCGACAAGAGGAGGGTAGATTTTGGGCCAGTTCGTCTTTAACGGCGACATACGATGTGGAGGTATCGGCACTTTGCGCGACTGTATTCGGAGAGCGGTCGGGGACTCTGGGTGCGAGGATGCTGGTGCAAATCGGGGTCTTCCCTCTTCATCTATTTGCATGGCCGTGTCTCCAGTGACCTGGGCAGGCACATCGGATTCAGAGGGCTGGGGTGCGGTAATAATGTCGACGTCCAGATTCTCGTCGCTCTCGCTCGTGCTGGGAGGAAGAGGGAGGACGTCGGGTTCGGCCTCTGAGGGGGCTTCGGAAGTGCGCTGGAGCGCTGTGGGAGCAGGCATTTCGACGAGGATACCTACTCGTACTGTGTTTGTCCTTGTGAGAGAGTGGCCCGCAGAGTAGGAGAGCGTTTGTCTGGCTGATGTCTTGACTGATGTCTGGCTGATGTTTCGCCCGGCAAAGAAATCTTTTTCTCCGCACTGAATCAAGTTGTGGGTCGAGCCAAAAAGTTCCTGTGTGCTGTGACAGGCCTGGACTTGCATCATCTTCCCTGCACATGCGTAAAGCACTCACTCTTCCAACCTTGCTTTCCATCAAACTGCGCCCCCCCAATTTGCAAGACCGTCGCCATGCACAGCACTCCTCCACGGCCCGAGTGAACAGAATGAGTCGTCCATCATGACGGACGTCTTCGTCCGAGGCATACGCGATGTCTCGAAATTCGTGACCCTCGCTCCGCGGACCACTCGTGTGATACAGAGGCTTCCCGCATCTTCCGACCAAAGCTTTACATATCATACCCCAAGACGGATATCAGTTCTACCCAGCTTGCTGCTCTCTGAGTACGGATCGGGAAGCCATGCTAGTCGCATCGTGGCTCGCCGAGCCTGCCAGGGCCCCGTCCCCAAGGCGGCAAATGTACCGTCACAGGCTGTCCTGTCTACTTCGGCACTGAGTCGCCAGGCTTCAAGCCATGTGCGTGCAGCGCAGCCCACGTTTTCCGGCCTACTGTCAAACACAAACACGGCTGGGAAAATACCGATACATGCATTTTTTCGGTGTCGCTCAAGAGGCTTCCATGTCACAACCAGGCAGGCAAGAGAAACTGAGGCAGGACGAAAGGGCAACAAGATCCAGGATGCAAGAGATAGCAATGCTAAACAAGAGTCCACGTTAAAGCATTCTTCGGAACAACAGCAGTCACAACAGGAGCACTTCTATGACCGAATACACATGCCACAATTCCATCGCCCGTCGAAAGAAGAACTCCTGGCCGCGGCAACGGGCTTCTGGTCCCGCTTAAAGGTTCGCTTCAAATGGGTGACCATCAAAAGCACCCGGCCATTCAATGTGGATGAAATCGTGGGCTTTATTTCGTGGATTGCATTGGGCCACGTTATTTGGATCGTCATTGGGACCACGACCTTTGTCTCTCTTGCGATCCTGGCGATCAACACCGTGCTTGCTCAAGAAACCTTGGCTGGATGGATCGGACACTATCTGACCAAATCTTCCGGGCTGCAGGTCGTGTTTGAATCCGCCATCGTTCCAAAGTGGCGGGATGGAGTCATCACCTTCAAGAATGTGTTTGTCTCCAGAAGACCAGGGCAAAACCGTTCTAGAGTGACCAAAGGATCACCCGAAGCGGCCGCACAAGCCTCTTCCACGGAAGATCCGGTACCAGCTGAGGAGCAGAACTATACACAGTTTGACATCACCATTGGAGAAATCAATGTCAGTCTATCCTTTAGCAAGTGGTGGAATTCCAAGGGGCTTCTTCAAAATGTGGAGGTCAAGCACGTCCGAGGTGTTGTGGACCGCACTCATGTTTTTTGGACCGGTGAAGAGGTCGACCCAAAATCCTATCGACATGAACATACGCCGGGAGACTTCGAAATTGAATCATTCAAAATCGAAGATCTTCTCGTTACGGTTCTTCAACCTGAGGGGTTTAGGCCCTTTCCCGTCAGCATCTATAACGCGGAGTTCCCTCGACTACGGAAGCAGTGGCTTTTCTACGACTTCCTCTGTGCAAACAATATGACAGGGGAGTTTGATCGCTCTTTGTTCACCATCCATCCTCGTCAAACCCATTCTTACACCGGGGCGCATCTCAATGATTCGGACAACGCTGACAACGAGCCATGGAAGAAACAATCTCGAATACGCATCGACGGGTTGAACATCGACCACTTGAATCGGGGGGCAGTCGGACCCTTGTCTTGGATCCACGAGGGGAATGTCGACATCGTTGCCGATATGATGATTCCCAATGACAGTGACGAGTCAGTCATCAAGGTGATGACTGATTTCTATGAACGGATGGAAGCAGCACTCACCTCGAGAAAGCACCTGGAGCAACCCCGAGAAGATGCTCCTGAAACCAATTTATCTGGTATCGACATATCGACACCGGTCGCTTTTGCCAGATCTGCAGGTGAAAATTATGAAGATAAGCAGTATATGGTCATGGATCTCCGCATTCACCTAAACGACGTACGTGCCGTCGTTCCCCTTTTCACCCGCGATCTTTCCTACATCAATAACGCGCTTATCCGACCTATTGTTGCATACATCAATTCGCGCCGGACATTCATTCCAATCAACTGCCGAGTAGTCAAGCGTCTGTCAGATTTTGACGGCAGCTGGACTCTTTTCGACTCTGGATTGATGGATGATCTGTCGGCCGAGGTCTACGACGCATTTGCAAGAGACGTCACGGACGAACAGGCGAGATTGAGACGGTTCAAGAAGGTTGGGTTGTGGAGTTTGCAACTTGCCGTGCAGGCGATTTTTCTGGTGAGTCGACCTTCTGGGATGTGATGCGCAGCATGTTGGATCGGCTGGCTCATGCTGATACGTGACTGAATAGGGAATGGCCGGCAACATCGCTTAAGACCGAATGACCCTAATGACAATCTTCACTCTGCAACCAACACTCAAAGATACATGATCGTGTACAACTGTAATGGGGGGGTTTGGGCTTGTTGTGCTGTTTCTAGCGGGAAATTTCTTCGACTGGAAGCCATGGGTGTTTTGGAGTTTTGCTGTACAGGTGGAGAAGGACGTCCGTCATACATACTTATTCTGAAGCCGGATCTGACGGTACATAGCTGCGTTGGGTTGGGGGTCGTACCATGTATCATGTTCGGTCAGTGAGGTGAGACAAAGCCATGTATCTAAGATATACTGTAATGGCCGGCCTAGCCTCTCTCTCTCTCCTTTGCGAAAATGACCACTTTTGCCGGCCGAGGCAGCCTTCGCCCCAAACGCCATGATAAATGACAACCTAAGAAACATGCTTGTGAAGAACAGCCAGTAGAACACATACCCGTACTATGTATACAGTACCTTATGAATGCCAGGTAAGGTGACCCGTGACCCTGGGCTTGGATATTTTGATCCCAAAGAGCTGGGAGGGAGGAGGTTGTCAGGAATTCAGATGAGTTCTACAATACTAGTAGTGGGGGACGGGTCGCCGGCCAGAGACGAGAGACGAGAGACGAATGTAGCAGGAGGCAAGACTGTAGTAGTATGGTGAATGTATAGCATAGGCTGGGTTGGACCAGACGTGTGGTCAAGGTAAGGTGTTGCGAAGAAAAAGAAGAAGAAAAACTTGGAGCACAAAATGTCCTGTACGCACACCTCTAGTCTGCCATTCCTTTATCTTAAAGAACGACAGTTCTGAAATAGGTATGTCATGAACCATCCGCCGCTCTCCAAGCAAACGTCGGCCGAAACCGAATCTGCCAGGAAAGCTTGGGACTGGGTCTTCGATCTCGCGCGGTAAATGCTCGTGGCATTTGACTTGTGATCTCCGACCATGAGAGTGTGGTCGTAGACGGTTGTGTCTGTTCGAGTCGCGCTGACAGCAAGAAGACAAGAAGGAGAAATCAGGAGAAAGAGGAAGAGAAAGGGGATGTTGATCAGACAGGCTGATTTGGGTATCTTCTGAAGAGGGGAATTAATATACATCTTATCCAGATGGCACTCACCGACTGAAGATCCGACATGACTCATGCAGACATCTTCAAGTGTTTCAACTGCCACGGCTCTGGATCTTGTCCGACCCAGTCCTTTTTTTCTCCTAGTATACACACAGATTTCAGCTCGGCAGGAAGCTCCACCAGGTATTTCTGAGCGACCTGTTGGACTTGCTCCTTGGTGACATCCAACAAACGCTCGCGCATTTCCTGGTCCATTTCTTCCGTGATGCCGTACATGAACTCTTTGCTCGCTTCCGTGTTCACGCTGCTGGGGGCATCAATACCCTGGAAGATACTCAGTTTGCTCTCCTCGAGTTCTCTGCGATCCCAGTCTTTATCGCGAGCATACGCGCCGGCGCGTTGAAAGACATTCAGAGAGTTCCGGGGGTTGGGATCACGGTACGAGGACATGGTGAAGAGACTGCTGATGGGGCTTGCACTAGCCGACGCGCCGTACGCGCCGCCCTTTTCCCTGACTTCGGGATGCAAAAAGTTGTGGACGAGCAGCTGTCCCAGAACCCTGAGTGGCGCTTTGTCCGGTGACGAGAACGGTGCTGTCTGTAGACATGTTCCAGTATAAGACACCTGGAATGGCAAGTCGAAAAATGCTCGGCGGGAGAGAAAGGACCCGGGGACAGTGTCGGAAGCAGTGGAGCTTGCAACACCCAACTGTTCACGTGGCAGGCTTCGAAGAAACCCTTCGATCAAGTTTTGGTTGGATCGGACCGAATCAGGTTCGCATACCACGCGAAGCAACAAACTGGAAGAGTTGCTGATTGCTATCGACTGGATTGTCTGCAGCTTGCGAATGACATCCTGGAGACTCTGGGGATTGCGGCGGGCAGAATCCAATATTCTGGCCGTAGATTCTATTTGCGAAAGACCGGAGAGCTGATCCTGTACCTGACCTCGACGGGTCAGAGCAGCGGATGCACTGGTGATGGCAAAATGGTGACCGCTCTCTGCGACAGAGTCCAATGCACCCGATGTTTTGGATTCAAGGAGCTCCTGAATAGCTGCGGCAGCTTTGGGACTCGAAAAGTCGATCTCCAACAAGAGCGATCGGATGAGCTCGAACATTGCAGGCACATTTCTGTCAAGGGCATAGCCGTCAATGAGAAGGCCTTCGTTGTACTTGTCCAAGCTCCACGGTTCAGGCGCTGCAAATGGCGAGATAGAGATGCCGCCAGTCTTCAAGAGAATCTCCGCTTCGAGATCCCCAACCGACTTTGTGTTAGTGCCTAGACGCATAAGAGAATCCGTAAATAGTGGCAATAAAAGCCTCAGATCTTCTGGGAGGTCTCGGAGTAGGTGCTTCGCCTGGAAATAGGTGATTCCGTTGGTCGAAGTCTCCCGCCACAAGCAATCCACGTCACCGATCTTCGAATGATATCGGGGTTTCCTTTCTTTCTCCCGCACAATGTCATCGACACGAAGGGTTGGAAGTGTGTCCAGATTCTGGAATTGAGCAGTCTCTTGCTCTTCTAGTAGTTCGACTTCTTGCCGACCAAGTTCAGCAAGAGCCGCTTCGGGAGAACTGGCGTTCTTCTCGAGAGTTTCTAGCTTGCTCTTTCTCCGTTGTTCTTCTTGTTCTTCCAGCAATTGTCCGTACGAATCTGAAGGCGTCATAGTGAACTGCATGCACTTGTCGTTGATGAAATACTTGTAAACCAGCCTCTCGAGGTACTTTTCTTCTTTCAAACGTTGCTTGAAGGCATCAATTATGTCATTCCAGGCAAGCCCGTCCATGGGGTCGACTCCGTTAAGCCACCCGGCGAGTGTCTTCTCTAGTAAGCTCATACCGAAGTTCGCCGTTTTGTGTTTCAGTGTGAGCTCTAGTTGGTGCATATATCCGTCGATCTTCTGGGGGAGGAAGGCCTCATAAGCCTTCTCTTTTAAGATTGTTTGGATTTTTTGTTTCAGCTCAGGCACATCTTCTGACCTCATGCCATCCAAGCCGATCGACAAAGTTCCAATCCGACCTGAGCTGTCGTACCCCGAATTGGGACTGAAATTGGACCCCAATCCAGATTCAATCAGTCCTTGATACAGCGGCGAGCCATAGCCGTTCATCAGTAAAGATAGCATAATACTGACGCAGAAAGTTTCCACAACATCTGATGAGGGGCATCCCATCCATGTGATCGACGACTTGAATTGTCGATCTGAGGGTTGCATTGTGTCGACCGGGCCTGTCACTTCAAAGGCCAGAGGGCCAGTGGACAAATCAATCGGCAATTTGATATCGACATCAGGAACACCCCTGTCAAATTTCGAGATTGCCTCGTCCACGTGCTGAAGGTGTTCGGCGAGGCTTAGACTACCGTAAGAGAAGATCTTCGCGTTACTCGGATGGTAGTGTTCGCGCGAAAACTTGACCAGTTGCTCATGTGTCAGCTCAGTCATTGCCTCTGGATCTCCACCGGAGTTATGTAAAGAAGGAATGAGATGTTCTCGGAATCTGATATAGAACAAATAGCTCGCGTCCGACATCTGACCCTTCATCTCATTGTATACGACACCTTTGAACTTGACGTTATGTTCAGTTGGAGCCTCTCGGGGGTCTTCAGGCCCTAGGCGCCATCCCTCTTGCAAAAAATCGGACCGTTTCAGCAGGGGATGAAGCGTCGCATCGAGATACACCGAGGCGAGGTTGCGAAAGTCTTGCAGATTCGTGGTCGCGAATGGATAAGAGGTGTAATCAGAAGAGGTAAATGCGTTCATGAAATTGGCTAATGATCTCGGCATCATCTTGAAGAATGGATCTCGAACAGGGTACTTTTCGCTTCCACATAGTGTAACATGCTCCAGAATATGAGGCAAGCCCGTCCTATCCGTCGGATTGGTCTTGAAATTGATAGAAAACACATTGTTCTTGTCATCTCGTGCCACATGCAAGTATTCCGCCCCGGTCTTGTTGTGCTCCAACCTCAAAGCTGTCAGATGCAATTCTGGGACATGCTTGATCTGCTTTAACGTGAACCCGTGAATGCTCTCTCCCGGATTTGGATAAGCCTCCACGTCTGTTATCGAAGCATATCCTCTTGTGGATAACGAGGGGAGGAAGGGCCGTGAGACAGGTGCGGTCGCACAGCGTTGGAGGCCATGACGGACTGCGCCATGCCTCAGCATGGCCGTATTGCCTGGAATCTGCGACCGGGACTTGCAAGGAGGGTCTCTGGAGGGACTATGACTCGGAGACAGGCGGACGACGCGAACAGATCGTAAGGTGACGAGACGTCGTTCACTTGAAGATGGATGGCGAGACTCAAGCCAATTTTATCTTGTCCCTAAATAATTCGTATGGGACTGGGTCACGTGCATCTTCTGAGTAAGCAATCCAATGTCAGAACATTTCTCTGCGTGCCTGGTCTCATCTCACTTTAACTAGTTAGTTCTAATTATTGGTTATAAGAGTTAAGAAGAGTCACTAGTTCCAAATAGGACTAGGGAGCTATGTAAAGGGACGATCGCGGTGGTGCCCACGCTACGATGGCACGAAGAGCCGTGTCAAGAAAGGGTAGAAAGAGGTCACAGAAGCGGTCAAATGAGCTGCGACAGATACCTAGTGCCTCTTTGACAATTGTCGCACGAATAGAGGGCACTGACCTGCTGGAACAGGGTGGGCGGAAAGACCGAATCGTTGCGTATACTATTCTTGACCCAATTCAAAGTATATCAATTCAACGACGGCCCCTCTTAGTTTTCTTTGTCCCTCCCCGTGTCGAATCTTTCGTGAACGAAGTATCGGGGGTATCCGATTGCTCTAGCGGCTGCAACTGGCTATCATCTCCCTGTGCTGACAACGCCGACAGATCCTGATTTGCAAGATCTTGAGAAAGCCCGGTCTGCTCAGAAAAATGTAGTTCTGACTGCTGTGATAGCTCGAAGTTTAGATTAGGAGGCAATGCATCAATGACGGAGCAGAGCCTCTTGAAGTGAGTCGGCATCCAGGTGCGATAGATATTCTTCGTGAAGCTGTACGCTGTCCACTTGTCCTTACCTTCCCTCTCGGTAAAGCTGAAATTACGGATCGGATGTCGGTAGAAAGTTGTCTTCGTCGCCTCAATGACAGGGTAGTGGCCATAGATCCTAACGGATTGGTGATCGTGAGAGATCGAAAAGGCAAGGATCTCGCGGTCCAGCTCTTTCTCGCGTTGGACCAGTCGAAACAGCTCTACAACCGCGCGGACGGCGAGCGTCATGCTGTGAGCGTTCTGGCGATCTGCCACGTCGAGCGCCGCGGCACCGCACTTGACCTCGCAAGTCAGAAATGGGAAGTAGAGGTAGTAAGTCGCCATGAAGAAGGACTGATCATAAAGGTCGCCCACGAAAGGCTGCAGCTTCGCGAGTTGCTCTTCAGTGAACGCCTCTCGACGGAAGCCGACTGCATAGTCAGGCTGTGGCCGAGTCCCGGTCAGCGGGATGCTGTTGTTCCATCCCTCGTTGACGCTTTCAATCAGACAGCGGAGATGCTTGTCGCCACGAATCGCCAGACTCTCCGTAGAGGGGACGACTAATAGCGAGATGTCCCGAATCACTCGCGCCTCATTCCTATTTCGAATAGCTTCACAAGTCTCTTCGAATAGATCGTCGTGAAACATTGTGTCTCCAGGAACTGACTGCTGCGTCTCGAGGAGATTTTGACACGTAATCTTGCTGGCGTCACTGATGCCGAGATGGTATTTCCCCATGAAACTGCCCTTGGTTGCAATCAGAGTCTCGTAGCGTGCATCTCGGTATGGGGCACTCTTGGCCTCTCGGGATTTCTGGTCGCTCGGAGTGGTTGAGCTCTGCTCGGCCAACTCGCTGTCTGAACTCTTGCGACGCAAGGAGCTAGCCGACTCCTCCCAAGCCAGTAAATGACCCACTGCAAGGTTCTTGTCCATGAATTCCTTCGACCAGTCTCCTTGTGGCCAAAAATATCCCGATTTGCGCCAATAATCGATCGGGTTGCTATCTTCGTTTCGTCGCGAAGTCTCCTCCGTGGTATTGGACGTTCGACGTCGTTTCCCATCTTCTGAGTCGCTATCTCCCCTTGCTCTTTTCTTGCCTCTCGACTGTGGTGCGCAAGCTATTCTTGGGGAAGAGGGCTTGACTGCGTGCTCGGAGAGGACGTCCTTACCCTAGGGCGGAGCGATCGTCTCTCCTCAGCGCGTGGTTGCTCAACAGCACTAGGATCGATGTTTTCGATGGAAGGAATGCTGTTCAGACGTGTACTTCGACGCGGCGGTCTTTGAGGACTGTCTTTCTGGATCCTTGACGGGACTGCACTTATTGCGACTTATCAGTCATTGCTGACAGAACCAGGGAGGTGCCGAGGAAAAGACCTTGTTGCGGGCGACTTGTGTTAGACGAAGCATCTTGCCTTCGTCGGCGGCCTCTCATAGTTTGGATGAGAGTGTGCAAGAGGATTGATGGGTCTTATGCTGCAACTTGTAGGCGCCAGACGAAAGGATATTTGAAACGATCCCAGGAAAGTCACATAGGCAGGCAGGGTATTTTACACGAGGGCATCCGCCAGATGCAGCACATGGGCATAGAATAACTGGCCGCATTCTCGCCCCTCCATGGATAGAGAGGCGACGGGCGGCAGGTGCGCGTCCCGCATCAGCATGTCGAGAGGGAGACAAGTTTTCTAGCCGTCTCGTGAGGCCGGAGAGGGAGGACCAAATAAGGTAACGGTCTAACCTCTTTAGGACTAGCTCGTGGTTACTCCATCGGGGGAAGCGACGTCACGTTCGAAGTCGCCAGCCAGGGGTATCTTCTTCGATAAGTCGACTTTTGATCATCCATATAGCAAGCAACGTTCTTTTGAGTCAAGTTATACTGGTACAGTACTTGACACCTGGGTGGCGGGGGAACAAGACTGTATTTGTACCCTTCTCGGGCTCTTAGGGATCGTCGCGGGGAAGTATGTAATTTCACTTTAGGCTACCCACACGAAGAAGATCCTTCTTCGGTCCGCACCGGTAAGGAAAGACGCCTGTGGAACGATCACCGCCCACGACCACGACTTTTCCAGGTCGCAAAGTGAGTACCGGCGAAGATGCCGCCATCAAACTCGAGCAACACTCGGTGGATCCAACATCTGCCACGACCCATCTTAAAACTTGCTATATGTTAAGTAGCTATCTCTACTACCGCTCTAAGTTTGCATAAATGGGTATCTGCTCGCGGCTAAGCCATCGACCATAGAAGAATTTGGGTGCCACAATGTAAGTTGATGGTTCGTTATTGAAGAGACATAGACTGTACCACCGAATTACAACACCGGTCCCCCCGCGCCAGCCGGCAGTAAATACAGAAACCGTCACAGAAGTAAACAACCAACGACCAGCAAGAACACGTCAAAAAGCCAGAGACGCTGGAAAGATAATCATCATATCCACTTCCACACTGACATTTCTTTCAGCTCTTGCTCTTTAGATCTCCGAGAAGTCAATGGCCGGCGCGGCGGGGAAGACTGTCATTTTAGGTTAGCATATTGATACTTCCTTGTCAGTGTGCGAGGTACGGGCTCAACTCACCTTCAACAATCGCAGGTCCAAACAAGACCTTGGTGTCATCGAGCGTGCCCTCGACATCGGCGCTGGTGATCAAGACGTAGGTCTGGCCGGTGGCGATGGACGGGATGACGACCGAAACGTCGGCGCCGGAAATGGTGGCCTGGACGCTGACGACGCTGAGGCCCGAGATAAAGGTCACAAACGAGCCGGCAGGAATGGTGGTCGCGGCGGTCAGCTTGATGGTCCCGCCGACAGAGGGGGGCGCGCAGGAGCCGGTGGACGGGGCGGTGGGCGAGGCGGTGGGCCATGCGGCGGATTCAGTAGGGGCGGGCGCGGTAGGCGAAGAGTCCTGCTCGGAGTCGTAGGAGCCTGAGCCTGAACCTGAGCCTGAACCTGAACCTGAACCTGAACCTGAACCTGAACCTGAACCTGAACCTGAACCTGA